>NC_137455.1:134704099-135105796 GCF_964235325.1 Thermobia domestica | reverse complement strand
GTGCCAGAAGAAGGGCCTGCATCAAGATTAAAGGTGGATATTTTAAAAACCGATTGGTGCTCCCCGTGTGCAACATTTCCATGTATCATCTTGCGAAAGGATATCAATACATTTTCAACACACACTGTCTGTGGTTCATTTCCAAAGCTCTGACAGTATGTATGAAAGAACTACGTAAAAAGAGCACTAGGAAAGTTTTGCAATAGAACAGAACGGATCACGCAACTCAGCGTGTGTTTAGACATGTCCAAACATGCACTGTAGAAGTTCTAATCATTGTCTCAGTATCAGTTGATTTTCGGCTGTGTTAGTAAAAGAGGTGGATATGTCGGGGTCAAAAACTGAATACCGGGTAATTTTGCGCTGCAATTTTGCAAGTGGTTTAAGTGTTGATCAGTGTTTACAGGAAATGACTCCTGTGTTCGGGAAGAATTGTCCTCATCGTAAAACGATATTTAGGTCGTACCCAGAGTTTCAAAACGGAAATTTCAACTTTGAGGACGCTCCAAGATCAGGCCATTTTCATCTGTGACTGAAAAAAACATTGCTGCACTAAAGAAAATGTTTGAGACAGACAGGTTACATACCATCAAATAGAGTTATGCTTGGGCATTAATGCACCAGCAGTTCGTACTATTCTCCGCGATCAACTTCGAGTTAGAAAGCTTTATAGCTTTTGTGTACCACATGACTTGATCGAAGAGCAGATGGCACACCGTGTTTCATGATGTCATGAAATGTTGAAAAAATTTAAAAATAGAAAATCTGCCTCTGTGAACAGTATTGCGACAGGTGGCGAAACTTCGCTCTATTACTATGACGTCCTGACCAAGACTCAAAACGAAGTGTTTGAAGATGAGGAGATCCCCGTTGCTGTTCGAAAGTCCACGTCGGTGAAGAACATAATGGTGGCGGTATTTTTAGTGTGCAAGGAACTGTTGAGCGAGTTGTCTTAGAAACACAGAAGACAGTCACAGGGAAGTGGTATACCGAGGAATGTCTGCCTAAAGATTTTACAGCTCTCAAACAGTTGAGTCTAAACTCAAGGATGGACACGTTTTCTTCACCACGACAACGCTCCAGCGCACCGTTCAAAAGTTTGCTTAGAGTATTTGGCAAGCACTGGGCTAAAACTGTTAGAGCACCCTCCGTGCAGTCCAGCTCTTGCTCCCTGTGACTTCGCGCTGTTTCCCCATGTGAAGACCAGACTGAAAAGAAGGCGTTTTACAAGCGATGACGTCCTACTAAGGCTTTGGAAAGATGAGTGTGGCCAGATCTCTGCCGAAAGATGACAGTTTCTTCGACGACAGGTTTCGACGAATGGAAAAATGTATTATATATATATATATATATATATATATATATATATATATATGTGTGTGTGTGTGTGTGTGTGTGTGTGTATACAGACCTTATTTCTTATACTTTCCACCACATATTATACATATATATATACAGGGTCGGATTTAGGAAGTGCACCGGAGCACATGCACCACGTCCCTCTTCGTAAGTATACACTATCTAAAATGAGAAGCTATCAGTGAAAACAGCAACATTTTCAGAAACATTTTGCTGTCATGTGTCTGATTGGGGCTTAAAAGAAAACGGAGTTTTCGAAAATCAGCTTAAAGTCGATTTTCTGAAGGCTGAAGAAAAATTATTCAGCAAGCAAAACAAAATTCTTAATTCACACCACATTAAAAAAGGCATTAAAAATTGAAATTTAATTCAGATGTAGTGACAGTTACTGGTGCACCCCCGTCACGAAATATATATGCGATGATTAACTAAAATACTTATAGATTGTGAAATCTACTAGGCCTCTGCAGAAAAAGAAAACAATTGTTAATTGCTTTCAATTTAGAAGAAGGAACGGAATCCGCGTTTTGATTATTCCGACTGCTGTGGATTTGGGAGTACCTAAATTGTGTGGTAGGGTAAACAATTTTTAATTTCACATTCTACGGTTTTGCCTCGCAGGCTAAGCAAACTTATGATTAACGTAAACGATTACGATAAAATTTATGGAATGTGTCCTAGGACATAGAGAACTCCGAGGAAACCCACGAACACTACTACCACATACTCACATCGTCTAAGATTGAAAAATGAAATGAAATCTTTTAAGTTGTACGTCCCACGGTTATGCCGGTTAGGCTAAAGGAGACGGTGATTATGAGAAATGAATGAAATGGTGGAATGAAGAAAGTGGGAGGAAACGGGAGAACCCCGAGAAAACCCACGAGAACGGTGTTTGTCCACCACAAAATCCACACGGCGCGAGCTGGAATCGAACCAGGGACCCCAAGCACCGGAGGTAAACGCTCTACCACTGAGCCACCGCGCCCCTTGTCTAGGATTGAAACAAGGATTGGTTGAACCATAGGTAAGCACTCTTCAAATGTGCCACTGTGTTCCCCTAGTTATGAAAGAAGATTGCAATATTTAATAAGCACAAATGAAATGTTGATTTGAACAGACTAATCTGTGTAATTGGAACTCATTGCAAATAGTGAAAAAAAGTTTACATATTTCTGGAACAAACAAATTCTGAAGAAAGTATTTCAAATAATCGCTTACATACACATGCTTTTAAAATTAAAACATTTTTCATACATGCTACTAAATGGATTATAGACCACATAAACATGAACACGTTACTTCTAAAACGCACTCTTCTATTTACTAACCTCACCCGCTGGTTTAGTGACTAAAGGGCGGCTTTGGAGCATGGGGCTCCGGGTTCGATTCTCCCGAAGAAAATGGTTTGAAATTCAGTGTCGTATTATTTCAAAAGAAACAAGACGAAGGAATATATAATTCATACAATACGAAGGTACATTTTAACGAAGGTACTTTCCTTACAGACGTAATATGAAAAGAGCGTCAATGATGTATGTTATGGTACAAAAAGTACACATATTTAAATACCTTGCTTATCTTGATTATTATCAATTTTTACGATGCTTGTGACTTCTATGATCTGTATCTTTATCATAACAATTAGAAGAAATATGTTATGAAATTTTAACAAAAAAGTAAATTAAGAAAAGTTAAATGCATCAACTTTTGACTATTCTATTTGCATAAACCACATACAGAAGTTCATTACCGGTGTGCGAATTAGACAATTTATATTGGGGGGGGGGCGATAAAATTAAGCCAACTTGACGTAGAGTCTGAAGGTGCAATAATTCAAAATGAGACAATAATGCCTTACCCCCCCCCCTTCCTTCAACACACACGCATAAATATGAAATGACATCTGTAATAAATAAGGGATTTATAATTTCAATAAATATACCGACAATAACTATGTATATATTGTTTGACATGCACACACCACACCTAACCTTTCTGAGCGTGTTTAAATGGTGTTCTCTTGTGCTCGTAGCTCTCTAGGGTTTATTTACTTAATAACTCGGCAAGAGTGATAGCCATGATCAGAAGCATATGATATTTTTTCCTCTCGTATTGAAATCTTATACTTTGCGCTATTTATTACACACAGCCTTGCAAAAGAATACCTACTTCAGTATTATGAAAACCACTAAAATTATCAGTTAAGCCGGACTTACTTCAAAAAAATCTACGTATTAGCCTATCATACGAGAAATGGATTGTTGCTGGTCCTGATTTCTGGCATCACGGTCAAATAGAAAGCCAAATATTTAAAAACTCTCAATTCTTATTTTAGCTTGAGCTTCTACTCTTCGCTAATACTACGCTCTCCATGCTTTTTCGTTTTTTTCAAATATCGATTCTATGACGGAGCTCAGGAGGTCAACACTTACAAGTACTTTACTGTTAGGTTACAGCTGAGTTAGTTCACTATGTGCTACGTTATCAAAAGAAGTATAAACATTACATTGAAGTTGTTCAGACAGCATTATTGGCGTGGACAACAAACTGTACTTTATAAAATCCCGTTCTAGTTGAAGTGCTTATACAAACACTGACAATGAATGACACGGAGAATCAAATGCTGAAATCCTTAAACAAATCCTATGCAATTACTCACCTTCACTAACGTGTCTGCTCACTACGGACGCATCGTCAGCACGTACGTTAACATATAACCACGAGAGGAAAAAAAAAATGAAATCTTTCCTGAGTTTTACGTCTCACGTCTATGCCGTTTAGGCTAAAGGAGACAGTGATGAGAAATGAATGAAATGGTGCAATGAAGAAAGTGGGAGGAAACGGGAGAGCTCGAAGAAAACCCACGAGCACGGTGTTTGTCCACCACAAAGTCCACACGGAACGAGCTGGAATCGAACCAGGGACCCTTAAGCACAGGGGGTGAACGCTCTCTTTTTTTTTTTTTTTTTTTTTTTTTGTTAACTGACTCACCGAACGTGTCTCAGTAACTTGTACTACTTATTGCTAATTTTACTTGGTTTACTCATTTAACTTGCTTTTCCAATCTCCTAGAACGACAGGGACATGAACACAGAAACATTGAGGACAGTTAAAATCGCAAAGGCTTTCCCACCGGGATTCGAATCTGGGACCCCGTACACCAAAGGCGCACGTGCTAGCCACTAGACCAGCGGGGAGGGCTTACCACTGAGCCACCGCGCCCCCTAGCCACGAGAGAATATATAACTCAGATTTTGAGTACAGTTTCAAAAGTTCATTTCCGTAAACTGTAAAAGGCAGTGGTGTTCAGGCAATAATAGTCCACTTATGTTCTATTAAGTACACTTGTTCTATTTATTGGATATTACAAATATTATGCAAACTTGCAAACTAAAATAAAATATAACAAAAATTAAAACAGGTTGATAATCGATACCAATGTAGAGGATGGATATGACATGCCCAAGTGTGATGAAAGAAGCTATTTGTTGACTTCTTGGCCAACCGCTAAGAGCATTTATAAATCTATATGCTACTTTGTTATGCAAATTCACGAACGACGACGAACTGAAGGGTATGAGGATACCGATGAAAGTAACAACTGTAGTCTTAATAATATAGTTCAACTAAGCAACGGTGAAAATGTGGGGAGAAATTAGAAATGACCAAAATTGAATAATTTACATCGCTCATTTCGAAATAAAACTAGCAGGTTAAACTTACAAGAAATAACAAAAATCAGTGAAATTTGGCGTTATACTAAGCATGGTTTGGGGGGAAGCGAGCATCCCCGGTAGGGAAACTTCAGTTTACTTTGGGGGGAACAAAATGTGATTGAGAGGGAAATCCCCTCAACCCCCCCCCCCCCGGTAATTCGCACCCTGATTATTACTACAGGTTGTTCCGAATACTGGGATTTGTTTACGTGAAAGCTGTTCCCGTAATCAAATCCCTTGCAATCGGAAAACTGATCCATGTTGACCATAAACCCATATTTTATCATGGAAACCGGTCACAATCTTGAAAAACATAAATATTTACTGTGATTTAGATATGGTATAAGGCAGTTCACGTAATGGAATGGCTCGTAATCGGAAACTTGAACCGTGTTTCCCATAACTCAAGATTTATTTTTTTATCATAAAAATAGGTCACAATCGTAAATAGCACACAGATTTCGGTTACTGGGGCTTGTATACGTGACAGTTCACATGTTTTGCACATGTAATTGTTCCCACATTTACTTTAAGAAATTAGGTGAAAACAAGGACGTACGCAGGGGGTGGGTCCTGGGGGTCCGTACCCCCCTCCCCCCGAAATTTCGACTTGTGTAAATTTAGCCTAATTTTAGGAACTTTAATATAAAATACCCTCACATTGAGTTTGGACCCCCCGAAATAAATTCCTGCGTACGCTACTGGACACAAACTTCAAGAACATAACACACAGGTAATAAAAGTAATTTCTTCTTTACTAACCGTCTGCAAGTACACTTAAATCGAACATGACTTTTTTTTCAGTAAAATACTTCGTGAGAACATGCAGTTTGCGTTAACTGTTAGCGCAGTTTTAAAGTAACAGTCACAGTGCAGTAACACACCCTTCTAAATCATAATCAATGAATAAATCAATCTATTGTCAAACCGAATCATATCATTATTCTTTCTATTTGTGCTCGTAATTATTTGATATTACGAAATAGCGAGACATAACCCCGCCAAAAGATTACACGTTAACACTGAAACATGACAGCTGTTTATCGACATGCTTGTTATTTTCAATCATATACAAAATAAACTCACGAAACTAGTTTCTAAAATTGAAATCGATCTACAGCAAATAACAATTTGTATGTGGAAAATTCTACAACTTTATATTTTAAATAAAAATAATTACCTTCACATCCTCATCTTCATCCTCTCCTTCCCATTTGTTGGCACCACTTGTGACCAAAAGCCCCTTGGGTTCAAAGTTCTCTTGATCTACAAAGAAAGTAACATGAAGCATGTAAATATGTAGTGTAATATTATATATCGCATAATTTCTAAATATCTGACAAAAATTTAATATCTTACCCCACGTATCCTCCTCCATTCCGATAAAAATTTTCTTTCACGTGAAATTCACAGACTGCATATTACTAACACTAGAGCACTCTGTCATCAGTTTTCGACCTTCATTTGTTCATCGAACAATCTACAAGCGGAATGGCCATAGAGCTTTAAAATTTTACAAGAGTGATATTCTTAAATTACTTGGATATCAAATAATTGTGAACTTTTTAGTCATATTATATGAGTTGGACTGCCTCCAGTTACTCCAAATGCGAAAAGTTGCGAATGCGAATGATTCCAACATGATTAGATAGTTTATCCGAATTCGTGCGATTGAAGCCTTGTCTACAATCGATGTAGTTCTCAAAGCGGGAATTGGCTGTGCTTAGTGAAAATTACGATTATACAGTTTACACAGTCTACCGGATCGATAGTGATGTCAATTCAACTAAATCAATCACAAATCGGCTAAGTAAAAAGAAATGAAATTTTTCAGATTAACCTGTTTACCTTACAATTGGAATGAGATTTTGGATTTTTGAAGCGAAATTACAGAATGCAAATTAAGTGTTAGTGAGAATACAAATTAAGTGTTAGTGGTAACACCCATAAATCACATGTTGAATCACTTTCTTGCGACAAACGACGAAGAGTTTTATTGGGAGTCGATAGCTCACATCTTCCACAATACCTGCCTGCGGGGTCCGATGCTTCCCTGTCTCACTCAGAAATGGCCCTGTTTCTTTCGATTGCTTCACATACTAGCATATATTACTCGCTTCGCTGGGTTGAAATAAATAATTTAATTGCACACTGATATTGCTCATTTTGAATCATTTTAACGTATGTCATCCCTCCTAATCCCCCAAGTGTCAGGGCTGAAAATGGACCTAAACAGCATCAGAAGTGTCACTGTTCATGTCGGCGACCGCAAGAACTATAGATTTAACAGTAGTATCTGCCATTTTTGACCATAAATATATATATATATATATATATATATATATATATATATATATATATATATATATATATATATATATATATATATATATGATTCCATGTCAGAAGGGCCCGGACAAAAGGGCGAGGACAGAAAGGCCCGAGTCAAAACGGCCCCGCGTCAAAAGGGCCCCGGTCAAAAGGGCCCCGCGTCAAAAGGGCCCGGGTCAAAAGGGCCCCGCGTCAAAAGGGCCCGGGTCAAAAGGGCCCCGCGTCAAAAGGGCCCGGATCAAAAGGGCCCCGCGTCAAAAGGGCCCCGGTCAAAAAGGCCCCGCGTCAAAAGGGCCCCGGTCAAAAGGGCCCCGCGTCAAAAGGGCCCGGGTCAAAAGGGCCCCGCGTCAAAAGGGCCCCGCGTCAAAAAGGCCCGGGTCAAAAGGGCCCCGCGTCAAAAGGGCCCCGGTCAAAAGGGCCGGATCAAAAGGGCACCGCAACAAAAGGGCCTGAGTCTAAAGGGCCTCTCCCTCAAAACGGCCCCGCGAGAAAAGGGCCCGAGTCAAAAAAGCCTCATGTCAAAAGGGTCCCGCGAAAAAGGGCTTGAGTGGAAAGAGCCCGGGTAGAAATAGTCCCACGGTCAGAAAGCCTGAAATCAAAACAGAAGTGGAAATCAAAGATGCACGAGTGGATAGTGCCACTTTAGTAAGCAGAAGTGATTGTCTAATAGAAGGAAGAATATCAGTGGTTATTAGAGACAAAAAGGAAACTTGAATGGTGATCTTAATTTTGTTTGGTTGCTGTTTGTTCTGCAACAATCCCTATCGCTTAAGTCGTTTCTCGATGAAAGTTTGCTTTCAACCGCGTCTCTCTGAGTTTGTAGACGTGGAAGACCCGGGTTCGATTCCCGGCGGGATCTCATGTGGTTCGAATTCCACGTTAATCAGCAGGTCCACATCTCATAGAGCCTCGCTGCTGAAAGGGATGCTAAAGTGAAAATCATATCATAGTTTGTATTCTCGAGACCTAGCCCAATCAGACTATCTATTAATGACTGTTCCCTTAGTTCTAAAATTCAATTTCTGCCTCTGAATCAAAGTAGAAAAATACGTATTATATGAATAATATTATCTTGAAAACGTTTCTTTAATTTTGGTGCAAGAACATACATGTGGATCTTCATACAGGGTTAGTCAAAAGTATTGGGACAGAACAATAATAACGACACGCGTGGACGGGGGAAAATAAAAAATTGCAATTGGTGTTATTGCAAAAACTGCATTGGCTTGGAGTGTGGTCACCGTGGAGGCCATTTTGAATTACACTATATTGCGGATCGTACATTTTTTAATGGAAAAGGCTATGATCTTACACTTCAGTTTAGGCTTTATATTTCCACAAATGTGAAGGTGAACTCATTTTTGACACATTACCATTTGTTTATGAGACAGGGTGTTTGACATATGTATCTAATAGAAAAAAAGTATCATGACAGGGCAGTAACAAAGAGACAAATGGACAAAGGAAAAGTAAATGTTACAGGTTGGTATTTGTGTTAAAACTGCGTTAAATGATCATGGCACCCAACTTGAATTCCGCATATTATATACCATAAAATATTTTCAAATAGACAAAGGTACTTGTGTCACATAAATTTAGGCTAGAATCTTGCTACAAACGATAATCTGAATTAGGGATGCGCACGAGACAAGATTTAAGGCTGTCTCGTCTCAAAAATGTACTGTAAATGTGATGTCTCGACTCGAAAAATGTGCATTTTTCTATTGGAAGAGCTGTCTCGACTCGGATATTCTCAGGAAAATTCTGTCTCGACTCGTCTCGTGCGCATCCCTTACTGAGTCGACTTTTGACCGACCTCTATTTATTTACGCGATAGTGTGTGCTAAGTTTGACATTTGTTTCTAGTAGAACAAAGTATTTAGACAGGTAACTAATAAATAGTACTTCATTGTGTTCTTAACGTTTCTGTTCGTTTGCTTACGTTTGTAAAATATTAAGAAGTTACCACGTATGTATAACATATTTTAATAGTAAGTATATTTGTGATTAATTGTTACTTTACGATTATAAAGCAATAGAATGCTTTTAATGTGCAGTTTCGAATATTTGGTAGAGCTCAACAACGTCGTTCAAATAGTAGTGGGTGATAACGATGTTTCTTCTGGTCATTGTATTGTACCATGTAGAGTTAATACGGGAAGGATATAATGGTAGAATTGCTAGAAAGAAACCATGTATTACCCAAATTAAGAAATATAAGATACTTAAATTTTCTAGGGCTTTTGAAAATAAACTCAAAAACTGGTGGGAATGTTTTTATCGACGAATTTAAGTTAAACCTGCATGAATATGATGGTAGAATAATAGTGTTTCGACAAGTAAATACAGAAATAAATGTCAATAACTTCCAGCCTGCTTTAAAATACAGAAGAAATATATCTTAACGTTCTTAGAAGGACTTCTAATTTTATCAAGATATTGATCCCAAACAAAGTATATGTTGTAAAGAAAAGATTGCTTTAAAACTGCCCAAAAGTTCGCTAAAGACTGCAAAACTGCCCACCACACAGTACCGGCTTTAATCCCATAGAGAATCTTTGGAGCGAATTGCAACGTAAGGTCAATATATACGAGTTACGGTGAAAGAAGGTTTGAGAAAAGCATTACATACAGATTGGAACAATATTTCCCCACACTACACCAGGAAAATTGTAACAACGATGCCGAAATGCTTAAAGAAAGTTATAAATCATTGTGTGTTTGCTATTAAATACTAACTGTATTAACTTGGAGGAATAAAATAATTTTAGAGGACATTTTATAGTAGTTTTTTTTTAATAATATCTGAATATTTATGTGATCAACAGTGTCCACATCCCCATTCAATGTAGTTTTTGCAACAACACACACTTGCAACATTTGCTTTTCCTCCGCCACATTATTATTTTATTTTCCTGATACTTTTGTCTACTACACACTAATGTCAAACATAGCACACGTTCCTCGTAAAAGAATGAGGATTGGTAAAGAATGAATCATATTCTCGTTTGTAGGAAAATTCAATCCTAAATTGATGTGCTAAACATACTCCTTTCCATTTAAAAATATTATGTGATATCCAATATGACGAATCTAGGATGACTGTCATTATGTCCACGCCCTCACTCAGTGTAGTTTTCGCATCAACCTGCAACCTTTTACTTTTCTACGTCTACGTGTCTCTTTGCCTGTCCAGATACTTTGGTCTACTAGATACAATTGTCAAACGTAGCACCCTATCTCGCAAACGAATGAAGATAGGTTTTAAAAAATGAGTTCTTCTTTTCATCTGTGGGAACATTCTAGCCTAAATTGATGTGTCAAACCCACATCTTTCCATTCAAAAGATATTGTGTGATATCAAATATCGCAGAATCCATCATCTGCAATATTTACTTTACCTCCGTCCACGCGTATCGTTATTACTGGTCTGTCGTAACATTTTTACTAACCCTATATTTTTTCCACATGTATGTTCTTTCAACACAAATAAACAGGTATGTCCACGTAATATTTTTCATCTAATAAGTATTTTTATACTTCTGAAGTTTTGCAGGCTATATCTCAGATTTCTTGACATGGGGCCTTTTTGTTACGGGGCCCTTTTGACCGGGGCCCTTCTGACCAGGGTCCTTTTGACGCAGGCCCTTATGACTGGAGCCCTTTTGACTAAGGCCTTTATGTCCTCGCCCTTTTGTTCGGGCCCTTCTGACGTGACACCGGTTATAGGATAGGAAGAGATCATATACAGAGGTACAACAGTTATTTAATGCTACATTTTCCGACCATAACCCAATTTCGAAGTCAACTGCCTAAGAGACAATTGAATGTTTTGCAGAAAGGTACCGCATGCGATCAGGAAGGCCGAAACAATGTAGCAATTTGGCAGTTTCTTTTAATTTACAATCTTTTGTGGAAATTCCACATTCATTGATAACCAGAGTTGCTAACAAGCTAGGTGTTTCCCAGAGTTCAGCGCAATGAATTTTTGTACACTATGCTCTTTATGTAAAGTCATTCTGAAGTATGATTAGTACCATACTAAAGAGTTCGATTAACATATGTTAATTGCAGTAGTCAAACCTTTAGTATGACGCTAATCATACGTCAAAACGACTCTGCATAAGGCGGTATAAGTTGAAACCCTAGGAGAATGCGTTTAGTGCATGAAATAACGGAAGACGACTTTAATCACCACATTGACTTTTGCGAAGTAATGATATGAAATATCGATGACAGCAATATTGTCGTAAATGACATGGCATTCTCTGATAACTTTCAGACTGTCAGTTTAACGTCCCACATTATGCCCTTTAGGATGACGATGATTAAAGCAAGTGAATGATGATGAAAGAACGGGTGAAATCAAAATGAAACGAGGGTACCCCGGGAAAACTCACCTATACAATATTTTTTTCTTTTTTTTTTTTTGGCTCCGGCCCGTCTTTCAGATCCGGCATCTGAAACTTTTGACCGGAACGGGTTATCATCATTGCCATTTATTTATTTTCTTATCTTTATTGGGTATCCATGTTTGAAAGAAAAAAGGTGAAAAGGAAAAGGGAAAAAGGAAAGAACAAAAAAACACAGCACAAGAACAAAACAAACAAAAAACAAAGAACAACAAGAATAAACTATGAGAAAAAAAATAACAACAATTTTCTTGCAAAGTGCTACTCAGCTTAAATCTATCTGCACCTATCCTGAACTATACTACTTAGTATTTCAATTCCTGATCCAACAACTGTAATAGTATGGAATACGATATAAAATACTTAAATAATACATTCTATTGTTATTAATTCTTATCTACTTATCTATCTATATTATCTAACTAATCTACTCTTCTATTTTGCTGTTATTTGTTTATTTTTATATATTATTTCCCTATAGTTCTTAACCATTTAATTCCTACTGATTGATTTCTTTTCTTAATTATTAAGATTTTTTTTAAAGATTATAGTCTTATGTTTTTTAGTTACCTAGTTTCTAATTTTTATTTTTTTAAAAAAATGTAATTATGGTTTCCTATTCTTGTTTAATGGTTTATTATATTATTTATTATCATGTATTAATACATTTATTAATTAGGCTACTATTTATCCTTTTTCCCTCTTGTTATTCCACATGAGTGTTTAATGATGTTGTTTAATTAATTTTATATTTACTTTATTAATTATTTAATTTTTTATATTATTTAGTTAAGTTTTATCTAATAATATGTTGCTTCATCTTCTTTCTTCGGTTTTCACCGTATGACAATGGTTCCTCTCCCGTATGCTGTATGATTATTTATCAAACTGCACTCCTCTTCACTTTTCACAGCAAAACAGATCACTATGGTTTTTCACTGTATGATTGGTTCTCTCCTGTGGTCACGGAACACATTTACACTAACATTTCACTTCACTAATAACTTCCACTCTTATATGACATAAATTTAATAGTTATTCATGTAGTGTTCTGTGAGTGTTCTCAGTTTCGTGTCCATGCCATATCACAGTCCTGTATGTGCTGACTTGAGGTCCAGGACCCACTCAGAGCACTTAGTGTGGATCCTGGTCCGTTGTGTCCTTCCGCCCGCACACCCAGGCTGGGACCGTCATTTCGGCCGAGATCGACTGAAGCGGTCACTAAGTTCACTATCTCTGAGACACTCCTCTTCACTTATCGTCCATGACGCAATGAGGTACACCCAAAAACCCGAAAACCGAAAACCCGGAGACCACGAACACAAAAGCACACATGCGACGCACACACACAAGACCATACGCGTCCGGAGTTCCATCCGGTGTAAACCGGGGATGCGATGATCCACTCGCTCCTCTCCCCCGGGGGGCACGGAATACCAGTGCCATCCTGAAGATTTTCTTCGGTCCGGAAGATTTCATTCATTCAAAACACTCAAAGACACATCCACTCTAATTCTATTTACATTTATGCAATGCTTATTCGTTTTCATTGTAATAAGTTCTTCTTCTTATTTCAGAATAGCTGTTTGCTATTCGCTTTAAGATGTTAAAATCATTTTCGTTTTCGATTATTTGTATTAGATTTTTACGTCTGATATTTTCCCTCTCTGGTATTACATCTTCTGTCAGAGGGCACCAAAAGATGTGGTGCTCTGGTGTTCCAATTTCGCCGCATTCACAAATTGTATTTTCTTTGGCCTTTATTCTATACAGGTAAGTTTCATAGGGGCCGTGCCCACTTAGAAAGTGAATGACACCTGGACTTGGATCTAGATGTTTTAACTTTTTCCTTTTATTAATTGTTGGAATAATATCCCATAATCTTCTTGATTTGTTTGAGTTTGTCCATTCTAAGTTCCATATTTCTTCTATAGTTTCTTCGATCTCCTTCTTTGTTGTTACTGCCTTGCCAAGAAGATCTATTAGCTTTTCGTTTTCTTTCTTTTTTAGCCAGTAGAATGCTGCTCTTTGTAGTATTACCAGATGTAGTGGTTTTATATGTAGTAGTATACATAATGCTTCATTTGGCACTGTGTTAAAGGCTCCACTTAGTCTTATAAGTAAATTTCTTTGAGGTCTATTTATGGAATCTCTAATTTTTTTGTTCTCGAAAATTCGATGTACCCATAGACTTGAAGCGTATGCCATAGTCGCACATAGTATTGTATCATGGTATAGCTTTAATATTTTAATTGGTAACTTGTATGTATTTTTGCCAGTTGTCATTAGTTTGTTGGCAATTTTATTACTTTTTTCAACTATATATTGTACATGTTTCTCAAAGTTTAAATTTTCATCTATTGTTACGCCTAAGTATTTAAATTCTGTTACTCTTTTTATTTTTTGATTTAATATTTTTATTTGTGGTTCCCTAGTTAATTTGGTTCCAAAAAGCATAAACTTAGTTTTTTTCGCTGATAGCTTTAATTTATTTTCAGAGCACCAGTTATATAGACTTTCCACCACTTGGTTAGTTTTTGTTTCTATTTCTCTTCTGGAATTTGCCGAGGTTATTATTACAATATCATCAGCAAAGGCTATGATTCTATCTATTAACTCATTCTTTGCCATTTTCTCCAGGCAAGGCTGTAGTTGTATATCCCACATCAGGGGTCCCAAGATTGAACCTTGTGGACAGCCCTTTTCATTTTGTATTTCTTTATCTCCCATTTCTGTTTGTATAACTATTTTTCTGTGTTGGAAATAATCTTTTATTACGTTTTGCAGATATTGTGGAAGCCTTAATTTCTTCAAATTCTCTAATAACGCTGGTATCCATAGATTATCGAATGCTCCCTCAATGTCAACAAACAACGCTAGAGCATATTTCTTTTGGTAGCTACTATTTTGTATTTGTTCTTTAAAAACATTCAGTGCATCCTCAGTCGATCTTCCCGCTCTAAAACCATATTGTAGGGTGTCATTCTGTGTATTTCTATACTTGTTTATCCTATTAGCTATAACTCTCTCATAAATTTTGCTTATGTTCTTTAGTAAACATATTGGTCTGTAGGCACCAATTTCTAAGGGGTCTCTGTCCAGGCTCTTAAGTAGTATAATTAACTTCGAAATTTTCCATTCATTTGGGAATGTTTGTTTCTTTAACAATATGTTGTAAAATCTTGTTAAGTAAGGGACCCATATATCTTTATTCCTTTTATATATTTCATTTGTTATTTCATCGAGGCCTGGGGCCTTACCTGTTTTTAGTTTCTTTATAATTTTTTCTACTTCATCATTTGATACCAATTCGGAGTCGTCCACATCTACTACTGTTGCTTCTCTTGAATGATTTCTTCTTAGCTGCATCTGTCCCATTGTATCATCTTCCACCGTATCCTTAGGAAAAAATTTCTGCATTAATTTGTCTAGTGTTTCTTCTCTTGTTTTTGTATACGTTCCATCTGCATTTTTAATTGTGCATAATGTTGTAGGATTAATCTTTTGCATAATTAATTTATATGGAAAACCCCAAGGATCCATTTCTATGTTTTTCGCCAGAAACAATTCCCAACTTCGTTTTTTCTCCAGTAATACCGCCTGTTCATATTCATCCTTTATCTTTCTATAATTTTGGAGCCTAATATTTTTGAGCCTCGGTTCTAGGGTTGCCTGATAACTTTTTCTTCTTGCTTTTACCAATTTTTTTAATCTTTCTAATTTTGGTTTCCAAAAGCCACCGTATCCTACATTTTGCCCTAATTTCGGAGTGGATTCTCTTCGGAGTGGATTCGGAGTGGACCTATACAATATTGTCCACCACAACCTTACTTGGCCGGGAATCGAACCAGTAGTCCTACACACCAGAGCTAAGCGTTCTACCACTGAACCACCGTGCCCCTCCCTCCGGTATTCTTTGATGAAGTGATATTTACCTTATATGGTCTGATGAACCGAAAAAATTATCACTATTGGAGCGATGAAAACCCACATTGATGGGATGTTATTTCGAAGAACAGAAGTGCAGAAGCTACTGACAGAAATAAACTACAATTTTAATTAGAAATATTACGAATGATATAAGAGATATGTTAAATTAAAAGTAGGAATGCAAAATATTTTTTGAATACGAACTGTGGTTTAATTAGGAATACAGCTGGTAAATAATAATATTGGACTACAAAGGTATTCAGAAGTCTTGCTAGAGGAAATATAAATATATTGAGGTTATTATTATTATTATTATTATTATTATTATTATTATTATCGAATTGAAAATTCAATGGTGTATCTAAAATCAGGTAAAAGATCAGAAAAAGTACGTGTAGCCAACAAGCGGTAAGAAATGTGTGAAGTATTAAGGGCTTGCATTGAGGGTGCCAGGTAAACATGATTGGGAGCCACTGATATACGATATTGCATTGAGGACGACCCCTTCTCTACACGTCGTTCTTTGTCTAGGCCTTACTGACATGGAATCAAATAAAAAATAATGAAACAAGAAGTATATTATAAACAAAAAATCCTTACTAAAACTATTATATATATTTTCTCCACTAAATCTCATCAAATTATATATATATATATATACTAGCAGCGTTCACCCCGCTTCGCTGGGGTCACCCCGGAACGCAATAAACCTTGTTAATTAGATAATTTTTACTTTTTCGCTTTCAAGTGATATGATAAAAACCATAGTAGATTGCAGTAAATGTTAACATTATATCGCCTGTCATTTATGTTAACCCGCCGAGTGACACTGTCATGCGGGTTGCATATAAATACGTTTATTTTTACCTATGATGAACTAACAAAGGATTTGTACGTTATGGACACTTGAATGGTCAATTATCTCAAGACACTGGTAATTGAAAATTAAAGTGATATGATAAAAACCATCTAGGGTCCAAATCCTAATAACCCCCCAAAAATGAAAGAAATTGGTTCAGCCGTATTAGCGTGATGAGGGAACAAAGGATTTGTGCGTTCTCTTTTACATATAAGATATAATATTAACAACTTGACTTCGGTGAACATTACATTATTCTTATTATATATTAACGGTGCTAACCTAACACGAAGCCTTATAATAAGGATTTAAAAACAGCTGAAAGACAAATGACAAACATTACAAACAAATAGCATTTGTTTGTATTTTCTGTTGTATCTGATCAGATTTTATACGTATATAATTGTTTTACATTACAGTATATTTCTTGAACAACTTGACTTTGATTAACATTACACTATGATCATTATATTTTAGAAGTACCAATCTTGCATAAAGCCTTACAGTAAGATAAAAAGAGTGAAAAAAGACATTACTAACAAAAAGTATTTTTGAGATAAACATTACATTTATTATATTTGAAAATTACTTACTTAACATGAATCCTTAGAAAGAAAAATCTTCATATCTTGTCGATTAAATTGGGTCTAAAAGGGCCAGTGTCACTTTTTGGCAAAAAAAATGAGATGTTCGTCAAATTTTAACGCCTATAAATGGATATTTTCTTTTGCAAGAAAAGCAAATGTTAATATGAATAGTATATATACTCCAAACTACTTCGTGTTGACATTAGCCCTTTTAGTCCCAAGTCGCAGATATATATAAAGTATGTGAACTTACATTGAAAAATTCTGGTTACTTTAATCTGTTTTGAAATTCTTCCAACTTATATTGGACATAAGTTTATTATCATTTTTGCTTAACTTTCCAAATGCCAAATACGATTGACATTTGTCTCAAACTGCTTGCGTGGATTGCAAATTATAATTGTGAACCAAGCCACGAAGATAGTTCTCTAAAGGTCTTTGAGTATACTCCTGTACAATAGTACGTACTCGACTTGCAGTTACTCTGTATTTTTTCTGCCGGTGGTCAATACTCAATTTGATCAACAGAGTGCTCCTTTAACCGTGTATATTGGACGATAACCGTTTACGATAAGATAAAATTCGTTGCGCCATATAATTTTATGATAAAATTACGCGCATGTCTTTACTTTATTTCATAGTTCTACCATATTCACTTTTTAATATTCGGCGACAGTTGCCATTGAAATTCATACAGTTATACGCAAAATAATAATAATAAAAATAATAATAATAATAATAATAATAATAATAATAATAATAATAATAACAGAATTACAATATCAATTACATAAACAATACCTTCGAATAAAGAAAAATAACTGTCACGCTGGGATTCGAACCCGAGTCACTGAAATGGCAGTTCTCTGCTTTCACACTTGATACAAAGATAAGAAAATAAACTAGTAGCTATGTTACATAAACATAACACACACTATTTCTACACGTGTTGATGCAATTCAAAGAATGCGAAAATAATGTCTGCCGGCTTTTCTTCTTTAGAAATTAGAAGTCACGGTGAGGAAGAATTGAAGTAATATAAATCGGGACCAGTTAAAAACAATGAGGTAGCCTCATCTTGAAGAACGCTTCGCGATATTTTCCTCATTGACGAAGGTCTATATCACTTGTTTTTGAGTTAAAGAAGGAAACCTTGAGTAAGTCATTGTGACACTCATAAGGAACATCTCCTTATACGGGTATTTTGTGTATAGTCTTACATGCAATGCTTTTAACTAGCTAATCGTTTAGGCGGAAGATGAAGTGACGAGGTGGGTAAGTTTTTAGCGCATTGAACTTATATTCGGCGGACCCGCGTTCAAATCCCGGTCATTTTCTTACTTTTTCAAATGTTTCAATTTCAATTTCAATACATAGTGTGACAACCAAGATTTTCTGTCCTCCAGAAAAAAAAAATATTGGAATGAGGAGAATTGGAGAAGGTCTCTCAATGAAGGCAATCATTTACTAACTTATTTCCAGCAGTTGTTCTAGATTTGATATTTTCGTCTACTTTCAAGCAGTTTCTGATTTATGTGTGATCAGTGTTTTTATTTCTTTGAATATACAGTATATAGTGAAATAATACATTACATACACAACAATATTGAGATGAACATATGATGTTCATTGGACAACACGCTCTAAAACAGAGAGGTTCATCTCAGAATGGAGAAATGTTTCGTGCGTCATCTACTCACAATTTTACTTGCATAAAGACTGGATTCAGTGCTACCAACTGTTGTCAGTGCCGAGAAAAGTTACGTGTAAATTGGGTTGCATCTGTCCAGGCGTTCTCACAACTGCAAATTACCTGGACCCCAAGTTATGGAATTAGAGCACTTAGGGTGGAGAGACTTTTGTTGTTGGGTGTACATAGATTTTCCTAACACGAGTAACACTATCTGCTATTGATCTAAAATATTCCAAGTAATTTTTCCTCTTTCTCTTTCTTTCCTTCTTTCCTTTTATTTCTTACTCCCGAATTTTTCGCCACCTTACTTCGGCAGCCAGGGTCGTTGCCCCGCTCACCCGCACCATGACACGGCACTGATCAATACCTACCTGCAACACTTTTCTCTGTTCACATGAATCGTAACTGTGCTGTCGTAATAACTTTGACTAACACTGTATACAGATCCACATGTACGTTCTTTCAACACAAAGCAGGTGGTGTCCACTGAATACTTTTAATCTAATAAGCAATTTTATATTCCTCATGTCTTTCACGCTATATCTCAGGCTTTTTTGATGTGAGGCCCTTTGATCGCGGGGTCCTTTTGACTCGGGGCCTCTTTTGGCTCAGGGCCTTTTTGACTCGCGCCCTTTTGCCGGGGACCCTTTTGACCCGGCATCTTTGGACGCAGGGCCCTTTTGACTCGGGCCCTTATGACCGGGGCCCTTTTGACTCGGGCCCTTTTGACGTAGGGCCCTTTTGACTCGGGCCCTTATGACCGGGGCCCTTTTGACTCGGGCCCTTTTGTCGCGAGGCCCTTTTGACCCGGGCCCTTTTGACGCGGGGCCCTTTTGACGTGGGGCCCTTTTGACTCGGGCCCTTATGACCGGGGCCCTTTTGACGCGGGGCCCTTTTGACTCGGGCCCTTTTGTCGCGGGGCCCTTTTGACCCGGGCTCTTTTGACGTGGGGCCCTTTTGACTCGGGCCTTTATGACCGGGGCCCTTTTGACGCGGGGCCCTTTTGACCCGGGCCCTTTTGACGCGGTGCCTTTTTGACGTGGGGCCCTTTTGACTCGGGCCCTTATGACCGGGGCCCTTTTGACGCGGGGCCGTTTTGACTCGGGCCTTTTTGTCCTCGCCCTTTTGTCCGGGCCCTTCTGACGTGACACCATATATATATATATATATATATATATATATATATATATATATATTTCCCCCACCTCCATGTTGCGGGGCATGGTATTCGAAGTGTCACCGTTCATCTCAGCGACCTCAAAAATGTGGATTCAGCACTAATATCGGTTATTTTCGATTATTTTTAAATCCTCCCCCTCCCCAATTGGCGGGGCTGATTTTAAATTTAAACCGGATCGGAAATGTCACTGTTCATCTGAATGATCCACGCTCATCTACTTTTCCATAGTTGCCACATTTATTTTACTCGCCGATGCATTGGGATTCTATAAGTTAATCATACCCAAATCATCATTTTAGTTGTACTAAAAGTAGACTCTGAATACCGAAAAGTGCACCTTCCTTAGTAAAATGTTAGTATGCTTACTAACTAGTCTGTGATTAACCTTCGATTAATGAATTCTCTCTGCATACCGCCCATTAAGTCACATAAATAGTCACTTTCAGTCTTATATAAATTCATTTTTATATATCTCCTCACTCTTTTCCTCCTAGGTTGCACCGTAAAAGTGAAATGATGGAAACATCCCAGGCCCGATCCCTATCTATTTTTGATCAACATCGGTCTGGTGGTTCAAGAGTTATTCCGCCTTATGCAGAGTCATTTTGACGTATGATTAGCGTCATACTGAAAGCCTGACTACTGTAGGAAACATATGTTAGTCGAACTCTTTAGTATTACACTAATCACTCGTCAGAACGACTCTGCATGAGGCCCATTAAGTTTTATTTATTTTTATATATCTGTCCCCTCCCCTCCCCCTCCCATAAGTTCTACCGTTAAAGTGATATGATAAAAACCATCTTAGGTCCGAACCTCATCTATGTTGATTTTTTTACAGATCGGTCGGGTGGTTTAAGCGTGATAAAGTCACAAAGACAGTCACTTTTATTTTTACTTTTTTTGACATATATACCCCCTCCCACTCCCCTACGGTGTACTGTAAAAGTAAAATGAAGAAAGCATCCCAGGCCCAAACCTTATCTATGTTGAAAATTAGATCAAGATCGGTAGGATGGTTCAAGAGTTATTAAGTTTTATTCATTTTCATATATTTCCCCTTCTCCCCTGCCTCTCCCCTAAAATCTACTGTCAAAATGAAATGATAAAAAACTTACCGGGTTTAAACTTCATATATGTTGAAAATTTGATTGAGATCGATCGGGTGGTTCAAGAGTTATTAATTCACAAACATAGTCACTTTTACTTTTATATTTATTGATTTTTATATATTTCCCCCTCAATCCCCTCCCCTACGTTGGTCCGTCAAAATGAAATGATAAAAATCATCAAAGTCCCAAAAGTTATATACATTGAAAATTTAATCAAGATCGCTCTGATGGTTCAAGAGCTATTAAGTTTTATTTTTTTTCTATGTCCTCATCTTTCCCCTCCCCTAAGTCCTACTGTCAAAGTAAATAGCTAAAAACACTCCCAGGCCAGAACCGCATTTACGTTGAAAATTTGATCGAGATCGGTCGGACGGTTCAAGAGATTAACCGCCTTATGCAGAGTCGTTTTGACGTATGCTTAGCATCATACTAAAGGCCTGACTACTGCAGGAAATATATGTTAGTATAACTCTTTAGTGTGCCGCTAATCATAATTCAAAACGACTCTGCATAAGGCCTTAAGAGTCACAAACATAGTCACTTTCAATTTTATAATATAGATTATGTTCCTGTGGGGGGGGGGGTAGAACGTGAGACAAATTTGTTTCTAAATGCTCCTTGCGTAACAACATATTCCGTTCTCCAAAAACTTCTAACGATAAATTCATGTTGCTCTAAAGAGTAATAACTTACACTATTTTCACTATGTCCTGATCATACTCAAACAGTAGCACAGAACTGTACAGCACAATTCCCAATACAATAACCCAGTTTCCTGGTTCTTATTAACTTTTGCGAGGCTGCCATCTAACGAAAAAAAACATAAATCTCCACACTGCACTGCACCTCATTCTTAATAATAATAATTTTGGAGTTGTTTTGAGTACTCAATTGAAAATTCTTTTATTCAAATATATGATCCTTTTAATATTTCCTTCTCTTATCCAACATTTTCTTTTCTTTTCCTTTGTTACTGCTATTTCTATTTCATCTTGTAATTAATTCGCTATTAGATAACGTGTTGTTACAGTAGCTTTCCGCGTGGGCATCTTTGAATTGAAATTGATGGTGAATTGCAAATCGACGAAAGAGAATTCAAACAAGTATCCTTCAATTTTGATTGAAATAATTGAACAGAACCTTAAGAACGAACTCAACATAGTCGCTTTAGTAGGTACTGCAGAAAGTTGATGAGCAGTAAGACCAAATCAAAAAGTGAATTTAAGGGCAGTGTTGAAGATTATTGGTGCTACTGTATAGTTCTTTGCGTTTATTTGCTTCGAAACAATATTTGATCGAATAGAACTTGCATCAAATATTGTCTCTAAAACTCCAAACAACTCAGCTTTATATACGATTAGTATTAAGTTTGTTGGAAAATGAAAAAAAAAAGTCATTCTAATTTTTTAAAGTTTTGATTCATTACACATAACAGAAATCACTCCGCTTACATGGTCTAAAATTTCATGGTTCGTACTGAAGAGTTTGCTTCTATTTTCTGTGCTGCTAGAACATGATATTATACGGAAGAACAGTCCAAGTTATTTAATAAAATACAAATGGCTGATGTGTTAGATATTTATAATGCATAGGAGTTTGAAGTGGATGATGAAGGAAATCGTTAAGTATACAGTATAAGGAATAATGTAAGTTCAAATTTATTTCGTGGGCTCTATTCTGTAACGTTTGGTACAGAATATGGCTCTTTGTATATTCTTTTCTCTGTGCGATTCATCTCATGAAATATATAAATTTGTATAACCTTGATGAAGGTTAGTACCTGTGATATAGTTAAATAGTGATTTAAGTATGCGTAGGATTATAACAGTTCATCAAAATAGGAAATGATAGGAAATGAACCTATATACATGACCATATGACCATATACGGTAATAAAACCGCATCAAACGGGATAAATTGGACCAAAAACCAAACACGTGATACAACATATTGCTTATGTTTATATTTTGGCCTTTTTTTTTACTCATGAAAGGGAACAAGGTGGACCACCCAAATTTATCATGATACATATTGAGGTCATATGATAGCGAATGCTTAAATTGAAAAATTTCCAAAATTTAAGGGATTGGCTATGGTACCCCTCCCGGGGTGCATCAATGTACCTATGTCTTATGATAGAAAATGGACCCCTATACACAGTGGCGTATTTACGATTTTCTTTCGGGGGGGCTTTGCTAACTTTCGGGGAGGGCTTTGCCTGAAAATGTGAAAATTCTGCAAGATATTTCATATACTTTACTATAGTAAGTAAGATTTCGGGGGGGGCTTAAGCCCGGAAGCCCCCCCTAAATACGCCACTGATAATAATAATAATAATAATAATAATAATAATAATAATAATAATAATACGAATAATAATTTGCTTTACTCCTTATATTCCAGCAAACTCTCATGATATAGACTTACATGGGGCTTATACCATACCAGCCTTCGTAAATATTGTGGAGTGCAACGGAACGCAAATCATTCAAAAATCAGTTATGATTGCTTTGTCAGTGCATTCAAAAATCAGTTATGATTGCTTATTATCGCAAATTAAATTACGGATTTTACATTGCGTGATACGAACCAATTTTGGAAGCGCACCATGAAAATGAATGAGGAAACTGAGCGAAGGAATTGGGAATTTGAAAAAGTAACGCCTTCCGCTTACACGGTCGTCATTGGCTCAGTGATGCCAACCTGTGGGAAAAATCCCATATCGTGGGAGTTTTAGACCTTATTTCCTCAGAAAGGATAATAAGCAGCACATATGGGATTTTTCGAGAAGGTCGAAATTTACGGCTTATTCATTCTTCTTCTTCTTCTTTTTAGGGTTGTTTTGCCCTTGGCGCATGCGCCTTCTGCTTATTCATTTAGATGTAAAAAAAAATGACAAACACAGAGAAATCTAGGGCGGTATTCAGATAGAATTCGTTAATCGAAGGTTAATCACAGACTAGTTAGTAAGCGTACTAACTCTTTACTAAGATGCACTTTTTGGTATTCAGAGTCTACTTTTAGTACAACTAAAATGATGATTTGGGTATTATTAACTTATATAACCCCTATGTAACCTTAAACATTTCAACTTCCATTTCTGACGATTGTAATACATCTGATGTTCTCAGATGTTTCTGCAATATTTATTATTATTATTATTATTATTATTATTATTATTATTATTATTATTATTATTATTATTATTATTATTATAACGGAAAAGTAGATGAGCGCATGCATAGTCTGTAAAAATGAGAATACATGAATTACGAAATGTTGTGTCGCACGCTAAACCGTGGGTAAAAGATTAGTCTCGGCTCTAGATTATTTAGTCACATTTGATTAACTTTGTCCAATACTACGTCCTAATCAGAGACTCAATATAATTTTGATAACCATCCGTTAGTCAAACTTGTAATATGGTTTTAATCAGACTTCAAAACGACTCTAATTTCCCCTAACGCCCCTAATTTCTAATATTTTAGCATAGTTGGGATTTTTTTGCCTCTCGACATGGGATTTCATATTGTTTCAGGTTGGCATCACTGTATTGGCTTGGTTTCGTACAGAGGAGTTTGGTCCATATATTTTTGTTTGCTGTTGGAACGTGATATTATACGGAAGAATAGTCGAAGTTATTTAATAAAATACAAATGGCTGATGTGTTAGATATTTATAATGCAGAAGAGTTTGAAGTGGATGATGAAGGAGATCGTAAGTACATTTATTGTGCAGTTTTATTTTTCCATAATGTAACAACGAGCGAATGGTAACAATTAGAGCAAGGCAAGTTTGTTTAATCGTTTAATTAATAGCGACCCATTTTGATTAGAGATTGCAGTGATTAACCGTTACAACACACTGCCAAATCATATAAATAAATTACTTACATTTGTATCTCTAAATGTTTCCGTAAGACATTCTGCACCCTTATATCTTTGGCGCTTGTCCAGATTATGTTTAGAGGTAATATGCTTGCGAACTGATGTGACGCCTTGCGGACGCGGCCGGATTGTTCAAAACGATTGTGCTAAAAACCAACGACAAACTTACTACCGTAGAAAATGTTTAAGGTTGGTGTTGCACGACTGGTTGAAGACTTACTGTAGTATGATTTGCAAGTTATGGATATAAATACAGCGTAGTGACTTCTGCCATAAAAAGTACAGTGCAGAAAGTAGGCCTACTAACCAACTTGTGCTATGTGGCCGCTAAAATGCGAATATTCCATCTAAGAGAATCGGCCGGAGAGGTGCATCAGCAGTGATGGGTATATGCATAAACTAGGATGCCGGTAGTATAAAAAAGGGTAAACTTGCTAAATTGTCACAGTTGTCAGTCCCGGATAAGACCCGCGTTGATCCTCTTTTCAACGTTGTATCATTGGTTCTTAGTTCTTATATATTAGTTTTTTCTTTAATGATGATCATTCACTTTGGGTATCTTTTAGTTCCTCACCCAATCTTGCACATATAAGATCTCCAGTGTTACTTGCCTTACAAACTATTGCTGAGCGAGTGAAGGGGGTTAGAAGCCCCGTATGGCTCATTGTTTTTAAATTTGCGTAAATTTTACAATACACACTCCAGCTGCGCTCCGGTAAGTCGGAACGCTTTAAAAGGGTATAGTAGAGTGGGGTAGAGGTAGGAACGGGGTAGTTTAAGGTTCGGGAAGTTTTGACCCATTTTCCTAAAATTAATACAATGTTAATTTCTCGTTTCTGAGTGTGTATACTAGCTGAAGCAGCCATTTTATAGTTAACGTGTTGTTTTCTACTTTTGTCACACTTTAGACAAAAACAACATAGGGTAAAACACACAGTAATTGGCAGTAATTCCAGTTAATATTCACAGTTTTTTTTTAATGTATTCACTAATGGATGGCAGCACTAGTCTTTGCTTTTATATTCTGTAAAGTTTCTTTCCTGCTATTTTGGTATTAGAGTGAAGTGGTTTATGGAATATGTGAATATATTTTCCTAAAATTAAATGTGGTGTTATTTCTTATGAATTTGTTAAGGATGTTTAAACAATATTTACCGTCATTCCAACTTACTCAATATTACTTACGTTTAGGTTTATTGGCATGTGTTTTCCTTTCATGCGATCTTATAATCCCTCTGTCCATTGTTGAAAAAATGGGGGTGCCAATCACTGTATGAAAAAGTATGTGCGTAAATAGTAATTGGCATACTCCTGCCAATAATTATCAAATTAATATTTTGCATATGATTATGATATAAGACTTTTAAAAGCTTTCAATTAGGGAAAATACAAATGTACTAAATTCTTTAAAACTATTTGTAGACAAACGTTGCTAAGAATTGGTAATGATTTTCATTTAGCCTACATGATTTCCCAAATAGAGTGCACCATAAAATAGAAATTCTAAGAAGTGGCGCTTTGCTTATTGATGCAAAACACTGTCCGTGTTTGTTGTTTTTCAATTGAATCATTGAGTTTGAAAACCTGTCATCCTCATCGAAACAAGTCTTTCCAGGGTATGGTCGGTTTTCAGACTAAATAAAAATTCCAATGCTCAATATTTTCTACAACCAGTGCGAGATGACATGTTTTCAGCCAAAGTGTTATTCCCATATCAACTAAGCTGGAACGTGCAAGAATCTCAATTTTATCAAAAAGTGGTGATGACTGGTCTTCGAGCTCATTGATTCAATTTATATTTATGGCGGCACATTGTGGTAATGTTAATTTTTATATCTTGTACTAAAGTACTATCTGTTGGTTAGACATCTAGCCCAATATTTCAATATGCCGAGAATTCGAACTCTTAAATATTATAAGCGAAGGCTTGAAGATGCTCTCCAAGCAGTTTCAAAAGGCATGGGAATCAAAACAGCCTTAAAGGTGTACGATGTACCAAGATCTACACTGTGATTCCGTTAAATAATCCTAATTGCAGACATTACTTCGGTCCTACTCCAATTTTGGAAGAAAAAAAAAAAAAAACTATATAGGTGAAAAAGATACAGGGAGTGTTCTAGCTGAAAAAAGTGCCATAATGTGTATGAAGTTAATACAGATAATTTGTATGTTAAATTTCCGATCATTTATTTTGATGGACATAAGACGCATCTAACTTACCAGTTGAGTTTGCTAAGCTGTGAGTTATAAATAGAACTTACTGCCTTGTATCCAAATGCAACTCTAATACTTCAAACAGTAAATATTGCAGTTTTTCGGCCAATAAAGAAGGGGTGGAGAAAAATGGTGCGGAATTGGAGGCATAACCATCCCTATGAAATGTGAATAAGCTGAATTTTGCTCCTCTTTCTAAAGAAGTAGTGGATAATTATATTTCCCCATCAACTATTAAGCATGGCTTTCCCTGCGTTGACTTGTTTTCCTTTGACCTAAATAGTATGGACTAGGTATAGTAAAGGCATTGGGAACACATCTACGTCCGCACCAATTTTTGCTCAACGTTCTTGTGCGTAAACAAAGGAAACTATTGTCTTAACAGCTGAGCATTTCTCAGACATTGTAGTTGATGTACGTATTGCAATAGTTGGAAAGCACTCAAGTGGAGAAGGACTTGGAAAAGAATCGTAGTGTGGAAATGTCAGTCTTATATTGTTTGTGGAGACATTTCAAAACATCTACACAAAGCAATAACACAGATTCATTAGGGAAAGGAATTAATTCAAATGTTTTTCAACATTCTCTAGCAGAGGACCCGTCAGTCAATTAAATGGAAGAAACATCAGGTGCCGCCATATACGAACAAGAAGCAAACGTAAATACTAGTTAATTATTAAAATAATTACAATAATGTTAGACCATCATTATTTTCTGGGAGTGCAAATGTAGAGACATTTGAGAATGAAGTCAATGCACCGTGTTCATAAAGTGTTAAGATGAGTAAAGGCTCAAGCAGATAGTTGAAAACTAGCAATTTAAATTATGCGTCACCTTCATTGGCCACTAAGCGCAGGGGGTAGCGCAAAGCACCTACCATTTGTTGTCACTTCAGAGAAATACCAAGAAATGATAAGAGAGAAGGAAACCCGGAAGAAGCAAATTGAAGATGAAAAGGCTAAGCGAGAGAGGAATCCAACCCAGAAAAATGCCAGCAGAAATAGGATGTAAAGATTGTACAGCCAGAGAGGAACCAGAGGTAGCTGAGAGTAGGGCCAAAACCGGAAGCATTTCTCCTCAGAATTCAAAGCAGGAAGAAACTGTAAAGAGAAATTTGTTCCGTGCCCAAATGGATGTCAGTAAGAACTCCAATAAATCATGTCGAAAATGTGCACTACCGTTAAACGCTTACAACATGATAACACGTTCTTTGTGTACGGATAGTTTTCATTTATATTGCATTCCTAGAGATCACAAAATTCATATTCCAGAAGACCTGCAAGATGATGATTTTGTGTGCTATATTTGCTACGTTCTGGATGATGACAGTGAAGATGTAGATATACCAAGTTGTGTTGATAGTGTCAGTCTCTGTAATGCAAATCGTGCGACCCTTGTTTCTCGTTTCCTTCTTTCATATTCAAAGATTTATTAAAATAGAGTTTTTTTTTTTTTTAAAAAAAACATTGTTCATTTTGCCTGAATTTAAATTTTATTGTTTGTAGAATATTGTAAACAATTTTTTGATTTCTTGTAATTATTGGTCAGAGTAACCTTTCAGCACATAATGTAAAACTATGTTGCCCTTTATAAAGAAAAAAACGTTTGAGTTGCGGATTATTAACAGTGCCAATCACTATAGTTTCATACTTGTGTTCACTATAAGCTCTACAAACATTTTCTGCTTCTGAAGTACGTAAAAAATACAAGTTCTTCGTAATTAATATGAATTAATGTATATTTAGGATCAAAAAATCAAGAGGATATATTTAAAAAGATAAAAGAGTAGACATCTATATTTTTTTTTTAAATCCTTAAAAGTGCCAATCTCTTATGGTTTACCCTAGCCTATTTGGTTGTGGAGCTATGAAACTAGTTAGGGGAGAGTCTAAATGCCATCCTTCACATTTTTTTTTTTTTTTTTAATTTATTTATTCTCATGCTGACATTTGTTTTATTCTGTTCATTTTCCTGTTAGTTTTGTATTTCGGGGCCTCCAGCTGCGTATTGATAAATAGGATGGTTTTAAAAGGTTATAGTTGAATACGTAAGGTAGGGAAGTTTGGACTCGTTTTGTTATTATTAACCGAGTGTTTTTTCTCGTTCTTCGGTAAGGACACTAACTGGGGTGGCCATTGTGACGGGGCCTGAAAAAAATCAGATGGCATAAAAACACTGTCTTGGGTGCTTTGCGACATTTCTGTAAACGCTTATTTGGAGGGATGTACCGATACCACTTTTTCACGCTATCCAATGCCGATACTTTTGGACACATTTCTTATGTACAGGGTGCCCCAAAAGTAGAATACACCCCATGATTTATCAAGTATAACATTCTAGTTTATGGGATTGCTTGCTTCGGCTCTTCCGAGCTTAAGATGTAAGTAAAAGCACATTAAAAATAAATAATAAAGAAACTGTCTACCTGATGGATAACATTAAGGAATGATATTAAATGCAATGAGCTGATCAGTACGGTACTGTGTACCTACTTTTGGGCCACCCTGTGTTATCACGAATTTTCAGAATAATGAAATGATCAGCATTGTAATAGCGTATATTAGATATAAGGCCAAAATTTGACATACAAAGACAACAAGTAGAATTTCATATGAGGTTCCACACAAAAAATATATTTCCTCTAAATGTAATCCAGCTTACATAAAATGAACTAAAAGGCATCAAATACTTACATAGTGTAAACTGAATTCTAAGAGTTAGTGCTTATAATGTACGTTAATAGTTACATTGTATTTACTAGTCTCTATTACATCATATAATGCAAACGAATACGACCGTTACAAATTTTTATTGTTTACAAAATTATGCGTGATGAACCAGGTGTTGCTGTGTATATCATAAAAAAAAATTAAGAAGGTTGTTTAAGCGAAGTATAAAACGATAAAAGTAGTAACTTAAGAACAAATTGTTTTTAATCAGTGAAAATTTTCTACAAGATACTTTCAACAGTTATATGCATCGTTATGAACTAATCTTAACCTCCAGTTCGCTTTTCGGAATTCATAGTTTTTACAAAAGGATTGTTCATGACATCAAAGAAATCTGTAACACATCCGTCTCGCATAAAAACTGTATCATTAAAAAAATGACATACGAGAAACCGATGAAAACTTTCAATTCTGAAATTAATATTATTGTAGAATTAATTTTTTTGTAAATGCAAAGTATTACAAGCTTTTGATTGTAATTGTAAGACTGAAAAAAGCAACATTAAAAAATAACAAGAAGTGAATTCTATATTATATTCAAATCTTGTAAAAAGTTAGTAAAAATACAAATTAAAAACGGTCTGTTTCAAAAGTTTCATTCATTTGTAGTAGTTTCGAAATATTTGAACACAATTTAGTAATTTGCCATCACTTATTACTCTATTTTCTGTAGTTGAAATTCAGTAAACGCAAATTACAATGAAGAAACATAGTGCTTCAACTGCTTCAGGTTTCATTCTACTTCTTAAATTATCATATATATGTCCACCAATACTCACTCACGCGTTAAAGAAACGCTCACTCTCCAGGATTTGAAAAAAAAACCAACCCACCTGGGCCCATGTGTGTTTATTCGGGTTTAATTGTTTTGTTTTTTTTTTCGGTTTTACTTAAGTTTTTTGGCAATATTTCAATGTCTTTGAGGTAAAAATGTTAAAATATGATTTACATTTCAAGATTGTCACTGTCACAACTTGCAACAATTTTCTATTCACTGCTGTTTTGAAAAAAATGCCGCCCTTTTGAAATTTTATATTGGATAGCCAAAAAGTCTATACAGCAAATTTAGAATGTCTTGTGCTTCTACCCTCAAAATTTCAACTTAAGAGTCTTCATCCCGGCGAAATTAAAATACCGGTAATTTTACAGTAATTATGTGATATCTTCAAATAGATAAAAGATAATTGAAATATGGAACAAGAGCGCCCTAGACAATATTATTTGCGTGAGGTACCGTTATCACAAGTCACCTAATGGCTTTGTGTTTTCAGCTGTTTAGAAACGCGAAAATAAATGCCGATTTTCAAAATGGCTCGAAAGCGAAAGCAGATAAATGAGTCGTGATAACGGTTTCTCATGTAAAATGATATTGTCTAGGACGCTTTTGTTCCACATTTCGATTATCTTTTATCTATTTGAAGATATCACATTATTAATGTAAAATTAGCGGTATTTTAATTTCGCTGGGATGAAGACTCTTAAGAAGTCCGAAAATTGGACCCTGTAGGACTGATACCCGCTATTTTGAATAATGGCCGCCATTTTGAAATTTTATGCCACCAAAATATATACAGCTAATTTAGTCTCGTGTTTCTACTCTGGAAATTTCAACTTAAAAGACCGAAAACTGTCGTTTGTAGCGTGGATATCCGCTATTTTGAAGAAGAAGAAGAAAAAAAGGGCGTCATTTTGTAATTTTATGTTGGTATGCCGCCAAAATCTACACAGAAAATTTAGTGTGTCTCCAGCTTGTATCCTGAAAATTTAAAAGACCGAAAGTTGAACACTGTGTGGTACAGGCAGATAAACGAACAAAAGTATAGTCTTCCCAGGAGCCTCAGTGACGTTCGCCAAATACGAATACCAAATAGCTATATTAATATAAACCAAAGACATAATTTATCAAAATGTCTTATATAAAATAAATATTTTTCAACGTAAAATAAATGGTTTTATTGTTGAAGTTCTTTCGATGCTTTGTGCGTTCAATTACGGGAATTTCCCAGGTACTTGTTGCAAGACGGTTCTTTTCTGAAAATTAATTTAAAATAATTAACAAAGATAGGCCTATAATTCATATTTTATAAAGTAAATGTTTCAAAATGTCTTGAATGAAATTAAATATCTTCCAGCTTAAAATAGTTTTATTGTTGAAGTATTCCCTTCGGATGCTTTGTGGGTTCAATTGCGGGAATTTCTCAAACACTTCTTTCACGATGGGTTTTCCCTGAAAATATAGCTTGCTTTATTGTGCATCGCAACTTCCATTAATACTGAATTCAGCACTTAAAATAGTAAGCGTTACGTAGTCTTGGGAGCTCCGAACATTAAGCCTCTTAATTTTGACAAGAATTTTTACGCTTTTGATGGTGTTGATTCTATAGAATGCTTATTTAAAGGGTAGCAACAAATGACTGAACTAAACTGTTGTTGTTGGAAAATCAAATTTTACTGTATACTTTTTTACCATCAAACGTCAGAAATAATAATAATAGTTTTAATAATGTATTTACATATTTACTGTTAGTAGCGGCAAATATGACCTTAAACCCGCCAACGTGTGAGGGATAACGTCCATCGGCGGCCCCGAGTCAAGAAGCACACTGTCCACGAAAAGTATTTTCTAAAATATAAAATTACTTATTTTACTTCAAATAGGCTATAAGCATAATCCACACACTAATTTGTTCTATAAATTATCTCAAGCTAAGTTTTTTTTAATTAATTAATTAATTCATTCATTCATTCATAACTTTATAAATGTCTTAGGTTGAATGTTGTTGTCTGCCTTAACGTGAAAGAATATAATTCGCCCAAAGAATGCTCAGAATCTGATAAAAATAACTTTCAATGTGATCATCTTGGTTGTACCAATAATATACTAACAAAAAGGTCAAAAACGCAGGTGGGTTTTTTCAGGTGTGTACAACCCGAAAAAGCCCGGTGGGTTTTTTCGGGCTGGGCCCACTTGGGCAAACCCTGTCACTTTCAACTGATGATGGGGGAGCACTGAAATATTTCTTCACAAGTTGTACAAGTAAAGGAAAACTATTCGCATGTTGTTTCCACCACGATAGAGCATAATCATTTCTTGGAATGCACTGCATTGCAAGATAAGTGTCGAGTTCCGTTAGGAGAGCCTTGAAGCATTCTTTAACTTGAGTATCTTCTAAAACTTCCTCCAAGTTCCAAACATCAAAATGTGTCTTTTTAGCAGAATGGGTATCATTCCGGATCTGAATCAGAAAGTTCTTGCAAATTAAGAATTGGTTCATTGCTAATGAACTTTGAGGTGCCTGCAACGCTTTCATTTCATTACAAATCCACAACTTTATTTCATCCTTTTGAATTTCACTTGACACATATTTGAACTTATAACGCGGATCGAGAACCATAGCCATGAGAATATTCCTGTTACTCTTATATTAAGAAACCTACTTTATATTGAACTCAATAATTCGGCACTAGTTGTTTTAATCCTGGAATGATTTTTTAAATATTTCTCTCACACAAAAATTGATAGAAAAACTTGCGAAGTGCACGCATGTTGGGTACTAATGACCGAACAGATTTCTGCACACTTCGAGCATATCAGTTATAGCTCTCTGCGATGAAATCGAATCATTAATACATAACTGTAAAGTGTGTATAAAACTTGGAATATCTTTGCTTTGTAACTTGAAAGTATGCCAGAAACCATATTGGTTGCATTGTCACACACTATTACAAACGTGTTATTAGCTTCAATATTCCAGTTTTCTAGCGCTTCGTCAATCTTTTGCAAAATATTACCACCTGTGTGACTGCCGGGAAAGAACGTAGCTTTAAGTATTGCAGTCTTTTCTTTTAAAGGACTTATTCACGTACTGTTCAGTGAGACTCAGAAACGGGTGACCAGTGTGATTAGCTGTCCATATGTCCGTCGTAAAGCTAATGAAATTCGAGTCTTTTTGTGGAACGCGCTCTGTTAATGTCTCCAATTATTGTTTCAGAAAAGTACTTACGACTTGGTATGTTGTAGCATGGTTGCATTTCTTGAATCAAATTTCAAAACCCAGTGTCGCTTACGATAGAGAATGTCTGCAAATCAATGCAGATAATTTCCCCAATTTTGTACGATATTCGACGAACACGGGAGTCGTTTATATCCCACACTTTTTTTTTTTTTTTTTCGAACTGTTCTTTCATTCACCGTTTGTTGGGAAAAACATGACTGGTGTTTGGAAGTCGATGGAGTCGAAACAGATTTCGTTGCTGCTTTGAATTCTTCTAGAAATTGCTGGTATAAGTCTGGATGCTTCACCTGCAAGTGTTTTTTCATATTGGTGGTATTAAAAGTCTTGATGTCCTTGCTACCACGATACACCTGTACATTACAAGTTTTGCACTTTGCCTTAGACTTGTCTTGGGAAAATTCATTGAAATATTTCCACAAAAATCTAGTTCGTGTACTTGACATCTTAACATCTGAAATGAAATGTAGATAACAAAAATTAATTTGACTTCTCTGCTGGTTGAAAAGAAAAATACATTAAATAGGCTTCAAATTACGTAATAAAAGATTACATAATAAAACGGTAAGTTTCTATTTTGAAAAACATTTCAAAAAACCCACATTATTAAACGTCTTTCTTTTACACCTTAGTTTCTTTATTTCTTTCATTTTCGCCTAAGTTTATATAAGCCCTGCCCTGGTAGTTCCTATTCCTACTGACAATAAAGTTAACATTTTCTTCCAGTGAAAACAGTGAAAATTATAGTACTTAATTGCTTCTTCCTATGTTATACCGTGTGTCCCCAAAAGTTACGTATCCCGCTTGTCCCGTTACGTAACAATATATATATACGTTTTGTATTGTTATACTAAAATACATAGGGAAACAGCTCTTGTACTGTAATAAAGCCCTATATATAGCTAAAATACTAACCAACGAAGTTCACTCATCATTGAGGCATTATCGTCGGTCGTAAGTAATGTCATCAGAGTCTAATTAAAACAATAAATAAAGTGTTTCACAAAATCCATTTGTGTAGCAGATTCCAGTTTTTTTTTTTTTTTTTTTTTTTTTTTTTTTTTTTTTTTTTTTTTTTTTTAATGTCAGAAGAGAAACTGCGTGGTTACGCATCGAAATGTGTTGAAAAGTATTACTGACGTAATCCGAAAAAGTAGGTTTTTAATATTGTTACTGACTCTTCAACAGTTTGTAGAAAATGGGATCGGAAGGTACGTTTTTATCTGTTTACCTTATTACATCACTTTCCACGAGAAAAAAACAAAACTGAAAATATACAGATTTTTTTTTTTTAAACTTGACTCACCCTTCAACACTGATAGATATTGCAAATAACATAGCGTTGCCGCTTACATTGCCTTTCAAGTTAAAGAAAAAAAAAATCTGGACAGTTTTTCAACTTTTTTTTCCCCTCGTGGAAGCTATATAGTAAGGTGGACAAACGGATTTTTTGGAGGAACATACACATTTCGTTAAAAAGGAAATCCGACACTAGTGACATTACTTACCATTGTGCTTGGAAGATGAGTGTCATTTCGTTGGTTAATCCATTTAAAAATTTCTCTACATACAAAACGTTATTACGATGCAACAACGATGTCCCAATTTATTTTAGTTTAAAAGTTACAGAATATGAAACAGCGGGTTGTGTAACTTTTGGGATACGCGGTAGAGTAAAATCACACCATAAAGGCTCTCATTACCGTAATATGTTATTCCTAAAACCATTAATGAGATTGAAACAGTATTCGCAGCGTAACGATAACTTTGTAATTATTACTTAAGTAGAAACAGAACATTTTTTAAAAATTTTTAAATATAAAAGCCCAGCATAACCCCTGGATAGGAAAAATCCGAAAAACCCAATAAGGCAGCGCAGGTTTAAATTACGGCCAGGACACTGAAGAATTTTCTCTACTGCCTGATGCTCTGAGATGCACTCAGCCTCTAAAATTGAATACCAGTATATTCTTGGTACTCTTGAGTACTTTGGGAGGTAGAGGCGGCCGGCCATAGGACTCACTTCCCAGATTTCTTCATGGCGTAGGTCGAGAATATGTGAAGCGCATTGTGTAGGGGCATATTTACCTTTACTAAAAGTAATAATATGTGGAAATATATGGTTTTCATTTTCAATTTCATGTGTTTGAATATTTAACCCACCGTTGCCTGTGGTATACTGATAAAACTCCCAACCTAAATGAGAAAGGAATGTATGCTTATCAGTATACTACCTAAACGGTCCATTGTACTCGAATACTCCAACGCATTAGATTGAAAGTTTATTATTATTTCTTCGCGGTCTGCACCAATAACGTAGTTGTTCTTTGGGCTTCTAGGTCAGCCTGTACGGGCTATTCATTGTGCATTTTGAAGTGCAAAAATCCTAACATAGTTCTTACCAAGGTTTGCTCAAGTGGACTCACCTTAAAACCCACCTAGGTTTTTGAGCTTTTTGTTAGTATATTATTGGTACAACTAAGGTGATCACTTGGGTGAATTGGATACCTTCACGTTAAGGTATACAACAACATTCAACCTAAGACCTTTATAAAGTTCTGAATACACTGAATGAATTATTTTTAAAAAAATGTACCTTAGCTTGAGATAATTATAGAACAAATTAATGTATGTATTATGCTTATAGCCTATTTGAAGTAAAATATGCAATTTTATATTTTAGAAAATACTTTACATGAATAGTGTGCACGCCAAGGGACGTTATTTTCATACTCTTGACGAGTTTAAGGCCATAGGTGCCGGTATTACCAGTAAATAAGTAGTGCGTTAGTAAAATTATTAGTATTATTTTTTGTTATCTTTGATAGTAACAAGTATTCTTCAGTAAAATTTGGTTTTCCAACAACAGTTTAGTACTGTTATTTGTTGCTACTCTTCAAATAATCACGCTGTAGAATCAACACATGCAATAGCGTAAAAATTCTTGTCAAATTTAAGAAGCTTAATGCTCGGAGTTCCGAAGACTACGTAACGCTTACTATTTCAAGTGCTGAATTCAAACTTCCGTACTAGTGAACAGTAAAGAAAGCTCCATTTTCGAGAAAAACTCGTCGTGAAGTGCTTGGGAAATTCCCGCAATTGAACGCACAAAGCATCGGAAGTGAATACTTCAACAATAAAACCATTTATTTTACTGGAAGATATTTAATTTCAATTAAGACATTTTGAAACACTTACTTTATAAAATATGAATAATATCTTTTTTAAATTGTTTTAAATTAATTTTCTGGAAAGAACCGTCTTACAACAAGTGCTCGGGATATTCCCGTAATCGAACGCACAAAGTATCGGGAGTGAACTTCAACAATAAAACCATTTATTTTATAAAACAAGAATTATATCTTTGTTTTATATTAATATATTTAGTTTTCATATTTGCGAACGTTACTGAGACTCTTGGGATGATTCGATGTACATTTGTTCGTTCGTCTGCCTGTACCAGACATACTACAGAGTACCACTTTCGGTCTTTATAAGTTTAAATTTTCAGGGTAGAAGCACGAGACACTGTTAAATTTCCTGTATAGATTTTGGCAGCATAAGTACGAGACACTAAATTAGCGTGTATATTTTGGCGGCAATCCAACGTAAAATTTCAAAACGGCGGCCATTTTTCAAAATAGCGGTTCGGTTATCCACGCTACAGGGTGCATTTTTCTAACTTTTAAGTTGAAATTTTGAGGGTAGACGCACATGACATTCTAAATTTGCTGTATAGATTTTCACGGCGATCCAATGTAAAATCTCAAAATGACGGTCATTTTTTTTTTTTTAAACAGCAGTGAATGTAAGTTGTGACAATGATAATCTTAAAGTATAAATCACAATTTAACACTTTTACCCCAAAGACATTGAAATGTTTTGAAAAAACCCATATGTGCCCAGGTCGGTTGGGCTTTTTAAAGTTTTTTCAAACCCTGGTTCTTGCAGATCAACATTGTGCATGCACAAATTGCACATAAACGATAATATAATTTGCACTTAGTGTGAACTAGTTTCAGTAAACTCGTTTCATTACGATATATTGTTTGTGAGCTCAAGTACCTGCTTAAGTCTCGAATGAAGGTAACCGTGTTTGTGATTACATGACAACAGACCAAATGAGTCCAAATTCAGAGTCACAAAAATATAAAAAAGATTGATAACTGTCACTAACACTTACTTAGATAGACACTGGTACACTGGGCATCCGTAGCTGAGTGGTAGAGCGCGCTGACTTAGCATTCGGGAAGTTCTGGGTTCGAATACCGACGTGATCCTCGTATCGGTTATTTCGAGTGAAGTTTTCCCTGTTATTCGTAGGTAACATCAGAAAAGTGCTGGGATTACATCTTGAGTAAGGCCAGGGCCGATTTTTGGAGCGTTCACTTCACGCCTCGGTGTTGGAGGAATTCGCTTACATTGAAATAATATTGATCACTTCTAGCGAAAAAAATATTAACGCCCTTCTCGTTAGCAACTAGAAGAAAATTTGCACGAGTTTAAAATTGATTAAACTCAAAATTGGCGTTCTTACTTTTTTTCCCCCCCTTAAATGGCATCAAGAGTGTAACTGTACATCTTAGCAACCCTGAAAACTATGGATTCGACACTAATGGCCGTCATTTTTGATTATTTTAAAATGTCACAAACTCCCATCCTTGCCTCAGGGATGAAATTGAACGGCATAAAAAATATCACCATTCATGTTAGCGGCCCCGAAAACTATGACTTCCATTAATATTTGTAGTTTTCGATTATTTTCTAAAATGTAACCCCCTTACCCCACCTGACAGTTAAATTTGAAATCAAGAAAAGTATCATTATTCATCTCAGTGATCCCGAGAACAATGGATTCAACACTGATATTGGTAGTTTTCGATTATTTTTAAAATGCGACACCCACCTGCAGTGGGGTGGGAGATGAACTTGTTCAGCTTCCAAATGTCACTATTCATCTCAGCGACCCCGTAAACTATAAATTCAATACTAACATTGATCGTTTTCGATTATTTTTAAAATCTCACCCAATTCTTCATGTTATTCTCGTGGAGAGTTTGCACTCTCATATCTCAGCCCAAAGGTAACCTTGAGACCTGGAACGACCATTTTGAGCATATCTCCGACAGCTTTAAACCGTGTTACAATTTCATGATTCTATCTATATTGGAACCCTCATTTGAAAAATGCGACGGACGGAAGGGCGGGTGGATGGACAGATATAACCTCTACATGAGTTCTTCCACTACTGTACTACGAACAGAGTGAGAACTAAAAATTACAATTGTTTCTAGGTGATAGTTTGAAAGACATTGACTTACGAAAAGAGATATATGTTTCATAACTCTCAGAGGAAGGTAGAAAAGACATTGAAAATGTTTTTAATTAAAAACTGATATTGAGTGAAAATACCGTGACCGTACTTTTTTTTTTTTTTAACCAAAAGAAACTTATGATCGTCAGGTCGACCATAACTCATTCCTTGGGCAAACTGTATATTTTCGCCGATTTTTAATCATCATGGAAAATTATTAGTTTATTCACGTGAACGAAAAAGTTATTTTTTTGCTTTGCACTGAACGTTTTCGAGCCGGTGAGAAACTAATTCCTTTCTCTGCACACAAGTATTTTCTAGACAGACTGACACCTTCAATAATACAAAAAAATCGTTCTTTACTGAACTAAATGCTTATCTTATTAGCAGAATACTTCGAAACAGCAAACTTTTTTCTTTTCTTGAGTGAAGTTACCAACACATGATTTCGACTACTAGTAAGACTATTTTGTATATTTTTTTTTATATGAATGATTATCAACGCTTGGAAATCTTTTTAGATACGAAATTGTTACATTGCAAACAAATGCAAGTCAGACACATTGACTTTATTTTATTATCTCGATTGCGGTGAGAACTGTGCTTGAAATCTGTGCGAATTGCAGACAGAATGGTCAGTCTCCACAATTGCCAATCTCTGTTCTTTCTTATTAAACTGCTTTGTATTGAACTATTATGTGAAGAATCCATCAGTTATAGACTGAATTCTTAAAGTTAGTCTGCAATACTTATTTAATTGCAATTTCTAGTTCTTCGTCCTCACGGAATTAAAAAATGTGTTGCCAGAACTACTCAATGTACCATAACTATATTTACATTAAGTATGAATATATAAACTTGTGTATTTTCAATAGCAAATCTTAAAAAAACACTGCCAACCAGACATAGTGCCGGGATCTTCCCGAGTGTTGACAGAAGCGAGGAGTTCGCGCTTGGTGTTAATAAAGTAAGACACGAGAAAGCCTGCATCGAACGAACTTATGTTCTAATACGTAGATAACTACAACTAAGTTTTTTTTTTTTTTGTGTGTGTGTGTGTGTGTGTGTGTGTGAAAATACAACCACAGCAAGAGAAAAAATAAACAAAATATTTCTTATATAATTTTATAAAGTGCATCAATTTTGAAACTACGAAACCTCGCTGGAAACTGGTGCTCTACCCAGTCCCCATACTCATTGCCCCTCTTTTGCAGTGTAAGTCCAACTTCGACGTAGATAATGTTTTAGTGAATGTGATAATTTTTTTCTTTTTATTTGTGTGTGTGCGAATACTTATGGAATCATCAGCTTGCCAGTCGTATATACGCGTACGTGTGTACAAAAGTAAAATACAGTATAATTAAACTTCCGAACCACTGAGGCTACCCATGTTGCATCACTGATTTTTTATTATTATTATTATTTATTTATTTATTTATTGCTGCTAATTTGCGCTTGAACAGGACACGAGCTTTGAACCAGGTTGTTATCAATGTTTCTTTAGGAATAATTCTAGGAGCCAGTACCCAAGGGAGGGAGCAAACTCATGGAGCTTATCTTAATGCACATAAAACTTCGTGAGACAAAATCCTGCTCAGGTCATTAGATAATTTTCTTCAGTGGTCTCTTCTCCGATGCTTGTACCAAATTGAGTACCAAAGTGCCCTTGGTACTTGTAGACACTTTGGAAGATAAAAGCGGTCGAGCGTAGGACTGACCACTTCATCTTATTCCACAGATCGAGAATATGTGAAGCAGCGTAATCCCCATGCGCTGTTAATCTTTTCTAATATGTACATAGGAGAAAATAATGACAAAATGAGCGTTTTGTGGGTTTCTTTCATAGCATTTTCTTCTGAATCGAAATCTCTGTCTGCATTCAAATGACGGGTCTGCTATCCTGGCCATGGCCGCCCAAAGGGGGAGGGCAGGGTGGGGCCCGCTTCCCCACTAGCTCAACGAAAATATATACGTAATATAGCAAACCATGTATATTAAATACCAGACTAATATAGCGACCATGAAATGGGCCCTTCCTAGAAAATTTTGTTCTGGTGCCCATGATCCTGACTAAGGACCTTCGGCTTTTCTTCTTCACTATTTGGCATGGAGAGACTAAACTATCAGTCGAGTACGAGTAGTGCAAATGAAAGGCGTACACATGCATAAAGAAATCGATTGTACAATTGATAAATAGATCAACTTTAAGTGTAAAAGAAATTGATGAAATGTAAGTGTCACTATTAATATTAAACCAATTGAAAATAGTTCGGAAAACGCATCGGTAAATATCGGTGTCCATTTGCCGATACCGATACTCTCAAAAGTGGCCGATATCACAGATACGGATATATCGTACATCACTACTTATTTGTACACTGCCTTCACATGGTACTTCATCATTGGTTCCTTATACACCTAGAGTATGACGTGGTAAAGAGCACAGTTCACATTTTATATTTCTACTTTATTATACACATAAGATTTAAGAAAGATCCCAGTATATTTCGAGTTCTTATACACTGGTTTCCGAAAATAACATACTACATTTTTCCGTTTTTACAAATGTGTTTACCTGAACTGGGACAGCGAGAGCAGGACAAAAGTTCCCCCCTTTATTTCCAAAGTAGGACAAAACCCACCGAAAGTTTTAATGACTAGTACCAAAGCCTACTGGATAGAAACGTTAAATACGCACTATACATGGAAAACAATGGCAAAGTAGGAAATCAGGCATTAATAATACCAAGGCCTGAAATCTTTAAACTGGGAAATACTTAATATTATATACTTTGCCTAGGCATTGTTGATAATCCTAAGAAAAATTAGGCAGAGTAAAAAAATAGTGTTCCGGAGAAGTATAATACTGCAGTTCTAATAGTCATCACTCTCCTACACTAAACAGTAGATTAATCTTACTCACACTGACAGCTCAATCAGGAGCGTCACTTGGAGAGGGCGGAGAATTGCTCCCGTGAGTTTGAGCTCTGTATATTATTACTCTAACTATATCGGTTGACAATTTTCCTATCCCCTCTCCTTAAAGCAGAATTTGAAATGAAACTGCTGAGCTCAACAATAACGAATTGCTAGTCAGAAGCAGTGTTTTCTGGTGTAGGGATTTTTTATTTTTTTTTAATAGGGTAACCTATAAAATGTGTGATTTGTTAATTACTAAACGATCTGAGTTTGGGGAATATTAGCTATAAATTGGCTGTTATTTTATTTTTGTCTCTGTTGTTTTCTAAAAATGAACTCCTTATAGTTATTATATTTCGTTCTCAGTATCTATCTATTGAACATATGATGATATCCATGGAAGTAAAGTAACTCATCCGTTTATACTCTGTTCTGCATTTATGATGTGAAGGGATCTTTTACTTACTTGAAACAAATTGTTGTTTCCTACAACCTAACCACTGACTAGTAACTGCCTTCTTTATTTTGTGCTCTGTGCATATAGAAAGTAAACATTGTACTGTGCAAATACTTTTCCTCAAATTCGTTCGGTATTGTAGAAAATTCCTAGGGATTGATACTGTAAAGAGCCAATTCAGTAGAAGATTTTAAAATTTACTTCATATTCAAATTTTCTACAATATATACTAGGTAGATGCTAGATTACATTTACTTATTTTTTCATATTAATTTAGCTTTGTGTTCTTTTATATATTTATTAGTAGTATTTTTTATAGTTTATAAATATACAGTTAAATATATATATATGTTATAAATGCTTATAATATATATATGTAAATGCTTATTAAAGGTTCTTTTTCTATTAATGATTGTTTAACTTCAACTTCCTGCGATTCCACGAGCGTGCATGGTAAGTTCAGACATTTCATTGTATTTAACATGTTGCATGTTTGTTTGTTGGGAAGGATCTACTGATGTTTCTTTGCAGGCATTATTCAGTTGAATTAATAGAGGATCTATGTATCATAGTCTGGTTTTAAGTCATGGGTACGAAGCCTGGTACCAACCAAGCAAATCTATGAAGGGTGACAGAATTAAAACTATAAACTCATTGTTCGCAGGGTAGTGGACATTGCAATTGAGCCACACATTGTTTATTAACACCCACTCTGGTGGAGATAGCCCTATACCTATACAGTACATTGCCTGGGGGAAGGTAAAACAGTAAACCAATGCAGTTTATTTCCCACTGTGCCTGAAAATCTCAAACATAGTGTATAATGCGTAGGTATTGTCAATAATTCGTAGATTTCGTACTTTGGACACATTAGAAATACAGTAAGTGTAAGATTCAAAGAACACTTATTTTATTCATTATAATTACAGTGTATTGCATAAGGACCGATATGTATAAGCACAAAAAATTGAAGAAATAATGCTAGACTACTAATATGATACACAAGAATACAAGTGTAGAAACCAATATATATTCATTACATATATGACTATACAGTTATATAGAATAACAATGTAAGCACTTACCATACATAAACAGTAAACAAAGAATATTGAAACAGGAATGAAACTCTGAAAGATTAGAAAAAATATAGTAAAAGATCTGCATCCATGGAAGAGCTAAACACGAACAGAAAGTTAAAAATCAATGATACATTCGTTCATGCTTCACACGAACTATATTCCCATTAACTACCGACCTTTCCCTTGATATTGATAATTATAAATAAACTGCAAATTGAAGGGTACTTTTAAAAAATATTCACCTTTCAAAGGAATGGTCAAATACGCCTTACAGTTCAAAGAAAACAACGCCATAATAAGAACATTAATACACCCATACAATTAAAATTAACTTTTGGAATATTAGTCAGTTTTCCTTACGTTTTTAATGGTTACTCTGTTTGCTTTTATAGGGTGGAATTTCATTTTTCTTTCTAGTAAAATATCCAATGGGCTTTTGTTCGTGCCTCGGGACAGCACCCTGTTCCCTACTTTACATCACTTCTTTTGAAACTAACCTATAGAGGGACTGATGCATTAAAATGAATTGTTTCCTTTATTTATCTATATAATGTATCACTTCTCTTGATTTAAATAAACCCTAATACATTCCAGGGTGTTATTTGCTTAGCACTTCACGAAATAAGTACGTACAGTAGATATACCATAAAAACCATTATTAATGCGAAGAGCATGCATCAAACTATGCTGTTGAAATGAAGTAACAGTGGCCTCTCTTTTTTTTAAATGAATAAACATAATTTGAGGGTACGAATTCGATTGAGCTCATTCTTGGCCTCGAGAAGTGACCGTAACTTGGTCAAATGGAAAACCAAAGGTCATGTAGTTCTCTCGCTCTCTCTCTTTCTCTCATACACACACAGAGAGAGTAATGCATTATGTTCACTCAATATATATCTAATTCTAAGGTACCTGACACCAAAAATGAATCTGCGTGATTCATTCTAGAGGGTGCCACCTCTAGTGTATCCCAAGCCACTGTCTCTCCCTGAAAACTAGTGTTGGAAAATTTCATGAAAAGTTTAAACATGAAAAGTTCGTGCGAAAGTTCGCCGAAAGTTCGGCTCATTTTTTTTAAAGTGTCCATTAAAAAATCCCTGTAAAATTACAAACATTTTGGTATATAACATGGCTATATTAAAAATCGAAGTAAATTTATTTTAGTTTCTTTTTTTTCTTTCTAATAGTACATAATTTTCATATTTTTTTCAAAAGACGTTACGGAGCGTTACAAGCATGTATTTCAAATTCCAAGCCTATATCATAAAACAGTATGTTTTCGGCAGAAACCTTCAATTTTACATGATGCTGACAACCGAAAACTTAAATTTGACTTGCACAAAGAAGTTTATATCATAAACTCACGCATTACCAATACAAAATTAATCACTTTATTAGATATTTTTTTCTTTGTGGAAAGCACTGATTCGGTTACAATAATGTGTTTTACGTGTTTATCCATATCATGTATAATGTCAATGTGTGTCAGTCCATCTTGTACCATTATGGTGCAAATAACTATACTGTATAACACATAGCTAGCTCAGTCATCACACAATGTTCAGAATAAGTTATTATAAAAATCAATGTCGCTAATTAGTAAATAAAAGAAAGCGAAAGTTCGGGAAAAGTTGCTTATGAAAAGTTCGGAAACGAACTTTCGAAAATGAAAGTTCGCCTGAAAAGTTCGCTCATTTACATCTCTACTGAAAACCCTCTGCCTAAGCCCGAATTTCTCTCAATAAAACAGAGGCTTAGAGGAAGGGCTGAATTTATTTCTAAAGGTGCAAGAACTTTGAAAAGACTGGCGGCAACAACTGAAAGACTGAGTTAAAAAAGGGTGCAGTGGGATGGAATGGAATTGATGGAAGCTGAAGTGAGTAATAGTAATAAGATGGATTGATTGGCACGAATATAATTCAGTAAAGAATTTCTATTCTGCTGCGATGAACCATCTGCTTCTTTAAGTCATAGAGCTAGTTATACGTTTAAGTAATTTGAAATCATTAGACAGAAGATTCAGATTGTGGACGGAACAACTTAGGTAATTAGTTTCAAATTTTCATCACTCTAAGGTCTTTTGCCTCTCAAACGTTTAACACATCATCGGTAACAACAGAAGGAAAAAACATTATGTTTATATGAGCATTAAGAGACATCGTAGGTTTACTTGTTAGAAGCATTGTTCTGTAACAACAAATTCATATAGAAGCAGATTTTCAATAATTCTTTGAAAATAAGGGAGGCTCATTGGTAGAGCGCTTACCTCTGGTGCGTGGAGTCCCTGGTTCGATCTCCAACCAAGTAAGTTTGTGGTGGACAACATCGTGTTCGTGGGTTTTCTCGGGTACTCCCGTTTCCTCCCTATTCTCATTCCACCGATTCCCACACCAGTCATTTGCTTTAATCATCGTCTCTCTTAGCTTACAGGACATAAACGTGGGACGTTGAACTGAGATATTTCATTTTACTTCTTTGAAAATAAAATATTCAATCCAGAACGTTTTGTCCTTCCTTCATTCTTGATAGAATAAAGAAGAAAGCAAAAAACCATTAATGCTTATCTTAGCATTTAAGACCTACAAAACTAAGGTTTTGCTTCAGTCTTACCATGCACCAAGTGAATGTTAGAATAATATCTGCAAATTAGGATCAGAATGGTGCCTTCCGAATCTTTACCTTGCCCCTTTTTCCCAGGCGCAGGCCTTTACTGAATGGGCATCTAAATGACGTGCTTATCTTACGGAAACTACGTTCTTATTTGTTTAAAAACCGCACTTTTTTTTTACTAAAATAATTCGTTTAAAAAATTGGTTTAAACCAGCCAGCTGTATTTATTAGTAATTTTTAAAATATTAAATAAAGAACATAGAATGGGATCTTCTCCATACATCATGAGCGGCATCAAGCGCAGGCCATTTGCATTCTGCATTTTACATTTTTTTTTTTTTTTAATGTAAAACATAATAAACGTGTGCGATATGTGTGTATATTTACTACTTGAGAAATTCAAACTCTCTTACAGTACAAACATATAAACGTATATTTTTTATTCATTATAATTATTGCATCTGGTTTCTTGTCTAAATTTTATTTGCAGAGGGCATAGCAAGGCTTAAAGAAAAAGCAAAGAAAAGAAAAGGTCGAGGCTTTGGCTCTGATAATTCTGCTAGGGAGGATATACGTGACTATGAATCCATGGAAGTGGATGGTGATGAGGAACCTGGACCACAGAGGTGTAAGTACTTTTAATATGCTGTTGCAGTAAGTTACCTTATTTTCTGCTTAACTTCGTTATTTGTGTAAATAGCCAGTTAGTTGCGTAACAAACTCAAAATTTACCTTGATCACGCTTATAATCATATGATTGCATATTTATGGTTTAGGCTAAAGACAAAGTAAAGGCTCGATGCCCTCTATAGATAAAATCAATGTGTCGAATATTCACCCTTAAATCTTAAGAGTGTTCGTAATATAATAAACAGAGGAGGCATGGAGAATTAACAGGGAGAAATGAAAACCATAAATATATCTTAACATAAACGAATTCTATTACGTTCGTAAGAAACAAACAAAAAAGAACATTTTTTTTTTCTGTCAAGCAACAAATAACTTTTACCGAAGAAAAGGTCATCTAATTCAGTTGAAATAACATGTATTTCTACTTAAATTAGGGCTTAAGTTACACGCATTTAAGTAACAGTGCACCATTTTGGCAGAAAAGCAAAATGTTACAGAGGAGGAAAGTTTTAAATACATATTTAGTCAAATCAGTGGCAGTTGAGTTGCAGAACTCTGCATGAGAAATTATTTAGACATGTCGAATAAAATCAAAGATTTTTTTTTCTGACTTCATTCGAACGTTTGCTTGTTAGCTCACCTGTACTAAATATTTCGTAAACAAAACATGTTATCTTTTAAAATCCCAGATTGTGTTAAATTATTAAAAGTACAAAAGTATGTACAACAGCGAAAAGTTTCACAATGACAGGTTAGGCTAACGTTCCCTAATATAGTATTAATGATTTCGAATCTGGATATTTATTTCATGAATTTTAATGAGTGTATGAAGATGATACTCGGATTGAATTCTTGTTTTAAAAAAATATTCCATCCGTTCCAAATTTCTTGTAGATGTAACATGAAAATACCTCTTGGATCTCGACCAGACCTAACAATTTGTCATCGAACTTGTTCTTGCTCATTTCGCGCCGCATTTTCCATTTATTTATTTTTGGTAATTAAAAATAAGCAGCAGTTGACAAAGTGTATCTTTCCTAGTGAAACCATTCTATTTCATAGGTTTTTTAATATTTTCCGTGAAGAAGACTCCAGAAGAGAGCCGACAGCTTAGAATTGTAAGGAATTTTCAGGAATCAGAATTTCAAGTGAGAAAGATTGTTAAAATTTCTAAGCGTAAGTTGGCATATAATCTGTACCTAATTCAAGTCTACTTTTATATTCCAAAATCTTATGCGTGGAACTTACTTCGACCCTACTTCACGGATGGCCGCCATGTTGGATAGGGATACGTTAGCGACATGTGGTTTCCAAAATTGGTCTCTACACACGATTACCTTTCAAACGAGACAACACGGCCGGGGTTGCTATTTAAAATTTTTAGTTATCCCCCGTAACCCCCTTGAGCACACTTCATGGGGGGTTCTCCATATCAGCATAATGTTTTGTTTTATGTCCCTTGAAGGTTACAAAAGGTTTCATGTTTCTATCTGCCTTGGTTTCTTCAGGAGACGGGCCTTAGTGTTATTCGTGGAACGCACTGTATAATTACTTGCATGTCATCCACCAACTTCACCGCATTCAAGCCCCGGTCGTGGTTCGGGGCCCACATCAGAAGTAGGTTCCATTCTTCATGTCGCAAATAAAATCTCACAATAAGTTAGTTCTTCTCTTAGATAATACAATTTTGGAGTCATGTGCTAATTTTTTCTTTCCAGCTGTTGAAGGATGGATCCTTTTCGTCACCGGAGTTCATGAGGAAGCCCAAGAAGATGATATACACGAAAAGTTTTCCGAATTTGGAGAGATCAAGAATTTGCATTTAAATCTAGATCGTCGGACAGGATTCTTGAAAGTACGTATAGTCTGCACTATTGTCACACTCGCTATCCACATCCCTTTAAGAAGGGGATTTCCACATTAAATAAAATAAAATAAAAGAACAGCGTGCGGAATAAATAAATATATATATATATTTTTCTTTTATATATAGAATATTAACGAAATAAATGGACTTTGAAAAGTCCTTTAAGCTCCGCCCCTGGAAAACGACCTGCGCCATATTTGCGGAAATTACGTAACTGTTGTCAAAGAATATCGAAAGTCTAAGGAATTATCTGGATATAGAGCAAATAGAGGGAGTTTGATTTGTTTATTATTATTATTATTATTATTATTATTATTATTATTATTATTATTTGAGGATTTATTGTAAAACTGTACGTATAATAATTTTCTTTCTAGCACTTAACGTTAAAGCAAAGTCACTCTTGCCATAAAAAAAATTTATAATACCCGTGACTGCATTGGGTGAGTTCGATAGAGTATACTGTGTTCTTCTAATTTTACGATTAGAGACAGGCTTAAATTATGGTCTACACTAGTTATTAAACTTCCTCACTGTGTGCAATATTTAATTATTCCAGATACAAACTGTAAAGATACCTAATTAAATTTATTACAACCGATTTGTTAACAGATTAGCTTTGTACTACCTCAACTAATGTATATTCGCTTTTACTTCGTATTTCATGAAAAATAATTTAAATCATAAATACCATAATTAGGGCAAACACTATTTCACTCTCACACCACGCACATGTTTTCAGTTTCAAATATATGTAAAAGGACCCCGCACTTTTCTTATGGAAAGTGGCTTTCGGCTAATGTTGTTGAAACTTCGCTGGTTGATAGTTCTTAACATGTGGATCAAAAGTCTCAATGGGCACAAAGACCGAAATCCACTCCTTCCCCCCCAAAAACCGCCTCCAAGTAGCTGGGGGCATTGAACTGATTTCAGCATGTAAAACAATTTGTTGTTTTAATCAACTCAACAAGGACCCCAAACAACCACATGTTAGACTATCAAACTACCCCACTTGACGCCGCCCTTTGCCCCCCACATCCCCTCCCCCCCGCGAATTACCTTACAGATGTTCCATATTACTGTAGTTTATAGTTGCGCGTATGTGTTGAAATACCTACAGTTTTGGTCTCACCGACGATATAATGGGTTTCACGTATCGCTGATTACGAATCTGAGGTGAGAGTTCTAGAATTCAAGATGGATGATCAATATGGCGGATTAAAATCACGAAACTCCTGAATGTAGCCACAAATAGCTGTTTACTAGGGTATTTTGGGTCGTTGGTTACGAATCTGAGGTCAAAATTCTTGAATTCAAGATTGCAGATCCAATATGGTGGATATAAACGTCGAAGCCACAAATCGTAGTAGACTAGAGTGTTTTTAGATCGCTGTTTAAGTACGCAACATTCCTTGATACTTCAGCCACCATGTAGAATTATTCTGCACCCTTGCCCTTGACCAAAACCCACCACAGATATCTTAATGCTGAACGGTGTTAAAATAATTCATCAATTATCTGTTCATTATTTTCATCATTTCGGTTTGCAGCATCTAATGTGGTACTTAGCAATGAGTCATCGGGATATCTAATATTCTGTAAATGTCGTGCATGGCCTAATTACCACAAGACACTTGCAACGTGCGCACATGTACCTAATGAACGAGCACCTCTTTGACATCTACAGTAGTAACCTTAAATAACATTTTGATCATAATCCCGGTCATTGTGTTAGTAGACAGAGGATACCGCGATGCAATTCCTTTACTGGAATATTTAGGAATTGATCATAGAATGCCCGCACTCCTACTACCACGTGAAAGACAACTATCAACAGAAGAAGCGAATACTTCTCGACCAGTTACAAAAAGTCGATGGATACTCGAGGCAAGAAACGGGCATCTAAGATCTGTTTTTAAGTTTCTAGCACAGACGTTGAATCTGCAACATGCAAAGAAACTGAATAGTTTCTATCGCATAGCTGGAGCTATTTTGAACAGATACCATCCCGTTATTTTCATGCAAGATGCAACCATTGAATTAGCTAGAGAAATGAGAAATAGATGAATCATGCCGAACGTTGTTAAAGCAAGAGCGGAGGTAGATAATCTTATTAGAAGGAACGGTCAATGGGTACCGCTGAATGATCAAGGCCTAATTGATTTCTCTGTACTTAACTTAAACTACTTACGAGATTTGACTGTAGGCACATATCAAGTAGATCTCTCATCCTCTTACGTCCAAGATAAACTAATACGAGATAAGGATGAGCAATTCCAGCTTGACGAAAACGTAACTGAACCGGGATTCCTGCGCATACGTCTCTACTCAAGGTTCCGCAATGCAACTAAGCATCAAGTTTTCATAGCATATGTAGCCAATGATGAAGATGACCAGGATTATGATCAAAATGTTATTCAAGGTTACTACTGTACATGTCAAAGCGGTGCTTGTACATTAGGTACATGTGCGCACGTTGCAAGTGTCTTGTGGTATTTAGGCCATGCACGACATTTACAGAATATAAGATATCCCGATGATTCATTGCTAAGTACCACATTAGATGCTGCAAACCGAAATGATGAAAATAATGAACAGATAATTGATGAATTATTTTAACACCGTTCAGCATTAAGATATCTGTGGTGGGTTTTGGTAAAGGGCAAGGGTGCAGAATAATTCTACATGGTGGCTGAAGTATCTAGGAATGTTGCGTACTTAAACAGCGATCTAAAAACACTCTAGTCGATTTGTGGCTTCGACGTTTATATCCACCATATTGGATCTGCAATCTTGAATTCAAGAATTTTGACCTCAGATTCGTAACCAACGACCCAAAATACCCTAGTAAACAGCTATTTGTGGCTACATTCAGGAGTTTCGTGTTTTTAATCCGCCATATTGATCATCCATCTTGAATTCTAGAACTCTCACCTCAGATTCGTAATCAGCGATACGTGAAACCCATTATACCGTCGGTGAGACCAAAACTGTAGGTATTTCAACACATACGCGCAACTATAAACTACAGTAATATGGAACATCCGTAAGGTAATTCGCGGGGGGGGGGGGGGAATGTGGGGGGCAAAGGGCGGCGTCAAGTGGGGTAGTTTGATAGTCTAACATGTGGTTGTTTGGGGTCCTTGTTGAGTTGATTAAAACAACAAATTGTTTTACATGCTGAAATCAGTTCAATGCCCCCCAGCTACTTGGAGGCGGTTTTTTGGGGGGAAGGAGTGGATTTCGGTCTTTGTGCCCATTGAGACTTTTGATCCACATGTTAAGAACTATCAACCAGCGAAGTTTCAACAACATTAGCCGAAAGCCACTTTCCATAAGAAAAGTGCGGGGTCCTTTATATCGTAAATTCTCATGAAATCAACCTAATTTTCGAATTAAACAAGAATAGATTTGTCCTTAAATATGTATCGCTGCATTCGAGATGCGAAAAAATGAAATAAGTTGAGAGTTAAATCTTGCAGTTTTACTTCCCCTGATTATGTCGTGTAAGACGGTAATGAGGAAAATGAATGAAATCGTGGAATGAAGAAAGAGGAAGGAAACCGAGAACCCAGGCACACGGTATTTGTCCACCACTTGGCGCAAGCTGAAATCGAGCTAAGTACTCCACGCACCAAAGGTGAATGGTCTACTGCTGCTTCACTGTGGCCCCCTACAGATATTTCAAATAAATAAGATCGATAATCAAATAATATGTATTTGAGGTTGTTTTTCAACAAAGTTTGCACATAGCTAGTTCACGTTAACTCTTCATAAAAAGCGGAATGAAATTAGTTTCACGTCCCACGATTATGCTCTTCAGGCTAAAGGAGACGGATGATTGCCGAAAATGAATAATGGTTAAATTAAATTTTTTTGCTCTTCTATCGGTAATCAAATCCGGCACCATGGTCGCTAGCCACTAGACCAGCAGGAAGGGCTTATCCTTACCTCTTCAGTTCACTCCCTTTCATTATGGGAGGTTTTTGGTGTGGGTAAAGTACCCAATACACCTGTTTTAGTACTTTTTGTATTTTCTTTTAAATAAGCTCCGCAGTAATTGATGTTGCGATGGATCGTTCTTCCCTAACTATATAGTTATCTGTTGTTTGCACTATTGTGTAAAGATATAAGTGTGCAATTTAATATACTATCTATGCTGAGCAAAGATAGACGTCGATTGTAGGGACGCCTATGACGTGGACGAATAAGCTTTTTTTCTCTCTCTCTCGAGACAGAATTCGAACGGTATTTCTTTTCGTGATATCTCCAAATATTGAAACATGTTTCAAGCAATATTTTACGAGGCATTTTATATCATTTTTTTTTTTTACATTTATTATTGAAGTTAAATATTAAATCCGTATTTTAGTGGAATTCCCCATTCTTGTCTTCTCATTCATAGGTGGAATATGTATCAGAACAGCAAACATATTGCTCCCGTAAATCAGTCCGATTGCCCACTAAAATTGGTTTATTTCGTTCTCCATTCGTTGTTTCAAACGTGCGAATAGCATCATTGTATTTTTATAAAATGTTCATATAAAAAATGCAATCGTTCGTTGATGTTATACAGCTAATATCATGTACATTGTCCTGACAATCTCGTTTTGTCCCAAGTATTGAATTCATGATTGAAAGTATTTGTTAATATATATATACAGATGGTGATCAGAAAAATGGAAACACCTGAACGAAATTGCAACTTACCAGATTAATATGGTGTCGGGCCACCTTTCGCCTTCAGAACAGCCTTGATGCGACGTGGGATGGAGGCATAGAGGTCGTGAATGGTAGCAAGTGGAATTTTACACCATTCCTCGTGCAGGGCATCGGCCAGTTCTGTGAGAGAGGATGGAGGTGGAAATCGTCACCGGAGTCGTGTTTCCAAGACGGACCACAGATGTTCAATTATGTTGAGATCTCGGGATTGGGCGGGCCAGGGGAGGTGTTGAACTTCATCCCGATGTTCCTCAAACCACGCTGTAACAACGCCAGCTGTGTGAATGGGTGCATTATCATCCTGGAAGATGGCGTCATTGTCCGGGAACAACATCCGGACCATAGGATGCAAGTGGTCTCCTAAAATTGCGACAAAATCGTTGGCAGTGATTCGTCCGCTAAGTGTGACCACAGGACCCAATGGAAATCATATGGCGGCCCACAGCATAACCGAGCCGCCGCCATGTTTCACAGTTGGGCGGAGACACTGCAGATCATAAGCTTCTTTGGGCGTTCTCCACACATAAACACGGCCCGTGGTTGGGAATAGGGTGAAGGATGACTCATCCGACCATATCACACGTTTCCAGTCTTCAACGGTCCATGTTGCATGGTCGCGGCACCATTTGCGGAGTGCGAAAGCGTTATGGTCCCTGATGAGCGGTTTGGCCCGTGCAACACGACCCCGTAAGTTCATGTCATGTAATTCGTGGCGGATTGTGATTCTCGACACAGGGTGGGGGAGGTGCTGATTAAGTTCCTCCATCACTTGCTCCGCAGTGGCACGACGGTTCTGCGTGACAATGCGCTTTAATACCCGGCGTGACCTGTCACTCATGATTTTCTTCCGCCCGCTGTTCCGCTTCCCCGATGTGGTTTTCCCGTGTGTTGTGTAGGCCGTAATCACCTTCGACACTGTCCCACGCGACACACTTAACACAGTAGCCACTGCCGTCACACTCACTCCACATAACCGCGCACCAACAATTTGCCCTCTTTGAAAATCTGAGAGGTTTCCCATTTTACACTACCTCCGTCTGCTGCAGCCACTGGACACTGCTGTTCCACTGCGCCTGATGTAGTATGGAGACCGACCTAACACACCACCACCAGCGGTCCGGCGCTGCGGGCGCCACGACACCACTGCCAACACATACATCTGACGTGTTGCTAACTACAGGTGTTTCCATTTTTCTGATCACCATCTCTGTATAAAGATTCAGTGTAGCTAACTCACCATAATAAAAAAATGCAATAAAAACACACAAAGTGTAAATGCAAAAATGCATATGGAACAATTCAGTTCAAATAACTATGAATTGCTAACAATGAGATTAGGAGAATGTCGTCGTCTGATCATTTGGACTGTATTCACAATAAAGCGATAAAGTCTATTTAATTTAATGCGATGTAATTTACCTTTCTCAGCAATCAATCCGCTTTCACTTTTCTTTGAAGCGTTTTTTCTCCAATAAGTTACAAAAAAGTACTGTTCTTTAGTCGTAGATTTTTCATATGTATAATAAAAATATTAAAAAGTAATTTCTGATTGAAAATAATGGTTAAAAATATGGAACTATACAGACGGTTAAAAGATAATAACCGGGTATATCAAAAGTACAGTGCCATAGGCCAACTGCGTTATGAATTTTTAAAAAATGCTGGAAATAGATGGTTTTCAATCTAAAATGGTAGAATTCTTTCAATTGTTTGCGAGCCGTTTGGACTCTGTTTCTTTAACATAAGACGTCTTACCAATGTAAAAAAAAAAAAAAATCGACGTTGCCAATTCAGCGTGCTGTTTTGCTGTTTTTTTGGATCCTCACCATATCAACAATAAAGCCTTGAGAAAACTACTTGAGGTGTTCTAGATTCCCCTCATATAACCGTATGCATGTTCATCGTGTCATTGTGGCGTGCTAATATAACGTTTGAAAAACCTGCTGAATTAGAAACGTTGTTTTCATCAAAATCAAATCAGGTCTTTTAAGTTTTACGTCCCCAAGCTTATGTCAGCTAGGCTAAGGGAGACGTTGATGATTCATCACAAAATTCACTTGGCGTGAGCTGGGACGAACCAGGGACCCTATGCATGTAGCGTGCAATGCCTCCAGTAATTTTAAAAATAAACTTGAGGCCAGCACGGGTCTAAATAAATACATATATATCGTGTGAATTACGTAACGAAATTTTGCAAATATATATATATTTATTAACGAGTAGAAGATTTTTTTTTTTTTTTTTTTTTTTTTTTTTACGCGTTGAATAACAAGGCAACCCTGTTCTGTACTTTCAGCAACAGGTGTTACGAAGAAATCGAAGATAAAAAATATTAATATATAAATCGTATTATTTGTACATGTACTACTCTTCACCATAAATACGTTACCTATAATACCCAGAATAATTTCAAAACAACACTTGAACTTTTATAAAAATAGTGAGCACAAGATGATACCTGGTAAAAGGGCCTCGTGGCAAAGCAAGGTTAACGAATTATATTGAAACTATATATGAATAATTGACCAAATATATGAATAATTTTGCCCTTGTTATACCAGAATGGCACCATAAAACTTCCTTTCCCATTTACACAAATTTTAAGAAATAATAGAAAACAACATATTAATTTAGACCATTTATAATAGGCTTAGTCCAATTATCTATCCCTAAGTCCTTACGTGCGAAATCCAAAGTTATTGGAAATTCGGTACGGCACGGTTAAGTTCCGGCAATAGATTCTCTCTCTGTAGGCAGAGTATTATCATCGTGCTCTTACATATATTTCCATATATAAATAGATACAAATGCATTTATTGGGTAGCGTACGCAGGAGACCCGGCGATAACTCAAGGGTTCGGAGTCCACGTTAATCAGTAAGTCCACGTCTCATATAGCCTCGCTGCTGAACGGGACGTTAAGCTCAAAATCAACTCAACTTATTTATTGGGGCTATTACGTTACATGCACCAGAAGTGTACGCTCTACCACTGAACTACCGCGAACTCGTTTTTCGTTTAACAAGAGCCCCTTACCAATGTGGAGCCAAAGTATACGGTGCGATTCCAAAACTCCACCATTTCAGATTGAAAAGCACCTATTTCCAACAACTTCTCTTTACATTTTTTCGTATCTTTACTCGTAAGGATGTTGCCCCATGGGCCCGGATTTTTGGCACACTCGATATAATACAATAGCCACGAAACCCCAAGGTAACACTCAAGATTTTGATTTTGCTATAAAGTAGTACCTTAGTTTAGTTTATATATTTATTTGATTGTAACAACCTTTTCCCAGATTTTATTGTTCAGTTCATACTTCAGTTTATTGACTGATTCATTGGATTGTGACATTTCTTTTCAGCACTAAGGCTATGTAGGATTTGAACTGTTGCTTAAAGTGGAATCCGAAGTACCCTTCTTTTATTTATTTATTATTAGCAGAAAGCAACCATCGGGGAAGTACTTTTATTTAATATATATTTTTCGGAAAATTTAAAAATTTTCATTCACAATAATGAGAATTTTAATTCGTTTATTTAATGGTAAGTTATCTCATTAACTAAGTGTAATATGCCACTGCTTTCATTGGTATCCTTTGTTTTTTACTTTACTCATAGGGGTATGCGCTGGTAGAATATGAGACGTTCAAAGAAGCCCAAAGTGCAAAAGACAGTTTAAATGGAACAGAAATATTAGGTCAAACCATAGGTGTGGATTGGTGTTTCGTTAAAGGGCCAAAGAAGTAAGTAGTTTTGTGTAAATATTTATGTAGAGAGAGTTTTATTTATATATAATATATGAACTAACTTTTCTGTCTAAAAAACTTAAACTTGTCGTGCATGCCAAAAGTGAGCCACTTACAAAAAAGCGCCATCTGGTGAAAACGTATTAAATTCAGCTTGTTACTTTCGCACATTACAGGTTTGTTTCTTTTTGCTTTTTAAATTCCATAGCAGATTCTGTACCATACATTTTGCTATCTAAGCGATTCGTGTATCATAAGTATGTAGAAATAAATTTAGAAGTAATATATTTTACAGCTTTGCACAGACAAATTTTCTAATAACTAAACAAAGCTGAAAAAACTATTAAAATTATTTTTAAAAAGTCAAAAGAGGGAGGCCTAAAAGTCATATAATCCAGATGTGAAATTTCGTCCAAACATCTACATCCTCATACTTTCTCTGTCTATGGAACAGTCCTTTAATACCAGCTTTGTAGAAGTTTGCAGTTGTCAGCAAACCAGTTCTTCACATCAGTAATGACCTCGCCACCATCGTGAAAACGTCTTTCCCGTAAATATTCCTTCAAACTTAGAAAGGGTAAACACGATATAAGAGGTAGTGGTTAATAGTAACGACGACGAACAAAAGCGGCTGTTCCTGTAGTATGGTGTACATGTGCATTGTCAGCTAGCAACAATGCATCTTTTGATAGCCAACTTTTTGTTGCAAGTAATCAGTATCATACCCAAAATACAGGCATGACAGTTGAACCTAAACTTTTTTGGAGATAGTTAATGAGACATGTTTCAATATTTTGATCATTTCTTTTGTTTCAAAATCATATAAATAAATACCCAGCTTTCATTCATGACTTTGATTCATGAAGTATCCAAGAAGTCTTAAAATATTTTTTGTATTATAGTCCAACATGCCTGGTGCACATTCCACACAAGGTGTCAACAGTTTTGAAACCCGCCCTTTAGCCATCTTGGACATGTGCAGTATGTCATGAAATATATTGTACACTGGCCCCTTTAATGTTCACCCCCTAGCTAAAAAGTTAACTGATACTTACATTTTCAAACATGGTTCCTTGGTCGTGGATGGACGTCTTGCTTCTAACTCATTCCGCACTCCTGCACCCATATGTGCATATTGAACAGTATATGATGGACATTCCTTACTATACAGACCTGATATCTTTTCACGGATTGTTTGTTCACATTTCTTCGAAGACGTAGCTCAATACTCAATTTAAACATGACGGTTCTAACTCCAATTCAACATGTAATGGTATAACTTGAAATAATTATTAAGATACCAATTTTCAATTATGTAACATTTAAGTCAAAACATATCCACACCACGGTGAAGTTTAAGATGTTTTTGGCCTCTTCTCGTACTGTACTAGTAATATTGCTGCGTTGTATGATAGAACTTTCGAGGTTGCAGCTCAATGTAATCTTGTATATTTCTTAGTTTTTAGATCGTAGGGCTTAGAATTGGAATGCCATTTAACCTTGCTTGGCAACATTCTGTGTAATGACAATGTTTTTATAGTTGATGGAAAAGTAACAGTTCTATGCAGCATAGTTATCAAACATCTTACTTAATCTAAAACGAGATTTTGAAGAGTATGAAAAATATCCATGAACTACGTAACTTTTCTAGAAGAAACAAGAAATTACTTGATTAAATTTGGTGGTAATTTGTTTATATTGTGTATTTATAGTGAGTGTTAATTTCAGGCCTAGAAGACTTCGTCGACGCCGATGAAATGTGCAATGTGGACACAGCGGAATTTGTTGAAGACTATATCGGACGTTATGTGTGTGAAAAAGAATGTGTGGGTGTATGAAATTACGTAACAGAAAGACTCTAATAGTTGTATTTATTTTCAGTTATATCACTTATTGTTTTTTTGTGTGTTGTCGGATACTGTGTCAAACTTTTGATAATGAAATATCTAGGGAATTATAAATATTTTAGAATAATGAAGACGTATTGTTTTACTTCCTTGTAAAATAGAATTGTAATATACAAGATGATGTGTGATGTACGCAAATTTTGCACGAACACTTCACATCAAGGTTAAATGTTATTTCATTCGCGGAAAATAGTTAGTTACTCGAGATTATTCCATATGCTAATAAAGACCAAAACTCTCAGAAATCTATAGCAAAAGAAAAGGCCTATCTTCTCGCTCATATTCACAAGTTACAATGGAGCGGTGCTCCAACCTCCGAGAAATGACTGAACTTGAATTTCGCATGGCGTGTAAGACCGCTGATGGCAAAGTTTATCACCGAAGAAACATTTTATCCCATAGAAGTTTAATGTAATGAACATGTGCAACTATATATATATATATATATATATATATATATATATATATATATATATAATATTTGGACGTTTAGTGGTGTTGTATAACTTTTAAGAGAAAGATTTTTAAACATGCCTTTTTCATAGCGAATAGGGCAAAAAGTCTTGCAAAGAAAGTTTCATATTCACTACGTTGTAACCATAAGCATCTTTTAAGTGCAAAGTATAAGTTCGTTGACTACATGTGGAATACCTGAACATTTAGAACTAGGTACCTCATGAATAAAATACGTAAATAAATCTTAACACCAACGACATTTGAAGTTCAACATTAAGTGGTGGACGAACTACGTTTAACTTTAAACGGCCGATTTTCGGTGTTTAACGTCGTTAATCTTGGTTAGTATACAGTACTGAACTTAGATTTTAAATGATGCAACGAAATTCTTTGAAATGCATTCAAGTTAGAACTCTTTACATGAACGCTTATTTGAACTTCGTTGATGCACACGGCCGTTGAATTTACGAAACAAATTGAGTACACTTCCTTCAATAAGAATTACATTAGTACAATTAGTCTAGACCCGAGACCAAGATGCACGGGTTTCTCTTTACCTTAAAGCTGAAAGGAGTTTTCTCCGTGTTTGTAGGTTTAAATGATTGTGATACAAATAGTTCTAGCTCGAATTCTAGTGTTTTTGCGTTGCCTTCATGACTTCACTGATACACTGAAAAGAGGCCCTCGAGGAACAACGTTATGTAATGTTCAATAGTACAACAGGCTTGAAAGAATGAAACTTAGAGCATGTGCCCTACCTTTGTTCTGAAATTGGATAGCTTGTACTTCAACCACAGTGTATCACAATTGTGTTTAATCTTTAGGTGGTATACCATACACAGTCTGACAACACCTTATTCCAGCTTCAGGAGAATGGTAGATTAAGGTTTACACAGACTAGCCATTCGTTACTGCTTCAATTGCGATATACGATTGATTACGGACAATAATCGATATGTATTTTGCCTAATCTTTGAGCGAGATTGTACGTGTTTACTGTCCCATTTCAGTACCGAAGTTTTACAACACTTAGAACCTACAGATTGTACGGATCACGTGAAGTCTCACCATCAGGCTATTCTGGAGCTTCCGCACAGAACCTCAGTCTCACGAAGCATAGTTCACTAAGAATATCTAGTTCTTCCTATTATAGAATTAAAAAGTCTTTCAAAACCATGATAAGGTTTGTTTGTTTCAGGAGTAGGAAGATGGTTGGATGATATTAAGGTTTAAGTGTAACATGTATGTCCATGAATTATTGACAATAATAATAATACTTTTTTAAAAAACTTGTTAATTATATATCACTTACATCAGAATCACAAGTTTGTCCTTTCAAAGAAAGTTGTAATGCTCAAAGCTTTTAGACTGTTTCGACTCCAGTGCAACAATTCGAATTATCGTTGCGAATTGAAATAATGTTCCATATAACTTTTGAGGAAGGTAAAAAGAACTTTGATTACTGATTGTATAAATCTCATATATTTTCAGCAATAATAAATAATTATGTACAAACTCACATATTGACAGAAAAGAAAACATTAACAACTTTACAGTATTCCCATTGCAGAAGAGAATGTTCTAAGAGAAGTTGGAACTCGTTTATTTAGTAATGATAAAGTTCCAGCTTCTGCTAAATGTCCTTTTTCTTTCAACTGCTGAACACACTTATCAACAAATTGTTGGGTATTCTCTGATGATGCTAATAAATACTCGATCAGCTGACTATATATTCTGGACCCTACTAATGATGACACCAGGTCCCTTTTCACGATAAGGTTCATTATCTTATTGTCTACCTGTGATGGCAGTTCCTTTAAAAAAGAAAAAAAATAACATGATATCTTACAGATAATGAATTGTACCCTGAAAGAGTATATAAGTTCTTTTCTTTTGTAGCTTTATCAGGAAAAAAAGATTCTCATTTCGACTTTTTGGAATGCTTTTTGGATACTTCTTACCTTACATGTGATATTGTAACCTCTCCCGTTAAGGAATATGTCAGCTTAATACAGGTTGTATTAAGTTTGATAATGTTTCATTACCTACGGAGCAGCATAATTATCACTAAATATTTTACATAAATTGTTCGGTAATTTTAGTTTTGGATAACGAAGAACAGTTAAAATTGTGGTACGAACACGTAGAACACACAAATTTAGCAAAATACTATCAGTATTGTATAAAATAATAGCAACCTTCATCTAATAACTGCGTAGGATCCTTGTGTGCACTCTGGTTCCATCATGCTAGCCACTGCTTGGAGTAACGGCGGAAGTCTTTTTACGGAATTACAGGGGTTTGGCCGTTGCATCCGATTTAATATTCTCTATTGTTGCACAATTTGTCTTTTTCCGCCGTAACCGTAAGTGATACGGACAGCCAACTTGGTTTATAAAAATCAATATATAGTTTAATTTCATTACAACCGATCAATTTGCGGAAAACAGCTCTTATACACACGAATCCTTTACGAGTGACAAATCTAGACGAAAAGAGTTCCTTAAAATTCATTAATTATAAAAGTGCTAATGCGTATTTCTACTTTAGCTTCTACATGCCGAAAAACTGAGTTTTGGATATCTCTTCGTTCCGAAGTAAATATGTAAAATAGCGTAAAGTAAATCAACAATTCATCATACCAGACCAAATTTTAAACTTAAGAGTTTCACAAGATTCTTTTGCAGCGTTTTTCAAATTTTCTTCTTACTCCCAAAAATAAGGTAGTTTCGTAGAAAGTAAGAATCAAAATTTGGTATTCTCTTGAAAATTCCTCTAATGATTTTCATTTTCATTAGCAATCCTATATGATAGGTAGTTTTTCTAGGAGAGATCCAGAAGGGGTAGTTTACTCTTGGGGATTGGTTATTTCAAGGTGATTTCCTCAAAAACGACTCAAGTAATTTTGTTCATATTTCATAAATATATTTATTGTATTAATAACACTACTTTTTTTTTTAAATGAGAACCACTTACGATAAAATGTTAGTTTATTCTTAGGAGTGTTTTTTAAGGCAAGTTTTCCAAGCACTGCTTAAGCAATTTTATTCATATTTGATAAATAAATATTTCAATAACCCTACAATATAGTGTAAGTAATTTCTTCTGAAAAATCTACATGGGTTAATGACATTAGTTTAGCGAGAAAGTTTTTAGTGCGGTGGTCCGTGCTTTTTATTTCTCTTGTAGCCTAAATAAATACAAGATATTCTTCCCTTTAAAATATAAATATTTATTTGGGACATACAATACTTAATTTTTCATACAATATTGTGGATATTTTACGAGACTTCAAGTGTATAAATTGATGTTATTTATTTTAAATATTTAAATTAAAAATAAAGCATTTTATAACTACTTTTCTGGATTCCAGAGAAATATATGGTTCCGTTATGGCCGAACACTAGATCACTGTATATCAAATGTTATGGATATGCTCCAATATATTGATTATATGAAACAGTTATTTACCTGTTTTAAGTCCCAGTTGTATAAATTACAACTACAAACATAAATGACTCAACTTTTAATTTATATATCACTAGTTTTTGGTACATGTCGCTTTACAAATAATTCATTCATATGGCTAAGGATACCGGACTAATATTTTTCTTTGTATATATATATATATATATATATATATATATATATATATATATACAGGGTGTTTAATAAGTAATGGTCATAAATTAAACCGTAGATAGTACACGCCAAAACTAACAAAAAAGTCTCAGTAAGCATGTGTCCGCAAACGCTTCGTAACGGAGATAGGGGCTGTTGAAAGTGTGGGAAAATGAAATTTAGAGACGAAAAATGAAATGAAATCTTTGAGTTTTACGTCCCACGATTATGCCGGTTAGGCTAAAGGAGACGGTGATGATGAGGGATGAGTGAAATGGTGGAATGAAGAAAGTGGGAGGAAACGGGAGAACCCCGAGAAAACTCACGAGCACTGTGTTTGTCCACCACAAAGTTAACTTGGCGGGGCTGAGATCGAACCCGGGACCCAAAGCCCCAGAGGTGAACACTCTACCACTGAGCCACCGCGCCCCCCTAAATTTAGAGACGAATATCAAAAAGTATGAATCGGACAGAGGGCGGTCCAATGAATGACTATCGAAGTCAGACCTGCGCTATGCAGAAATGCATGGTTGATAACTATGCAATGCGCGCGCAAGGGATTCTCCAAAGAAACGGAGGGATTCCCGGAATTCGTGCTATAGGCAGTGGACGAAAACCCAGGAACGAGCACAAGACGTGTGGGACTTGCCGAAGGCGTATCCAATGCTTTCGTATGGCACATTCTCCATGAACAGCAGTTGTACCCATACCATCTGCAACGTGTCCAACCTCTGACCCCCACAGACTTTCCGGTGAGAATGCAGTTTTGTCAGTGGGTCCGAAGACAAATTACTGGCAATCATCATTTCACTGATGACGTCCTATTTACTGATGAAGCACAATTCACCCAGGATGGCATTGTAAATTTTCACAAATCTCATATCTGGGCCACTGAGAATCCACTTGCAATAGTGAAATTAGGACATCAACGTAGGTTTTCCTTAAACGTGTGGGTAGCACTTAGGCGATGAGCTCGTAGTGCCATTCTTTCTTCCTAATGCATTAACTGGGATCTCATATTTGAGATTTCTCCAACACGATTTGCCGCTTCTACTCGAAGAATTACCTCTCGATAGGCGTCAGCGACTGTGTTTTATGCATGATGGAGCGCCAGCATATTTTTTTTAACCGTGTCAGAGAACATTTACGTGCACGATTCGGACGAAAGTGGATAGGACGTGGAATTCCTATTGCTTGGCCACCGGACTTAAATCCTTTAGATTTCTTTCTCTGGTGCCATGTGAAATCGCAAGTTTATTCTACCAATGTTGCAACATTAGAAGACGTTCGAGAAAGGGTTGAACAATGTTGCGGACATATTCAACAGGGTGCCAACATGTTATCACGAGTACGTGGATCTTTGCGAAGACAGGTACGAGCATACATTCGCATGAATGGACGACACTTCCAACATTTACTTTAATGATTAAGTAAGTTAATTTCATATGCAACTCTTCTGTAGTTACACATCTGGGTATTTACTGTTTACCTTATGATTAATACTGTACACATTACCAACATGACGATTTCTGGTTGTTGATATGAACAAACACGACATGTCCATCATTTTTCGCTTGTTGTAATACACTTACGCGTTCAACATGCGGAATGTTTCATATTCGCCTCCCACATACTCGAATGTTGTAATGCTTTTCCCATTGCAACCCAGTTTGCGGATATTCTTTACGTTAACTGCTTAGCACATAATGCTTCATCAGTGCCTTGCATACCGTTTGATTTACCTAAGTGCTGCCACACTTGTACGTATGCATTAGTTGTCGGAATTCTTCCTGGAGCCATTTACAACGTACATCACCACACTTCGATTGCCTTCCTCATTTCCTGCTGGTTATGCAACCACACACGGCACGTAAACATTGCCCGCCATTTTGTATCTTTTCGAACTTTCGACCTGGTACGACTTATGAATTACTGGTGAATAGACTCGCTCTCGATGTTCATCTCGAGCCCAATTTCCTTGGACAATTTTCCGGGAATCCCTCCTTTTCTTTAGGGAATCCTTTGCGCGCGCATTGCAGAGTTATCAACCATGCATTTCTGGATAGCGCAGGTCTGACTTCGATAGTCATTCATTGGACCGCCTTCTGTCCGATTCATACTTTTTGAGATATTCGTCTCTAAATTTCATTTTCCCGCACTTTCGACGCCCCTATCTCCGTTACGAAGCGTTTGCGGACACATGTTTACTAAGACTTTTTTGTTAGTTTTGGCGTGTACTATCTACGGTTTAATTTATGACCATTACTTATTAAACACCCTGTATATCTGACCGAAATGTTTTAGTAAACAAATTTTAACATTAAAATATTAGCTTTAAAAAACTCAAAATTTTACTTCATTTCAACAAAAAGAAAAATTATACAGAGTTCCCGGAGACCTGAAAAATCAGGGAATTCAATTTTGTTAGGGCAAATCAGGGTCATTATTAAATGACATAATGATGGCAACTTTGAAGTAACAAGGTTATTTAAGATTAGAGATTATGCAATACAGAATACGTTATAGATGCATTAAGCTATATGAAGTGTGTTGTGCTATGATTTGTGGTTAGGATCTTAAAGAATCCCTGAATGTAAAAGGTTTTCTGACCTGAGATACGGTAAATACATATGTCTTTTAAACCGTTGTGTGTATCTTCAAGCATAACTCTTGGACACAGGTGCACCGATTTTAATTGTTTGTTTGAAAAAGTATTTTTTTCCGGTGGTTTCACATACACTTCATAAGGATCTAACAATAGTCACACCATAATTGTGTACGATCCCGCGTAATTTGGACGTAGATGCACTAATTTTGTTGATTTACTTTTTTCTTTTGTTTGAAAAGATGCGTTCTCTTGGTGTTTCATATAAATTTCGTCGGAACTAGACCATGAAACTTCTCAACGGTTGATAGTGTTAATAATTAACAGATTTCATTGTATGCATTCTCACGCATACAGAAGTACCGATTCTAATTTTTCTTTTTTAGTTTCAAAGAGTACACTTTGTCACAGAATCCACACAAATTTTATAAGGATCCAATGACAGTCTTTGGAGTTAAATGATGAAATTCCTCAACAGCTGATGGTCTTAATAACGTGTATATTCACGTATAATTCCTAGACCGACCAATTTTATAAAAAAAATAGTGTCTTTCCTTTAGTTTAGGTATCTAACTGACGGGATTACGAAAAATTGGAAAAAAATAAACATTTTTTTCAGGGAAAACCGTTTATAAAACAAAAATCTATGGAAACCCTATGACTTCCCATATAAACCAATGGAAGAAATCCGTAATATGGCGTCCTTAGTGCCGTCTTATAAAGATATTTAAAATTCTCATTTGACAGGCTGTCTATCGGTCACGAAAGTTCCGTAATTTAGCTTTTGGGTCAGGATTTTTTTTCTGTATAACTACAAACTGGAAATTTTGTTCTATAAAACGTCAAAATTCACCACGAAAAATGTCTACGTTCGGCTTTAAACGCTATCAAATCGCAAGCAAAGCACGCTTCTATCGCATGCATGAAAATTCGGCCAAATTTGCTATTGAGAATGTTACGAAATTTTATGATTTGGTAAAGAAAAGGTCACGATAAAGTCACGAAATTTCATTTTGGGATTTTAGCAGACACCCTGTTTGATACATGTGCTTAAACTTGCTTATTGCTAGCATCTATTTCATTTGCTTTTAATTTCCCAATATTTAAACATCCTACGTTTAGATGTTGAAAAACGAATAACTATTTATAGGTGCTAGTGATATTTTTTTAAATGACGTTACCAGTGTAGCAAACTTAATTCCTTGTAAAATAAATAAATGCTTACCTCTTCCTTCTTATGTAAAATGTCCACAGCTTTGCTGTAAAGACTTGGATGTTCCGAGACCAAACAGGTAATTAGAAGAAGATAAATATTACCACTTTTCTCCACTTCACTGACAATCTGATACATACACTGAAATTGCGAAAAATTTACTGGTGAAAGCAATAAAAAAAAAACAAAGCAACACAAGTAAGAGTAGAGAATAAACACATGCATCTACTTCATCAGTATGTTCTCCACAATTACACTATTTAGAAAGCTGTTCAATTAAATAAATCTGATCCTAACTTCGTTCAAAATTTATCACATAAATCAATAACTAAGTATGCACCTAGTTCTAATCATTTCTAAATTGTAATGAACTTCACTGACTAAAAGTTCCGGTTATAATTTGAAAGATGACCTACCTCCTCTGATATAATAGCTTGCGTAAAGAGCTTCTCCAGAGTTTCTGCAAGATCATCTCGTTTAGTATCTTGGAAATGCATCGCATTTTTGACCAGAAGAACCCATGGGTTATGCACAGGGCCGCTTAAAAATAAATATACGTTTTTTAACGTTAAGACACTTCTGTTAACATTTAATTTTAAATTCAACCTAACAGATAACGTTAATTCTATTAGTAGTAAAACAGTAACTGTAATGGAAGTATTTTAAATTGGGTAATCTTTTAGTTCATATGATGAATTCTACGTTTATTTTCTCAAACAAGATAGAAGAAATATTTCAGTATTTTCTGTACATGATTGCAATTCATCAAAGCCATTATTGCATTTTTTTTCTTTCTTCAAAGTAAAAGGAATATAACGAACTTCGATTTTCTCATAGGATTATTGAATATTTTACTTATTTGCAAATTGAAAATAGAAAAAATAAAGACTATACTGATAAGCCCTCGTCTTGGCTTTATAACTATTCATGTTATCGCATAGAATTAATGATTTCGACAACTGTATTTTGCCCAGCCAGTTGAGAATGTGGCGACGGACTATCAACGGCGAAATTAATATATTCAGCCACTTCTACCCATTCTATGACAATGCGTCCTGTGGACCATTCCCGCTAGATGCATCGCGCTCATACTTCCTATAGATTGCTGTCATACTACCTCACTCTAACAGCTGTATCTGCATTCATTCATAATAAAGGCTACTGCTTTGATACTGATGACAAACGACAGGAGAAAAGGAAAGAAATAGTATTAGTATAGCAACCTTAATCTGTCAATATGGGGAAAACTGCTTGCGATATAGGCATAGTGCATTGATAATCTACGTAGAAAATTATTTTGAAGGAGTGTATATTTTACTTACCATAGTTCAGAGCTTTTAAAACGAGGCCATTGTTGAAGGAGTTCTTTTAAAGTAACGATCTGTTGCCAATTCGACGATGATGATAAAAGTTTCTGGAACAAGTTGAATCGTGATGTTTCAGATGTCAGTTGATTTTCCTCAATATCAACTTCAGGCCAAGCTGTCGCCACAATGGCTTGTGTATGGTAATAATGTAAAAGTCCACTATCCTTCAAATCCATATTCATACTCTAAAATAAATAAGTAAAAAATTTTAAAATATAGATAGACCATTTTTCCATAAAGTTACTTGTTTAATTTATCCTGAGGAGGGCAACAAGATCTAATGTAAATAACCTAACACGATCTAAAATTATAATTCTGATTTAACCTTGCATTGTAACAAGTCATTTAGTCATATCCTGTACTGCAAATTTTAAAGTTCCTACTCTATATAATTATCTGGTGGAAACTGAAACTGAATTAAGTAGAGGTGGATTGTGATAAATCAATGAAAATTGAGCCATAAACTAATGCAAACAGTAGCTATGATAACAAACTTTTTTTTTTCATATTCTATTAACCTTCAATATGTACATAAATTGTTAAAATACGCACTATCAAAATTAATTTGTACTACTAGATTTATTGTAATATATGGTAATTTATGAAACCCCAGTGTAATAAAACTTTTTTTTTTTTAAATCGCTTTATTCCATGCAAAACAAAAGGTTTCTACCAAATTGTACTAATAGAGCGGAAATTGTTGAATTCAAATATTATTAAAAGTTGATTAGGAGTTGAACAATCAGAATTATAAATGTATGAGATGGAATTATTTGTGAGAAATGTCTTCAGGATGGTTCCACATTTCCCTCTGAGAATCCGGCATACTTTCAGCAACCTGTTGAAACAAATCCGGAGACATTAGGCTAGATGTATGGAATTTGTAAAGAGATTGTTGGATTTACAGGGAATCACAGAGCGACAGCTACTCGATTTTTTATTATATACGAGTAACTTCGGCTCTGTGTTCCTTGTTTATCCTACTTCTTCAGGCATACATGAGAGTTGGTTTTGGATACATATTAAGAAGATGGTCAGCGTTTGAAGGATACATCGAATTGTTTCACGATTATAACTCGAGTTTATTTTGACCGTGTAATATCAAAATTTTACTTAATGAATTTAACTTCAAAGGTAATTTTACTTGAAGAAAAATCAGAAAACAAAGGAATATGTGGTGTTGAGTAAACTATGTAATATCAAACTGGAATGTAAGGATCTATTGATGTAAAATTGTCAATTTTTCGCTGTTTACAAACCAACAAACAAAGGATAAACTAACATTAGTATGTTTTCTAAGGTACTAAGGAGAGCACTGTGTAAATACCGCAAGTTTCATTGTGTAAATATAGTATCTTATACAATTTATAAAAAGAACCGTGTTGACTTAGTCATAGAACGCTCACATTTAGAATACAGGACAGTCACATGAGTCATGGTGGTGAACCAATAACAATGCAGGCATATGTTCTTGTATTTTACTATTTCACCAGTCATCTATTTGTTGTTGTATAGTCTCCATTGGCATGCTATATGACAGAATTCAATATACAGTATTGGACCCACGGGTTACGAATCCTTCGGTATGCGAATAAAACAGTTTACAAACAAGTTTTGTGAACAATTCTCCTCTCGGCTTACGAACGAACAATATTTCACAGTACGAATGTGCGCACATGCGTGACCCCACAATTCCATGCGCCCAAGAGTGCGTTTGCTGTAAATAATATATGTGTTAGAGTACTGTGAACAACTACTACTTTTATTCTTTGAACTTTCAGTATTATTAGCCCTCAAGCTATTTTGTTTAATTTGGTGTTGTTTATTTGTCTTTAAAAAGGATAACGTTATTTTCATTCTACATAATGAGTATACTCTTCATCTCTACAACGTAGAAAACGCTAAAAATGTAAAAACAACGTACAGTACCATATTCTGTAGCTAGAACGGATTAATTATTTTTACATTAATTTCAATGGGAAAATCGTTTCGGTTTACGAACATTTTGGTTCACGAACAGCATTATGAAACGGATTAAATTTGTAATCCGTGGGTCCGCTGTGAACAAATGTTAACCTTTTAATATTTTTATTTATTTATTTTACCTGTAGAAGTTGTAATGCTTGTAACCTTACTGAAGGATCAACATCGTTATTTGCACATAAAGGTTCCAATTCTTTCCATAGAGGAGCGTCAGCAAGTAGATTTGCATCTTCATCAACACACTGTTGTATTCTCTTTAATACTGCTTGTAGAAAGATTGAAGCGTTCTTTTTTATTGGAATTTCTCTATCGTTTGAATCAGGTTTTAACCTATAAGACAAAATTTAAACATACACAAAATATTATTCTTGCGTACGTAGGATCAGGATAACTTGCTTTGAAATTTCTGCTTAGAATTCGGAAATGGTTAAAAGACCTTCGCAAGTATATAACAAAATAAATCATAATATAATGGCTAAAAGAAAAGGAAAGCAGTGTGTTTTATGAAAATAATATAATAATGCAGAAAATTACTAGTAACACGGTCAGCGGTGCCCATCCTTCTCAGGTACTTGGCCACAATCTGCCCCCCCCCCCCCCCCGAAAAAAAGGTTCATACTCAAACATTTATGTATACTATGTATCTACAGGGCTCGAAAAATTCACGTCGCCATGGTTGACTGGAAATACGAGTCTCACGCTTAGCTAATTTAAAGCCAGAACATGTACGACTATATCTCAAATACGTCGCCATTAGTGACTAAATATTTTAGGTTAACGGTTATGTTAAATAAATTGCGTCAGTACGAGAAAAAAATGGCGACTAAACTCTGCTCTTGCAACTAAATTCAGACCCAAAATTTAGTGCCCTGCCCATAATATATAGTAAAGCATTATATAGAAGTCATGTTATTACATACAGGGTGGCCCAAAAGTAGGTATACACTCCTGCATTGATCAAGTATAACATTCTAGTTTATGGATTTATTTGTTTCGGCTGTTCCGGGTTTAAGTTATAAGTAAATAGACGTTAAGAACAAAGAGTAAAGAAACTAGGTCTACCTGTTTGATAACAATAAGAAATGATATAAAATACAGTGAGCTGATCAGTACGGGACTGTATACCTACTTTTGGGCCACTCTGTATACTGGCCTGGAAAGGTCAGAAATATAGCGTTTGAAGTCAATAACTGGCCATATGTTAACACACACCATGACGCTTAAGGCTATACTTTAGGACCCTAACACCCCCCTTCAAAGAAAATGTAGTTCTCGTGTTGTATATTATAATGACCACATTTTCATCGAATGGATTTAGTATTCAGTCGCGGCTACACAAAATTTCATTTCTGAATGCACGTTTATACGGCAGGATCAGTCGAATAAAGAACAGCGTATTATAATATGTAATACAGAAACACACACAGGAAATTTCTCGTACAATAAATCGACTTCTTCTGTAATATCTAAGGCGAGAGAGAAAAAGTTAAATATGCGGCCCTAGACTCCAGCCTACTCCGCGCAAACGCTAATTCGGGCCTGACACTATCATCAGCAGGAAAGTATACGATATGGCTGGCCAGAGTAATATTCTTATCCGTTTTCTTTAAAAATGGAATTAAATCTTGTAAGTTCTACGTCCCATGCTTATGCCATGTAGATTAAAGGAGACAGTGATGAAGACAGCAAATGAAATGGTGTAATGAAGAAACTGGGAGGAAACGAGAACCCCGAGAAAACTCACGCACACGGTGTCTGTCCACCACAAAGTCCACTTGGCGCGAGCTGGGATCGAACCAGGGACCCTATGCAACAGAAGTGAACGCTCTACCACTGAACTACCGTGCCCCTCAGTTTTCTTTAGTTACACGTTGTTGAGAAACTGATGAAATTTACTAACAGATAGAAGGAAGTACTAAACGCCTTTTCGCTACAATCCATAAAGATCTGTGGCTAGTCAGATGACTCTCGTTCGAGTGAATAATGCATGGTCAGCCCATTGCCTCCTAGGTGTCATTATATCTGTCTTTCTGGACCGGAGTTTGATACCTCTTAATTCAGATAGCTCTCCAATTGCCTTATGATGTTGAATCAACATCTAATAGTTTTAGTGGTCCCACCGGGAGTAAGGGACACTGCATATCGAAGTCACGTACGTTAAAAATTCGACGGCTAAGCAAGATTTCAGTAATAAATATATTTTTAAATTTAAACATCCATTTTTAATGGTTTCTATTTGCGTGAAGTCAGAAATTCCTAGCGTGCAAAGCTGTGGAATACAGCTTCTGTTGCCAAGCTCGGCCACAAAATATAGCAACTTCTATTCCTTAGGAAAGGAGCTACTTATCCTCCAAATTTGGTTTGGATTTGGCCAGTAGTTACCGAGAAATAAAGTACAAGATACATAGCGAGCCGAATCGAGCTTTTTCTTGGTCGAGCTCGGTCATCAAATATAGCGATCTTTATTCCTTTGACAATGGCTTACTTGCCTACATACAACACGCACATACATCTGAAGTGAAACTGTAAATTCACGTATGCTTAAAAAAATCAGGAATGGAACAGATTGCACGTAAACAGAATCCACTTTTAATATCACTGCACTAAGCGGAAGGGGGCTTGAGCCGGGCCAGCTCTCCTCCTTGGTTACGCCACTGAGTTCTACCAATTATATATAAGACATATTGATATATAATATGTGGGCTTTACCTGAGATTCTCAATGGATTCAGAAAGGAATTTTCCAAGCACTTGGTCCACATGTGCTATCTGTGAAGGAACTAGGGTTAAAAATTGTTGGAATGATCCAAATGATAAGGGGCTTAATATAGCTCTTTTTAGAACTTCCTCAATTTGCTCTGTTTCACCACATGACATGTCCAATAATCTGGAAATAGGAGGAAATATAGATTACAAAAAGAATATCGTCGTCTGAGTTTCAACACCGCACCGCGTATCTCCAATTTTGGCTAATTTGAGTTTTTGATACCATTAGAATCAGTATAGAATGGCGCAATATCTAGTTAAGTAGTACACCTATATCACGACATATGACTGTTATTCCCTCAAAGAAATACAGCGTATAATGAGGCTGAAGCTAGTTTTTAAACAGCTTTTTGTTTCTCGTTTAAAATTGATGAAATGTTACTTACACGGTATTGAATCTCAGATGACGAACAGTAAAATACTGAAAACAACAAAGCAGTTTAGGCACAAATATTTCGATACAAAGGATACAGCTTTAAACGTTCTTTATCCATACCTTTAGAAAAAAAAAAGTAATTTATATTTATTCTCGGTGTTGAAAAGCGACATTAAACTCCCATTAACCAATGAAGTACCCACAATAATCTTTCCTGCACGTTTTTTCTTCCTGTCTTGAAGAGAAAGGTTTTGAAACCATAGTACATGGTGGTCAACAAGTCTTAGTACAGTAGATTATTTTGGAAACAAACATGATTAAAGCAAATCTAACTAGCGGAGGGTGGACTTGGGTAAAGGAGCTACCGATTGATGCATGCGTGGTGAATGGCGGCCATCTTGGATCCAGGTTATTTTTTTCAAATGAGAAGATAGGCATGTCACACATCAATTAACACTGTTTTTTGTAGGGGAATGCAGTCCCGCAAGCAGAAATGAGTTATCATGTCCCGTTCTAAAGTTATGACGCCCCAAAGTCCCACCTACAGGATGTGCTCCATATGTTGCCCGTCTATTGCAACACATAACCGGAGTCTCTTAATCTAGTCCTCCTGAACCCGTAACAATACAGCGGGGGTGATGCTACCACAGGCGCCCTGAATACGTCCCTGTAAGTGTGCAATATCCCGAATCTTCTCGTGATACACCAAGTGTTTTACGTATCCCCATAAAAAAATCCAAGGGAGTGAGGTCCGGCGACTTGGCTGGCCACTTCACAGGGCCTCGGCAACCGATCCAACGTCCAGGAAAATGCAGATCCAAGCATTCTCGCACAGGCAGCGCATAGTCCGATGGGGCACCATCTTCCTGAAAATATCGCGGCAAGGTGGCATTAGCGCGGAGAACCAACGGAAACACCAACTCCTGCAACATGTCCAGATATAGGACACCATTTAGGGTACCAGGAATGAATAAGGTCCTATGATCGACGTGTTCCATTTGCCACATACCATGATATGAGCAGGGGTAATCCTCTTGCAGGGATTGATCGCATGTGGGTTTGCATCCGACCAATATTGCATGTTCTGTCGATTCACTTCCCCATCCAAATAAAAGTTTGCCTCGTCTGTGAAGAGATGCTGGCTGAGAAATGCGGATTTCGGTCATATTGTGGCAAAGCCCAATTGGCGAATTCCATGCGCCGGTCTGGATCATCATCTAAAAGGTTGTGAACAGGCTGCAGCTTGAAAGGATGCCACTTGTTCGTATGGAGAATTCTCATCACGGAAGCACGTGGTATGCCTCTTATCGCTGATAGTTGTCTTGTGCTGCGCTTCGGACTTTTTACACTCGCAGCAAACACCATTGTGGATGTCTCCTCATCTGTCGCGGTTCATGGGGGACCTGACCGTGGTCTGTTGGCAATATTACCAGTTACACTGAATTTCCTAATGAGGTAGCTAACGGTGTTGTGGCTTATTGCAGGTTTTTCGGGTAGCGCGCGTTGAAGTCCTGGGCAATCACACGACTGCTTCCTTCCCCAGACATTAGGATGATCTCAATTCTTTCCTGCTTCGTCAGTGCCATCTCGCTCTACCTACAACGAAAAGAAAACCTGTCAAATTTGGGGCGTCACGTCTTTCTTGCAGCGTTAATGCCAGTCGCTCTCCCTGCAAGGAAACAGAGAACCGTCAACTTTGGGGCGTCATAACTTTTGAACGGGACATGATAACGCATTTCTGCTTGCGGGACTGCATTCACCTGCAAAAAACAGTGTTGAGTGATGTGTCACATGTCTACCTTCCCATTTGAAAAAAATAACCTGGATCCAAGATGGCCGCCATTCACCACGCATTCATCAATCAGTAGCTTCTTTATCCAAGTCCGCCCTCTGCTAGTCAGATTTGCTTTAATCATGTTTGTTTCCAAAATAATCCACTGTACTAAGACTTATGGACCACCCTATAGAATCATTATTCGCCTGAATTGTGCAGGATTAAAGAGAAAAATGTTAAATTAATCAGTGTTGATCAACATAATTCAAATGTGTATGTACAATTCAGTTCCGTCAAATTACAATAAAATGGTAGGAACAATTCACCCAGACAGTAAAACGAATATTTCGGGGAAACTTGAAGGGTAAAAGCGGGTACTGTCTCTTCTCCTATGTGATGAATTCTAGTAAGTGTAGAGCATTAAAATTACCAACCTTGACTGAAAGATGCTGCATTGTCATATATTAGCAGTATTGCGTTGTCATAAATTATACATTTAGTGTTGTAAAAATGTAATTTATCGTTTAATTTTAATGATATGTAAAATATAATTTTAAAAAATCATTTTTGATTTCATGGGAGACCGCGGAGAATTAACAGTCGCTAAAATGGATCCGCGACATCAGAAAGATTGGGAAACGCTGCCCTAGAACTGTAGATAAGACACAGTTTTGCGAAATTCGATCACTAAGGGGGGCTTCAGTGATCTTTTAGCATTTTCCAGATCTCTGAAACTATTAAGGTAGAATCTTGAAATTTTACATAAACATTTCCTTGTATCCTAGGCTATAGACGAGACTAGGATTTGCTAAATGCAACCCTAAGGGAGGAGGAGAGTTTAAGTGATTGTTTGCCATTCGCCAATTTCCGAAACTATCAGGCGTAGTACTTTGAGTGTTTATATTTCCTTGTATCCGAGGCTGAAGATAAGACAGGATTTTGCAAAATGCGACCCCTAACTAGGGGGGCTTGATTTTTTTTCAATCGAAGAGCTGTCCCATTTTATACCACCAACCACTGGATTATTGCACAAACGAAACTGTACTACACCGCCAAACGAAACTGTACTACTAGCGTACTATTCACTACAAGCCAATACAGTACTAAAATAAGATATAAAGAAAACCAAGAAAGTTTTGTCGCTTTTTCACCCACCACCTTCGAACATCGATATTACCTATGACGTACCTGGAAGATCAAAAATAGTCCCCATCAGCATCGACGACCTTCTGCCAACGTTCTGGAAGGCCTTGGATCCCATCACGGTAGAACTTGGTGGGCCATGAAGTAAAGAAGTTATCAAGTGCATTTTGCACCTCTACTAGGAATCTGAACTGGGGCCTCTAAGGTGATTATCCACGGAGTGGAACAGGTTATAATCGGACAGTGCGATGTCCGGTGAGTATGGCGGATGCAATAGTGTTTCCCATTCAAGGCGTAGAATGGTATTTCGGGTCATCCTAGCCATGTGGGGCTTAGCGTTGTTCTGTAACTTTTTTTTTTTTTTTTTTTTTAACATGGCTCAATTGCTGAAAGTACACAATTACATTGATTCTCTGACCAGCTGATGGCAGTTCCCGATGCACGATGCCGAGAGCAGTCCACCAAACACACATGAGGATCTTCTTGTGCAGTGTTAGTTTCGGTTGTTTTGGAACCGGTTCATGGGATGCTAACCAATAATGAAGGTGCCGTAAAGCTTTGTACAGGACCCACTTCTCACCACATATCAACACCCTGTCCAGAAATGGCTCCTTCCTCAGATGAGACAACAAAGAAACACAGGTGTCTGCTCGCGTTGCCTTCTGACCCGAAGTCAAATCATGTGGGACCCTCGACCCAACTTGAATGACTTCCCAATTTGATGGAGAATGGTTTCTTCACTTACACTGAATTGTAGTCCCAACTCCTCACATGTCTGGCCACTGTTCGCCTCAATTGCTGCCTGAAGATCTTCGTTTTGTACATGTGTTGGTCTTCAGGCACGTGATGCATCTTCGAGTGTTTCGTCACAGTCCTTAAACTTAAGCCACCGCTGCATTATCCGTGTAGTCACGACACGCTCACCAAAGACATGATATATCTTCTGCCCTGCTGCAACGGTGTTTGACCCCAGTTTGAACTCGTACAGCATACACACTCTTATAACGCTCTGTGGAGGTCCCATGTTCACTCTGATCTTATGCATGTTCATGGTGTAACTGACCTGCCACAAGCAAGTAGTATGTTGGATATACCCAAACCAACAACTGATCTTCACCTTATCTCCATTCGCATTCAACTCACGGTGTGAGGGCCAACTGAACACAAAGCTCCACAAAAAGCCACAGAACTTTCTTGGTTACCTTTAAAGTTCCAACATATAAACGCTTAGCTTTACTAATTTACAAAAGACTGTTACAATACATGGGTGTTGCTATTGTTTTGATAATTATTTGTATACTGAATACACTGTTAATTAATGTAATGTAAAAAACACAACCAACTTGTCTAGAAGTAAATATAATTTGACACAATATTCACTGTTTCGTGGAATAGTGACATACACTTTCTACACCTACCTGTATAATTGGTTAAGTTCAGGATCGTTATCATATGAAAAATCCTTTTTCCTAGAGCCACAGACAGTTAAATGGTTTAACCATGATTTTATTGTTTTAGCAGCTGTTGTCCATTGGCTCCTGAGAACATAAATAAATATTAAATATAAAATAAACGATATGACATTCGGATCCTCAAAACTTTAATATTCGTCTTAATAGAAAACAAACAAGAAATATAACGAATATCTACTAGAGGAGGAGAATAATGCAAATGCAATATTCTCCTAAAGAAATTGTATCATAAGAAGGGACAGCACAGTGTTTTAGCGCTAAAACAACAAGAGTTCTGAAACTTGAAGTACTATTTCGATGATGATAAGAGAGAGAGAGAGGAAAAAAAGAAAAAAAAAAAACACCCTAATCTAATACCAAAAAAAAAAAAAACTAATTTTAAGTGGATTAGAATGATTCATATATATATATATATCTCACAGATGGGAATATTCATAATCTATAATTAAATTTTCATGGAGAGATCTGTGATAAAATAAATTAAATTTCTGGTGTTTCATCCGTGTGTCGAATACTAAGTTCTGTGAAATATCAAGCAGAATTAGACATCCCACGTATTTATTTAACCACATATGAACGTAGCCTAACATACGTTGAACAAACGGACGTATAATTAACCCTTCTCTAATATAGTGCATTGTGAGTCCGTAAATGGCACGGTTGGATTGGATCCATCTCAGTGCTGTTTCAGATGGGAACAGTAGTATTTTTGAGGACAACGTACATAATTTAATATTTTATGATACATAAATAAACACTAATTTCTTTAAACCAGATATGGGTAGCATTCAACCAAAAATATTAGCATTAGCGCAACACGCACAAGAGGTAGATCATAAAATTTCATTTGAAAAAGTGTCCATTATACAGATACTCTCATGGGGATATAAAAGGTTATTAAGAGAAGCAACAGAAATAAAAATTATGTGATAACCGTTGAATCGAGTGGAAGATTTGAAATTAAATGAAATTTGGAATATTTTACTACAATAAAAAAAAATAAATAAGAAAAAAAGGAACAAGAGCTGGGATGACTCAATAATAGAGCTCACCTCTGGTGCGTAGAATCCCTAGTTCAATTACATCTCGCGCCAATTGAGCTTTGTGGTTTACAAACCAAGTATGCGTGAGTTTTCTCTGGGTTCTCCCATTTCCTCCCACTTTCTTAATTCCACCATTATTATTTATCTCATGATTACAATCTCCCTTTGCGTCAGTGCATAATAATGTGACATTAAACTCAAAAGAGAAAAAACTTAATATTATAAATTTGAATTAAACTGTAAATTGTAAAAATATTTTATTATATTTTGATAAGTAAAGTTGTAACAATTAAAATTATACCACAATAATTGTACAACAGTTCTCCTAATTTGAAATGTCAGTTAAAATGAATAATACAGGGATGAAACACCAAAAGTTTAATTTAATTAAAGAATTGACTCAATTGAGAGTGAAAACTGGACTATAAAAATATTAATTTCACAAATCCTCTTAACATCTCATTTGAATATTTGACACTCACGTTCATAATAAAGGTTTCAAAGGAATTTATATGAATTTAACAGATCACAACTGAAATTTCTTTTGTATCTTCAGAATTCCCATTCATTTGGCGACCACGAATTCCCTGACTTTTGGAAGTTTCTTAAGTCACGATTCAATAAATATCTAGGTCTATATATATATTTTTAAAAAAATCGCGACGAGTGGGTTCCTCATATACTATGCATGTACAAGTAGAGAGTGGGTGTGTAGGTAGAGAAGTTTTGCAAAACAAAATTTTCGCTGACACCAAGGTTTACTCGTACAGCACAGATATGGCAGGCATTCAGTACATACATGCAAATTCGGCACACAAATAAAACAAAAGCTTGGCATTGTCTGTGTATTAGGGGAGGGGGGAGGTTCTCTTTGTTTTAATTATAACGATAGAACTACTGAAATCAATTTTTGATTAAACATTGGGAAGAAAACGGTCACAGGATCGACACTTTGAGAAAATTATTACGAAACAAAAAGTCCCATAGCTGAAGTAGATGGAGTACTTATCCTATTGAAGTGCTCATTTAAAATCAATGTTTTCCAATTTTCGGTCAACGGTTAGAAACACAGCTATGAAAAAAGCCTTTATCCATTTTCTTGGCAAATGTAGTTCTGGATCATTTTGATATTGGAATTTTCAATTTATAATACCCAAAATACTGCCTATTTGCGGATGACTTGTGAATATTTTTATATGAAGATGCTCAACTACAACTTCTCTATATAGTCTAAACGCCATACACTCCAACATCAAAGTAACGAAGGAACGGTAATTAAGAATATTGTAAATTTTCTGGATAAACAAATTCCACACCAATACCGGAAACATAAAGCAGGCACCCAATCCATATATGCAAATTTGGCAGATTCGAATCGCACGAAAGCTAATATTTAAAGATTTTCTTTCGCAGAGCCTCAACTGCAATTGTTCTAATAGTAACAACAAAACAACGCAATTTTTTATTAAACATGAGAAGAAAAATGGTAATGGTTCAGGTTGAATCATATCTCAATATGAACAGAATTAGAACCAAATATAATACCATAAAATGGATAAGTAAGCCTTTATTTCATTCGGTTTCAAGTAAAATATATAGGAATTTTGATGAAGCATAATTTTAGCACAGCCTTAGTTCTTTCACAAAACATACAGAGAAACTAACAGATTATAGAAGGTTTTTTATTATTCCGCAGGTGTCTATGAAGTTTTACGTACATCTTAAGTTATTTACACGTATAACGAAAAGGAATACATTGACTAAGCTGAAAAAAAAAAAAAAATCGTGATGCCGAACACACCAATGTCTTAAAATGGGCTTTCCAAAATATCTTAAATACACAAAGCACAATATCGATAAAATGAAAGTTATGAAAAAAGTTTTCACCGTTCGTATAAAGACAACCAAACGAGATCTTTATTCGAACAAAGGAATCCAAATTAAACACCAATATGAACACTCTGGACAGGACGTGGAATACTATCGTTGATACCTTAATTGTCGTCACAAACTTCAGAAATAGAAGAACAAAGATTCAAGATGCGTATACTGTATTGTGGCAAACAGTTTTAATCGCCAGTGTAAATATTTTCAATCTCTACAATTAACCTCCAATAAAACTTTTTTTTTTGTTTTATTATTATTATTATTTACACTTACGTCTTGACAATGCTGACAGCTATCAGTAAAAATTCGAGGTTTAATATGTTAGCCTGAACTTAACTTCAAGTCAGAGAAGAGCAAGATGAATACATTTTGAGTTTATTGAACAGATTGCTTTTCAAGAGGCTTATATTATAATATACTTGATATTCTTTCCAAAAATACACATCTAGAAATAATTTTCAGATAATCTTACCCTGAATTTCTATTTCCCTCTTCCGTTGCCATTTCTTCGCAGTGTTTCGAAGTCTTCCTCAGAATATCTATTCTACAATCTGTAGTCATATTATCAATTGAAAGTTCTTGAAAGCAGATGCCTTTTATGAAATCAAGGATATCCTCTGGAGACATTTTAGGAAAATAAGTTTTGCATTTTTCGTACTGTTCAAGCCAATCCTGTGTAGACAACGAACTTGCTCCTGACTCATAATATTCCTGTAATGATTTACATGTGTCTTATTATTAAATAATTGTATATTCTAGAAACAAAAATTTTCTTGTCAGTATTAGCTTTACATATATATATACACTGGTAGAAATGCATTTAAAAACATTCCATATACATTGTTCAATCCGAATGAAATTCACGTCAGTATCTATAGAGAGTATTCTGATCTTTGTTTGAAGGTTCACGCATACCTAGTCATCTTAGATGGCAGGCTCATTGTAGTATCTGTCGTCGGACAAAACGACGAGTGTGGCTGTGTGCGAAAAACAGTTTGCAATACTAGAGTGAAGCTAGCGAACGTCCATTTTCCAAGTAAGCGATTTTAACGGGCCATGTAGTGAGGTTGCGAGAAGCCGTGTGCCCGTTCGCGTTTGTTGTGATGTGTCAGTGGTCTGTATGAGACACATACAAGATGCGATGCAAATGCTTCCCACAATAAACTTTTTTCCTCCTCCTCTTTTCTCAGTGCCCTCGCGACACCAGGCAGCGAATGGACACAAGTGTCGTTCGGGCCACCCTAATCACAAGAGGGTGAGCGTAAGTACAATGAAAGTCACTGTAATCCCCCATGTATAAGCGAAATACCAAACAATCGATCACTGGAGGCAGGTCTATGTTCCCGCGTTTCTCTCACACGATCACCTCTGATACATGCTTCTCTGGTGATGTTGGGAAAGGCTGCAGTGGCGACGCAAATAAGAGAGCAGCAATATTCAGTGATGAGAGTCTTTTCCATATAAGACGCAATGACCGTCGTGTGCATATCTATAAACGTGCAAGTGAGCGGAAAAACCAGCATGTTCACACCTGTCATACACGATCGACACCTGGCATTCTGGTATGAGGGCAAATAAGCTACACATTGGGGAATATGACTGTGACAGTGCGTCAATTCTGTTCACTTCAAAAAACTTCATTTTCAAGCAGAATAACGCACATTTCCATGTTGGCAGGGATGGTAGGATGACACAAGCTGGACTCTGGCAATAACCATCGTCCAATTACGCCAAGATTTACAGCAAGCGTGGGACATTGTATCTTAAGACATTTAGCATCTGCATGCCCAGCTACCTGACCGAAGAGCTGCTTATGTGCTCAAATTCGGAATGGTTACAAGTACTGTTAAGGTGAATACTGTTTTTGAACACACTGTATAATATGTTTGGGATATCCTATGAGACCACTACCACCTACCATAACCTTTTTGTGCACCAACTTCTGGCCACATTCGTGGATTTCTACTAGATATCCTTAAATGCATTTGCACCAGTATATTACTACCATATAAATAAAATATATTCTTGAGCTCCTTAATGGCTAAGCGGTTAGCGCGCGCGCTTTTGGCGTGGGAGATCCGGGTTCGATTCCCGGCGGGAGCTCATGTGGTTCGGATTACACGTTAATCAGTAGGTACCGTCTCATATAGCCTCGTTGCTGAAAGGGACGTTAAACTCAAAATCAAATCAAATCAAAATGAAATGTATTCTTACTTTAAGTAATAACTATGAACATATAAATTGAGTTAGTGCAATTGAAGACAGACATGTCATTCTCAAACTTTGACACGAAAGAAAAAAGTAGCAGCCTAGATAAAATTGTCTTGGTTGCGTATACATCTTCTTATCGCTCTGAGAAACAAAGATCTCACAACGAATAAAAGTTATAATACGGGGAAGATGTAACAGGGACAGCGGACTAGTCGTTGTAAGCGAATTTTCTCGTGATCTAAAAGACATCGAAATAGCCATAAAAGCTGTAATGAATACAAGGCAAGTCAAGAAAACTGTGAAGAAGTAAATTTTAATACTGCAATTCTATGGAATCTTTATACTCGTTTCTACAATAAACGAACCAGCTGTCGTGAAATACGAAGATAATGTGTCTTTTGACCAATGCCAAATTGTTGAGGTAGGTTACTGCTCATTACTGATAATTCTGCATAGTAGCAAGCAGCACTGATAGTGTTGTCTCGCTGAAGATGATTTGATAAACAATTCCAAGCTGTAGATTACTACACATGCATTAATCAATATTTTTGTGCGTTAAAATAGTAGTTATAATAGACAGTGTCCTGCATAATTTTCATTATCCAAGCATTGTATTAATCACTTATAATTGCCACTGCCATATCCATTGTCATAAGTAGCAATTCCAAGCACTAACTTTTTTCCGAAAAATAAGAGAAGCACATTTAGTTATCTTATTGGTTGATGTCAATTCATATAGTATATATATGTCCAGTATTTATCCTTATCCAAGGCACAATTGAATCAATTATTACATAAAGGTAACGAGTCCACGAAACCCAATTACTGAGAAAAGTACAAACGAATTTTGTTCTATTGTCTGTGTTCTTCTGGTTTCTGTTTTAAAATATATTACAGCCAAAAACTTCTTAGATGTGAAGAAGCCTTTATATCATATCAAGAGGATTGGAATGGATGATAGATGTTTACAGCTAACTCGTTATGTGAGAAAAAACAATGGATTTGACATTTTTGTAACTGCTGATTTAATTGTAGCACGACGCGTACATATACTTTATGATAGTAAACACTTCCATCTACAATTTAAACTGATACATAGAACTCACTCTTAGACATGAATTCTCATGTTTCATTTTGACTCCTTTAGACGTGACAGCATAGTATATTAGTTAATTTTTGTATGTATTGCACCAGGTGACATTTTATTGAGCAATTACTTTGGGCTAAAGCAGGAGTCTTCATTACATGGTCCGTGAGCTAGAGGAGGCTAGGAGAGCTCTCTGCCGGCCCACGCCTTCTGTAAAATTACGTACTTAACATGAAACCCCGAGTCAATAAATAAAGAAAAAATAGAGGGTAGCACTGTACAGTTCTAAATACTGCAGTACAGCTTAGTGGCACATTAGCGTCACTGAAATCATTAATATGGTCCCCACTGTCTGATGGGTTCAATACTCCTGGTCTAAAGAATGTCTTACCCTATGTAATCAAAGATGACAATATTTCCAACTAGTATATTAAGTAGGCATTTGACAATCCACCAACATAAAGTTGTAAAAAAATAAATCTGAAACCCTTTGTAATGTTACGCGTAGCCTAAATTTTGGATATTAGTTTATACCTTTGGCCAAGGATACGTTATAAAGTTAATTTTGTTTATTACAAGCACACAGTAAAAAATATTACCTATACACAACTCTTTCTTCCATTCAACAATAACAAGAATTATAAACTAATCTTTACATGTTTCCAAAGTTTAATTCTAACAAGGAAAGGCCCTACAAGTTGTAGCTCAAATTTGATTACCAAATGGCACATCTGATGAGATATGAAAATATCATTATGAGATATGAAAACCATTATGAGATATGAAAATAAGTAAAATTTAAGGTACTATGGACCAGAAGGATAGAACCTACAAAGCTTCAACATTTGAATATACAAAACATTATATCATGGATTTATGTACGTTTAAAATAAATATCTTGAAAACCGTTAAAGCAATCAAAACAAAAGGTGCACAATGTAATGAGAACAAAATACCGTATCGAAAACCACAAACAGTTTTGCCATAGATGAAGCAATGTTGCCAACTCTGCATAAAAGTATTTTGTTTGAAATAGCACCATATACAAATGTGCACTGATTTAAAATGCACTATTATCAATAAAGATAACTGTGAAGGGTAGTGGTACAGTGTTGCACACTGTTGGAGCTACGTGTGCTGAAAATGTACAATGGAGAAGTCTGATGTGGCAACAGTGGATAATAAAGGAATTCATTAGAAAAAGTGAGGGATCTGCATTATACTTTCGTAGCCCCGGTGAATATTCAGACAACTCGCGAAAACAAATTCTTACACGCGAGGAAAAAAACCGTGTTTTCTAATTCTGTAAACTGGTTTTCCAGATTATCTTATCCAGATTTGGTAGAGTACTTTTTTGGTTTATGTCTTTTGAGTTAAGTCACATATTCTTTTACTTCCTGTCCTACACATCATATGATTACCATATGATGTCTAATATTACCATATTCACATTGGAAATATAATTATTTTATTACTACCTCATTTCATTTTCAATCGGCCCGGATAGCCGTGTGGTCTAGAAGGCTAGGCCACAGACTTATTAGGAATCGCGGGTTCCAATTCCGCCTCGGACACGGGGGTTTTTGTTGTACTTTTCATCTTGTATTTCATTGTCATCTTTAGCAGTGGCGGCTGGTACTATATGTTGCATGGTTGTGCAACCGGATATGTTTTTTAATACTAAAGATATTTAAAAGTATCGAAGTAGTGTATCAGTAAAAAATAAACCTTTGCTCTTGAGCGCAAAACAGTATTGATTAATTTCTAAAAAAATAAATTTAAAAAACTGAAAGAGAGAGAGTGATTTACAAATCCAGTGGCAGAGAGCGTTGCAACTGGAAGCAGTAACATTGAGCATATGGCAGCGAGCTCCTATGTCTTAACATGAGGAAGTGGATTTATTCTTGCGTCGCTGCTATCCTCCCGTATAGCTCTCTTGCAGTTGCTACTTCGTTTTCAACTGGTATACAACAGTCAGCTTCTGTAGTAGTTACGAATTCCTCCGCTTGGCAGCGCTTGACTCAATTGATAGGTTGAGTGAGATATAGACGCTTGGAAGAAAGAAGTTATTCACCAAACAGAAACTCGCAAAATTACAAATACGAGTCTGGTGGTAGCAGGGGCGGATCCAAGCTGAATGTTTGGGGAAGGGCGGTCGTTCGAAGTCAATAGATTTTATTTTACATTTATAATACAAAAGTAAAAATTCTTGGGATAGATTTTATTTTTAAAATGAAAATATCCTATTCTGGAGAGAGTGGGGGGGGGGGGGGGGGGCATCGAGTCTCGAAGAATAAAATGTCTTACCACTGGTCTAATTCTTAGCTCTGTGTCGTTCGCGCACATGATTCGGTGTTCGACTTCCGGCGGAGAGCATAAAAATTAATCTCAAATCGTTCACTTTCAATACTCATCTGTCTTCTTTAGTCTAAATTCCTGGAATGTTAAACTTTTTTTTTTTCATTTTCGTAGAAGTTTTGTATATAAATAGTGTATAAACTTGCATTGATAGTGGTTGTTTGAAAGCTTAAAAGACATTCCTCTTCATATTTTCTGAATATTTTTTGGATAAAACTCAAGAATACTGGGGGAGGGGAACACTTGCGCGTAACTACATACCTTTGATATTGCAAGATTGCAACCGGCGCTTCTACAGACCACGAACCGCTACTGATCTTTAGTCTTTCGTAGTGGGTCGGATCCACTTTACGCTGTAGGTCCCGTCCTATATAGTTTCGGTGCTGACACAGGACATAAAAATGAGATCACTCGATTCCGTTTTTCAAATGTATCAATCTTTTGTAACACTGCTGGCATTTTGCTATGTTATACTATTGGTGTTATTCTGCATTTGAATTAAATTCATAATATGAAACCCAGATTCTTTTATTACCCTTTGTTGCCACATATCAGACTTCCCAATTGTACATTTTCAGCACATGTAGCTCCAATACTGTGCAACATTGTATCACTACACTTCACTGTTATATTTAGTGATAATAATGCATTTCAAATCTGTGCACATTTGTATATGGTGCTATTTCAAACAAAATACTTTTATGCTGAGTTGGCAACACTGTTTGTGGTTTTCGATACGGCATTTTGTTCTCATTATATTGTGCACCTTTTGTTTTGATTGCTTTAACGATTTCAAGATATTTACTTAAAAAGTATGTATTTCTAGGTATAATTAGTTGGATATTCAAATGTCGAAGACCTGTAGGTCCTATCCTTCTGGTCCATAGCACCTCAAATTTTGCTCATTTTCATTTCTCATGATGCTCTATCAGATGTACTACATGGCAATCGATTTGAGCGACAACTTGTGGGACTTTCCCTTGTAAGATTACCACATCCAAGGAAACTATACTCACCTCAAAAAAATACTTCTGAGCCCAAAGACCGTATATTTTTCCCGAATGAACATGACACTTGATTTGTGATGGAAGGGATTTCAATAGCTTTGCAACAGAAGATACGTTGTCCTTTTTTAACACCGGATATACCACATCTAATATATCACTGCCATCTACGAGCCGCTTATAATCAATTTCTGAAAATAAACATTAGAATACATGTTCATATTGAGAAATACATATGGTTATCAACATAATGGAAATACCTGCGGTGTAAAGACTTAACAGATATAGAAACATCTGACGAAAATGCAACTTACCTGTTTAATACGACGTGGGACCACTGTTAGCCTATAGAACAGCTCGTCGTGGAATGGCGGTATACAAGTCATGAATAGTTTCAATAGAAATAATATACCATTCATCATGCAATGTAACATTCAATTCTGTTAGCGAGATAGGAGGATATCTGCTCTGAAGTCTAAGCTCCAGAACTAACCACAGATGTTCAATAATAGTAAAGTCTGGGGTTGGGCGAGCAGGCAGGTGTTGTACTTCATTCCGATGTTATGAAATTATGCCTCCAACATTGTGAATTGGCGCATGTCCTATTGAACATCAATGACCGGAAACAACATTGGGACAAAGGATGCACATAATCACCGGCAGCAATGCATCCTAGAAATGTAGTTATAGGATTCATGAAATACCAGGGAATTGTGGTTCATAGTATTACAGAATCAACGTCAAATTTCACGGTAAGGAAGAGAGACTTCGGAGCATAAGCTTCTTTGGGCGTCTATACATTCATAAATACAATCTGTTGCTGAAAATAAGGTTAAAAGGAGTCATTGGACAATACGCGTTTCCAGTCGTCAGTGGTCCACTTTGAATGTTCTCCGCTTTATTTTCTCACTGCAAGAGCATTCTTGGGAATAGTCAGAAATTCGGAAATTGCCGCCGACCGCGAATGTTCGAGTTATATGCAATTCGTGTTGAACGGTGATTGTCGCAATAGACTCGTGTAATTAAGTTCTACAGTACCTTGTGCCGCATTCGCTCTACGTCCTTGGTGACACTTCTCTTCATGCTCAATGATTTCCATCACTGAGACTTCTCTTCCGTCTACTATTACTCTTAGATAATGTTGTTCGCCATAAATTCTATAGGCCATCATTATCTTGGGCAATGTTATTCCATAGAGGTCTCTCACTGGCATCACCACCGCCTGTCCGCTTCAACGTACACCTCCATTTTACTTCATCTGACATATTACAGACGATCACACCATTAACAACGGTCAGGTGCTGCACAAGTTACCATCTACAAGTTACATGTTACCATCTACACATGTTGCAAACTACAGTTTTTTTCATTATTTATACAACCATGTATATTAGAAAGATAAAATAATAACATGGATTTTGCTTTTTGTCCCTGCAAATTAATTTTCATATGAATTAGAACACTCAAACTATTATAAAATTCGAAAATATAAGCTTGATTGTGAGGACTTTTGTTATAATTAAAGTGAACGGTATTCATACACGAACTGAATATCACTAACGCATTTATTAACTATTTCTTACTACTTGAAGATCTTTTCAGTGTACAATGACGAGTGAGGTAGATTATCAGTTTACTTAATTTTTATTGTTAGTGTTGGCGTAAATAAATACCTACACTGTTCTCTGATATTTGATTTTTGTTTTATTCCTACTACATGAGGTAAAAGGTAGATGGCACAGGAAACCAAGTATTCATATGACTTTTAAGAAAGCACCAACTTCAAAAAGTTCATGTCCCATTCATGAGGTTCGGCTATTTGTTTACGAGTTGTAGTCATGTAAGTGATGCTACTTGTGCTTTTGTGGAAGCAATACACCAAAAAGAATTTCATGCTTTTATTGAACATTGCTATTTGGCTATACGTCCAATCTCCTTTCCTCCCCCCCCCCCAAAAAAAAGCCTTGAAAAGCATTATGGCACATTGCTTCGTAGAAAACAACCATTTCTCGATGGTTTCGGGAGTTTAAATGTAGTTGTACAGCGGGGGACACTTCTAAATGGTACACCTTAGCCGTAAATCTCCATATGGCTGTACCATTTAGAAGTGTCCCCCGCTGTACAAGCATCGGTGATGCTGAACGTTCTGGAAATCTAATTGAGGCTTCAACTCTACAAAACATTAAAAAGCATCGCGTTGTTTTGGACGACCCTAAAGTAAAAATGAGGGAGATAGATGACAATAAAGATATCAACAGAACGCGTGAGGAATATTTTGCATATTTAAAAGCTTAGTGTGAGATGAGTGTCGAGTTTTATAATAATCGACAAAAAACATCAACGTGTCACTAGAGTGTGTTTCGAAAATATTTCAGCGTAATCCAATGCGCCTAATCGTAACAAAGGATGCAACACGGATCCATCACTACACATCTGAGTCCAATAACCAGTTTGTAAAATGGCTGGTACCGGGCGAAAGCCATTTAAAACGACCAATGACGCAACAATTGACTGGAAAAGTCTTAACCAGTACTTTTTTTTTTTTTTTCACTAGATCAGTGGGAGGCATACATAATTATTTTTGGGATATTCACTGGTTATCTTAAGAAAGGAAAAATCAGTCACAGAAGAGTATTATACTGTATTATTGGACCGTTTGAACGATGAAATCAGGGAAAAAAAAAGTATCTGGCGAAGAGAAAAAAAGTTGTCTTATCACTAAGACAAGGTATCGGTTTGCACAGCCATGAAAGCAATGGCAAACTTGAATGAACCGAAGTATGGATTATTTCCCCTTCCTCCGCATTCTGCAGATCTGGCCCACAGCGACTATTATTTGTTTCCTAACTTGAAGAGGTGGCACCGGGGAAGATATTTGCGTCAAGTAAGGATGTTGAATGCGAAACAGATGCATACTTTGGAGCCTTGACAAATCGTACTACGTGAAAGGAATCCAAATGTTAACCACTGGAATAAATGTATTGCTCTTGAAGAAAGAATAAAATCGATTTTTGACACACACACACACAAAAAAAAAGTTTTCTCATTGTTCGTTTCGGGACTTTTCACCCCAGGTAGTAATAATAGCAAGGCTACGAAGAGTGAAATTCGCTACTAAACTGAAATCAGAACAAGTTTATATACAAGGCATTTTTTTTTCAATTATTTATTTACTTTTATTTCTAGCTTAACATCGCACAAATATGCACTGAATGATAACGGAATGACGAAAGTAGAAGGAAACCAGAGAACCACGAGAAAACCCACATACAAGCTGTTTGTCCACCACTAAGCCTACTTGGGACCAAGGCATTCTAATACCAGTAATATTTGAACTTAAACATGACACACCGAAAGTGCTACTAATAATGCAACTCAATATTTCCTGGCCTCAAAATTACTCTTATTAAGGACTTTTATTAATCAAACCTCAAATAAATAGTGAACATGGCGGAGGTGCTGGTTGATGTGTAATTTCGCTCTCTCTACTATTGTCAGTTTCTTGTGGTAAATGCTGCTACTCACAATTTTATTAGTTCAACGTCTGACCAACAGTGATGGCTCAGTATATAAATAGTGTCCTTGCTTTCATATGAAGTGATAGCCGGGTATTTATTAACAGATATATGTGACAAAGATTTGAAAAGAAAAAACAGTGTTTTGCTTCATTTGTCTTCTGTTGGTGTCTTCATACAGTGTTGCAAACTTCGTTAGCAATGGTGAATCCAAAGGGTAAAAAGGTGGAAAAGTCTGCGAAGAAGTCTCTCGAAAATAGATGTGATTCCCTGGAGAAAACAATTAGTAAATTAGAAGAAACTGTCTCAAAGGCACTAGAATCTCCGAAATCATCAGCAAGTGTACAGGGCAGTGGACTGTTGAGCGACGAAGACAAGAAGGATGCGGACTTGGTATCTGTATTAAATGAGATACAAAAGATTAAAACTGAAATCACGATACTGCGCAAAGATATTGACAGCATAAAGTCGTCCCTTGCTTCGAACCAGGACCAAATTGATGAATTGGAGCAATATAGTCGCCGTAACTGTCTGCTAATCCATGAGCTACCGGAGACTCCTAATGAAGATTCGACCACCATGATCTTAGATGTTTTCAAAAACAAATTGAATGTTGAATTAGACGTCGCAGTAATAGATCGTTGTCATAGGGTGGGAACTCCCCGTAGAAGAAATGCTGCTACAGTGGTGAAAGAAGGTCATCGACCTCTTATAGTGAAGTTTATCTCCTATCGCTACAGGGACCTTGTATGGAAAAGCAAGAAAAAACTAAAGGGTTCGAAAATACTTGTAACGGAGTCCCTCACCAAGAATAGACAGAAACTGCTTAGGTGTGCGAAGGAAAAGTTTGGGATACGGAATTGTTGGACTTCCGATGGACGAATTGTAATTTTATGTGGACGGCAGAAATACACAGTTAGCAATGCAAATGAACTTTCCATGATTCAGATGGGAGAGGAACAAACTTAAACAGTGTGGAGTGCATATATTTTAGTAGACTTTAAGCACAAAGTTTGAGCCGAACCTTTTTCATTATTAAAAAAAAAAAAAAAAATCTAGAGACGATGGTAGTGAGGAGGACAGAGGGTGTAGTATAAATTGCGTACAATGAAGTGGGAAGATGGATGTACTATGTGTCTTTGTCAATGTGTGTTCTTTGGGTGTTTATGTATATTTTTTTATGTGAGTTTCTTGATACCTCAATGTTTTTATCCATTAGTGTGCTAGGTTCTCAGTGCGAACTAGATATAGTACTAACATTATTATTATCAAGTGTTATTCGCAAAGTTTATAATAGCCTCGTAAGAGTTTATGTGCTTACGTCTAACGTGAAGTTTGAAGTGTTACTGATGATAACTTATAAAGTCCGCAATGTCCCGAGATTGGTAAGTGTTGATGTTCTGTTTACTCATTTAATCTCTATCTCTCCCTCTCTCTCTTTGTTTCTTTCTTTTTTACATCGTGATTTCTAAGTAGTATGGTACATGGTGATATTAATATTGAGTTAGAAACACTATTCCCCGAATGGCTGTCAAGGTTGGGTGATGTCACGGTGAATGACCTAGAAGAATCTCCCTCGCGAGACAATGGCTGTACCGTAAACCCTCCCGCTCTGAGCCTCTCTCTCCAGCTGCAGGGGGTGGTTGGTAAACATCCACAAGCTATGCACATTTGTCATCTCAATGCACAGTCTCTTTTGAAAAAAATAGACGAATTCAAAGCTACTTTTAACTCCTTAAACATGCATGCCATCTTAATATCGGAAAGCTGGATGAAACCATCATTGAGTAACACTTTGATCGAACTCCCAAATTATCAACTTTTGAGAGTCGATCGCACGGGGAAGGGGGCGGGAGGAGTATGTGCGTATCTACGAAACGACCTAAAAGTGAAAGTGGTGAGTCAATCGCCTAATATTTATACATGCGAGAGTGAATTCCTTATATTAGAAGTGAATTTAAACCACCAAAAGGTGCTTTTAGCAGTGGTGTATAGACCACCTAAAGCAAAATTTGACAACTTTCTAAACGAGATATCTAAATATATTCCTGTATACCAACATATCATGTTTTTTGGGGATACGAATTATGACTTACTTTCGATGAAAGATGAGTGTAAAAAGTACAAAGAATCCCTTCTCTCACTCAACCTTTCACTGTGTGCGTTGAAGGCAACGCACCATACAATCTATAGTGAAAGCCTCCTAGATCATATTATAACTGCAGACCCCTCTAGAATTGTCAGTCATGGGCAATTTCCTGCCCCCGGCTTTTCACGTCATGATTTAATATACGCTAGCTATTCACTAAAAGTTCCTAAATATAGACCTAAAATCTCCACTTTTAGAAATTTAAAACACATAAATGATGAAACATTAGAAAGGGAAGCAGCGCAAATACCCTGGAATGACATTCTAATTATACCTTCCACTGAAGGCAAGCTAGAATTATTCAATAGCTTTATTCACACTCTCCTCAATAAACATGCACCTAAAAAAAACAAAAGATTTAAAAAACCTGCTAACCCATGGATCACACCAGACATTTTGCAGCTCATGAAAGAACGGGACTTGGCATATCAGAAATTTAAATGGTCCAGGAAAATTAATCCTAGTGATTCTGCCAATACTTTTGAAGAATATAGAATCCTCAGAAATAAATGTACACAAAAAGTTCGAACTGCTAAAATTAGATTTGCGTCTGATTTATGCACTCAAAGTAATAACCCCAAATATCTTTGGAATAAGTTGCGCATGTTCGGTATAGGAAACCGTCAGACTGACGTACAATCTATGCACATTCCGCTTAACGAACTAAACGATCGCTTTGCTCAGGTCCCTACTATAGACGATGTTACAAAAGAATCTACTATGAAAAACATACGCGAAAACCCAAGCATCCACGAAAAATTTAAATTCAGAACGGTTTCTGTCCTAGAAATAGAGGTAGCTCTGAAAAAAATTACATCCAATTCAATAGGGGCGGATGACATCCCACTACAATTCCTTAAGAAGATTAGGAGATATATTCTGTTCCCTTTCATGGACATATGTAATTCCTCTCTACTTTCGGGTTGTTTTCCTAGCCAGTGGAAATTTTCTCTCATTCATCCCCTCAAAAAAATAGCACAACCACTAACGGCGAACGATTATAGACCAATAAACGTGACGCCGTGTATCTCGAAAGTTTTGGAGCATATTGTATTAAATCAAATGTCTGATTTTATAACTTCCCATGATCTCTTATGTCCATATCAGTCTGGCTTTAAAAAAGGACACTCCACACATACGGCTCTTATAAAAATTACAGATGACATTAGAGAAAGCATAGATAAGAAACAACTCACAATACTTTTACTTTTAGATTTCACTAAAGCATTCCAGTCGGTCGATCACGAAATTCTTCTAACAAAACTAAAGTCACTCTTTCATTTCACAGATACGTCGGTTAAATGGTTTCGTTCGTACATTCAGAATAGATATCAGCGTGTTTCTGTTCTGGACAATCAAAGTTCATGGACAACTGTGCACTGTGGAGTTAGTCAAGGAACGGTCTTAGCACCGATTCTGTTCTCTATGTACATAAATGACTTGTCTCAACAAATTCGCCACCTTAAATATCACTTATATGCAGATGATGTTCAAGTATATACTTCGACAGATCTTGGAGACATAAACGACACTATCTCACTCATAAATTTAGACCTTGAACGCATAAGTGCCTGGGCCCAATCTAATAATTTACATCTAAATCCCAATAAATCTAAATGTATCATAATAGGTTCGAGAAATATCCTCTCCAGACTACAGAGCACCGAACTTCCTAAAATTACATTAAATGGCACACATATAGCTTTTGAGGATAAAGTGAAAAATCTGGGCCTCATATTTGATCAGAATCTTCTATGGGCGGATCATATAAATCATGTATGCAAAAAGGCGTTTGGTGCATTGCACTCTCTATACCGTTTGAAAAATACGTTGCCTTATCCAATGAAGGCATCTATAGTACAAAGCCTTGTACTATCACATGTTGATTATTGCATTGGAGCTTATGGCAACGTAAATAAAAAAGCGCTAAGAAAGTTACAGAGGGTTCAGAATGCATGCGTCCGGTATGTTTTTAATCTTAAACGTTCAGATCACTTGACGCCATTTTTTAATGAATTGGGCTGGCTAGGTATCCAAGCTCGCTACATATATCAATCAATGACAATTTTATTTAAAGTTTTGACATTTGGTGTGCCTATATATCTTCACAATAAACTACAGTATGTTAGAGATAGCCACAATCGTGATACTCGCTCTAGCAGATCAACACTGCTGTCGATACCTCGTCATAATACGAATCAAATGGCTAATTCATTCACAATCTCTAGTATTAGAGAATGGAACAGACTTCCACCAGATGTAAGGAATTCACCCTCAATTGCGACATTCAAAAGAAATTAAGCAATATCTGATAGCCTTAGCCAATGTACACCAATCTCGGGAATGATTTTTTTTTTTTTTTTTTTTTTTTTCATAAAGCTGAGCAGTAGCAACCAATTGTAAACAGAAACTTGAGGTATGTATCTATAATACTAGGTTAGTGGGGAGGTATGGGGGAGGGGGGAATGTAAGGTAGTATACTTTTAAGAATATATATATCGTTCTGTGTATGCTGTATGTATAGTTTTCTTGTTTTTACGATAAATAGTATGAGGGTATGGGGGGAGGGGGTATGTAAGGGAGCAGATTCGTGTGTAGGGGTATATGTGTGTGTGTAGGTATATATGCATTAATGTAGTAATTGTATTTTTCATGGATTTGACATCAATTGTAGTATGTATATATTGTATACATTTGAGTGTAAGAAAAGGCAAACATAGCCTTAACTCTGCCGTTAAATAAATAAAAAAAAAATTAAAAAAAAAACCCTCCTTTATGTATTTACTCTATATGAGTATCCGTCCGTCCATTAAAAAAAAAAAATCCAGAACTATTTGATGGATCATCACCAAATTTAGTCAGAATGTACGGGGTCAAAAGTTAAGAAACGAGTTCATTGATAGACGCGATATTCAAACCGGAAGTGATACAAATTAACTATTTCCGGTTTTTACGTTGATCACTATAGAGCAAAAACAGTAACAAATAGCGAGCAGCTGTTTTCTGCAATTGATTAGTCTCAAGAATACATTTCATCTCCATCCTGAACTCTAATAAAACTAGAAGTGGTAGAAATCCAGTATAACTTCTCGTTTCAATATTAAACTACATAGAGCAAAAACAATAAGAGATAGCGAGAAACGGTTTCTTGAAACCCATTTAGGGTTCTAAGAATAGGTATCACCATCTCTCTTAGCCCTCTATTCAAACCGAAAGTGCAGAAAAGAACCACTCCCGGTTCTTTAACTTTGATCATCGTAACAATAAAAGCCGTAATAGATAGAGAGAAGCAATTTTCTGTAATCAATTAAGTTCTTCCAAGAATACATTCAGTCTTCATTCTAGTATCTCTACTAAAACCGGAAGTAGCAGACAATCAACCACTTCTGGATTTAACGGTGATCGTTATACAGTAAAAACTGTTTAACAGATAGCGAGAAGTGATTTTCTGCAATTGATTAAGCGTCCCACGAATACATTTCAACTAAGTCCGCAAGTGATAGAAATCCACTGCAACTTCCGGTTTGAATATTGAGACATTATTAGGCCATACAAACCAAACTCTTTCACATAGTGTACATGACAATCTTACTTGTTTGATAACACATTTACTTGCAGTGAAGTATTTTTGGAATTTTGTTATGTAAATACTCTAAGCGTGAAAGATTTGTTTAAGTAAGTCCGGAATGAAAGATATGCACAATTAACAATATAGGGGATATTTATATTATAATATTTCATCAACAGAAGTTACAAACATATAAAGACATACTGCATTAATGGGTAAAATATGAAGATGAATATGATGGCCCTAGAAAATTTATCACTTGTAACAAATTTATTTTCAATTCATATAAACCAAATAAACCTCGAACCACAGACAGAAACAACAGGATTGTCTTCTGATTAACTGCAATTATTCATGAATTTCTAGCTTTTATATCTTTCTTAAACATCTTTAAGTTACTTAATAAAATTGGATGGACACCAAAATCTGTAAACTGTAAATAAGCAACAGCCCACAAGCAACGTAAGTGAAATGTCAAATTTAGTTCATACGGTAAGTCAAATTACAAATTGAAATATAATAACTAAAAATATATCCATGCACTTTAAATTAGAAGACAATCAATTACCTGATGAGGTGGCCTTTACTTTCTTCAGTAATTTAAGATGCTCCTTTGTAGGTAAGTTGTCTTGCAAAAAATTTTCAGCAACCTTTTGTAAAACATTATAATAAATGATAAGGTGTTGATGGTCTGTCCCAGATAAGTTTGGATATACATCATGCACCAGCCTTTGCAGAAAGAAAGAAAAATACATTAGGTCACAACATATTGAATAATTTTCTAAGCAAATATAAAGATTACACTGAGATGGTTTTCAGTTCTATCAAATTAGAACTCAGCAACAAAGACGTATCAGAAAATAGTAAAAACATAATCACAACAGTAAAAGTACACTATAAGCACTTTCGCTGAAACTTTTTATTAGATGGGGAAGGGGGGGGGGGGAAGTAGAGGGAAAAGAACAGAAAAATCTGAGAAAGATCCGGGTGACCGCCATGTTGGAATGTAGATCACATGGTCACGTTAAAATATTACCCAGACTGTAAGTACATAGGAGCTTTGTGCAGGAATAATACGTAAAGATTTTTTTCTTTTGGATGATATGAAGAAAATATTTTAAAATTGCTTGTAATTTAATGGGGATGTCATGAGTGAAGCTACCTGTCCCTATTACGATAGGGTCAATGGCCACTACAATCTGAATATTAAAAATTCACAACAAAACTTCTAAACTGTAAATCAAATACGAAATGCACAAATTAAGAGAATACACCAAAAATAATAAAAATAAAGACATGGGTCGCGGAAAGGCTAAAGAATTAATATAATACGAGGAGCATACTGAAAGACGTGAGCAGCTTTTTTTCAAAACTGTAATCTTTATTTATAAGTGAAACCAAATATATCATCTCAATCTACAGACCTTTCTTTTACTTTTCCACATTGCCGCCGTTTTTTGCACACATTTTTCCCATCGTTCTTTAAATTTGAAAAAACTCTTGCGATAGAATTCCGTTCCAGCTGCCCGCAGACACTGACACACTGCGTTGCGAATATCCTCCAGTGTCTCGTAGTGATGGCCTCGCATCTGTTGCTTCACAAAACCGAAAAGATGGTAGTCGGAGGATGCTGTAGGGAGGATGTGGAAGTGTTTCCCCACTCAAATCTCTTGATCTGCTCAGTAGTGGCATGTGCAATACGCGAACGTGCATTATCCTGTTGAAGGATGATCTTGTTTCCAGGACGTTTATCACGCAATGCAAGAAGAAGCTTTAAAATGTTTGGATGTAGCGGGCAGACTTTATGGTTTGTCCAGGCTCAAGAAAGTCAACCAGAATCAACCCTGTGCGTTCCCGAAGACGCTCCCCATAACTTTCCCTACCAATTGCACTGTCTTCGCTTTCTTCTTCGGTGGCGAATTCAAGTGGTGCCATTCCATACTCTGTCGTTTTGTTTCAAGTTCATAATGATGGAACCAGCTTTCATCTCCAGTCACAATACTCGTCAAAAAGTCATCACCTTCATGTCGAAATTTCTGAAGAAGGGTTTGGGCAATGGTTAGTCTCTGACATTTGTGGTCCACGGTTAATAAATATGGGACCCAACGGGAACAAATCTTCCGATAACCTAAGCTGTGAATCATTTCTTGCACTGCACTATGTCCAAGAACAAGTTTTGCAGCGATTTCATTCACAGTGATACCACGTATCTCCGCTAATCAGCTCATCAACCCTTACCTTCCATGGAGACAATTCGAGGACGCCCGCTGCGAGGCTCATCTTTGATGCTCGTTCCAGCCTTAAAATGTTTCATCCATCTCCTAACACTGCTGGCACCCATACACCCATCTCCATAGACACGCTGCAGACCGCGGTGAATTTCAGAAGCAGGTTGGTCCTCTTTAACAAGGAATTCAATCACAGCATGCTGTCGAAACGAAACAATGCTGCCAACCATTTTGGAAATCCTGTCTGTGGTCACATGCTAGCAACAAACAGCGTCAACATTTGGAAAGAAAGAAAGAGAAAGGTCTGCAGATTGAGACGATATACTTGGTTTCACTTACAACTAAAAATTACGGTTGTGAAAACATGTTGCTCACGACTTTCAGTATGCTACTTGTATAATAAATATAAGAAGGAAATAACTTAAAAATTGTAATAACAGGAAAACTCTAAAAAGAAAATACCTCAGAGCTTGTTAACCATTCCAATCACACGAATAAAGGCAAGAACACGGTCACTAAGGTTATTAGACAGTTCAAAGCGCGCTCTGAGTATTCTGGACGTTTTATAAGAATGTACCGAATATTTAGTGGAACGATACAGTCTTCGCCATACGAACAGTTAAAGCCACGCTCTAAAAAGGAATGTGTTTGATACGCATGCGTGTCAATGTTTTAAAAATCAAAATCAATGAAAAAATTAACGAAACTTCACACCCTCACCGAACAAATGCCGGAAACCTGTAACAGTATGGATTGGCGTGAATTTTTAAACCAACCCTCGTATTATTCCAACATCAATTCTTGGAAATGAAATGCGACTAATCAACAGTTGAAGAAGAACAATGCTTAAGAAAGTGTCACCCAAAAGGTACCTCACTTTTCCAGACACTCTTACTTCCTCCCGTCAGTCCATATTAAGAAGAAAAATTTTGCTACCCTCGAGAGAAACGCCCACGCACAAGTCCTCATGATGATGACAGAGTTTTACGTGACAATGTGAAGTCTATCAATAATCGTCGATTGTACAACTTATTCGAACAATCAATGTTTTTAATGTGATTTTTATTAACTTATGAACCATTCATTATATATTATTAACATTGTAATAATGCAAAAACTTAATGTTTTCTACGAACTATATTTTAGTTTAGTCAGTGTATTCTTGCGCTGTGACCTGGCAACGGTGTGATGTGCGAAGAGAAGAGGAGAGCGTCACTTCCCACCAAGTACATTGAACGTATTCAAGATGTGCTCGAAATAAGTTGATTTCAAAGTTTAAGACGAATGTGAATAGTATTTGAGTTTTGTGTATATCAAATGCAAAGTGCAACGCAGGAAGAGGACCGGAGAGAGGACATTCATTCTCTCTCTGAATATGTGAAACAACAAGTGTATATATCCTCAAAGCAAAAGGGAGAGAGTATTCATTGTAATGTAGGGGAGAGCGTCAACACCTACAAAGCAAGACAAACGCAAAAACACCAGTTCTCAACAATCATATTAACAAACAGATAAAATGAAGCATTCAGTATAAATCTAGTGACTTTAACTTCCCTTATAAGTTTCACGGAATATTTACAATGGTACAACTACAAAATTTAGCGATTTGTAACCTTGTTGTGTAAGGAATGCATATTCGTCTCATATTTATGGTCGACTTTTGAATGAACATACGCAGAGAGGAGTGTCACTGTGAGCCGTACCATGAAAACATCAAATAAACTTATCTTCATATAGTGATGAAGTGAAGTGCCGGCAGTAAACTGCGTTCGGTCGATAATTTCGCGTATTAATTTGCTTACGTTTCGGTGCACATATCGCAGTGATTGGGCCATCTTCTCATTTAAGTGAAGTATTGTGTTTTGTGTTGTCATACGCTTGTAAATGTTTTATTCCCAGTGAAATTAAAGGTTAAAGATGAATATTATGCAAAATATTTCTCTTTCAATATGCAGTGAAAGCAGTTTCCCATAATGTCAAAGTGTGTGATTTATATTGTCTTTCTCAGTTAGTGGAGAATATTACTTTCTTATAGTGTACATGGCTTAGATTAGAACCAAACAGGTAAGGTATCTATAAGCAGTGAAGGACAAACATTACTTTCGTCTCTCACTATCCATCTGGCGTAAATCATGCATTGCTGTCCCACTTTGTATTCTCTTACAGGCAGCGAGCAGCATATTTTGGAGCTGACGCAACAGCGATGGTGGGTATACGGCTCATGCCTCTGATGTTTAACGCCCGAATCTCAGGACCGTAGGAGTGAGAATATTTGTTTACTTACCAGTTTCTTATTGGATCTATCAGTCTTTGACAAATGAATGATGTTAAGGAAGACTCCAAAAAAGATCCAAGGTTCGAATCCCAATATTATTATATCTGGCTTTCGTTACGTAAACAAACTCCATTATAAACCTATATGTACAATCTCTCCAAAATCTGATCATAATCTGATTCCAACACCCTATCAGGAAGGTACCATACACTTTCTACCATTTAGGTAGTTGCGATTCTTCTAACATAATTTACATCCTTAAATGTATCTAATGTCCAACTTCTAAATTGAAAAAATTCTAACACGCATTAACGATTACCGATAATGTTGCAACGTTCCAAGAGTACCTATCTACCTGTCAAAGAACATACAATCCACCATTCCATTTGATCACACCTTCCCCGTAACTCAAAACTGTTTTTTCTCACCCTCTTCCATGTACACTCATGTTCAAAATTATGGTCGCATGTCTATAAATATGTTGTTGTAGGAATATAATTTGATAACGAAGTCGCCCGGAATTTCTTATAATGTTAGTATGTGTATAATCAGCAAAGACATGCATGTGGCAAATTTCATGTCAAACGAGCAGTAAATAAGAACAATAAAACGAAAATAAAACCTTCTTGTCCATTTAGCAACATTTTGTTTTACTCATTTTAATTTTCGTATTTATAATTCTTTTCCTATGAAATTTACCACAAATATACATTTCCCGATTATACACATAGTATCAATATTAAAATTACCCTGCAAAATCATTATCAAATTGTATTCTTACAAGAAGATAGTTATACGACAATCATTTTGGACATGAGTGTACATCAGAAAGAGATGGAAGAAACATTATCATTCTGTCAGCTTCCCTGATCTTAAACGTCTATAATACACTTTATCTACATTAATTCCGTTTCCCATACGTTATTTCATCCTTGCATATTTATTTTATTATTATTATTTACATCACTTTCCTTTCTGCCTTATCTCCCATTTTCATTTCTCATTATATTTTACACTTATTTTTTTTTTATTTTTTCATAAACCTTTGTTTTTCAACTCATTCCATTTTTCTCTTCATTTATTACTCTTCTCTTCCTTATACCCTACTGACCTATCACATCCCATTAGTTTCATCTTTCTCTATTAAGCTTTATCTATTTACACACTACTAACACTATTAAGTGACCACGTGGTCCTGCATTCCGACATGGCGCTTAACTGGATGATTTTTCTCTTAGCGAAAAGCACGAATCATAACTATTTTAATATTATGATTACATATTTTCACTATGTTAGGACATACAGATTGGACCATTTATCTTGATACGCCTTTATAAATTTTAAAGTAATAGGCGGAAAGCGTTGAAATTTTGTACTATTCAGATATCGGCTTAGCATACTTTGATATACTACAAGGTTAACAGTGTTATCAAACCAATATGAAGTCATATTGTTTCAAAATACAAATGAAATCTTAAAATGTTACATTTATTATTAAGTGTTGTAACCTAGGGGCGCCACAGTATCACAAACATCCAAATTTTGGTAGCCTCTGCAGCAGTAATAACGCAAGTAAAACAGATGGGGCAATGTACATCCAAAGTACTTTCGTGTAAGGTATTATGATCATCATATGACCGATTTTGAATGAATACGAACGAAGTTACACGGGATTGAAAAGTTGACTTTTTTTTTTACAAAAACCTTTATTTAAAAAGAAAAAAAAAATCTTCGTACCTCACCGAATTGCATAGATGATTTTCAACAGATATAAAGATCAGAATGCTGTATATGCGTTCTGGAGATATGATAAAAACAGATAAAGTTTACAACACTGCTTAAAATTATGTAATTCCAATTGGATGTGATACTCATCTCAATACTTTGTCCAAAAATTCATATTTTTAATTCCTTGTAACTTTTTTCTATTTTATCGAAATAAGTCGTCGGTCCTTGGCACTTTACCACCTGGCAAGGAACTGGATGAGGTGTTTATACTCTGAGAAGAATTGTTTTATATATAATAGTTCCTGGACAATAGGTTTTCTTTTGACCTTATAATTACATAATTATTTCTGATTTAATATTTCTTGTTTCCGACCATGAATCGACATTAATATGTTCTTTAACTTTCAAATACTATCGTGACAGTGTAATAAAGTTACACCAAAAACTATTATACAATAGTTCTGTAAATTAGTACCAAAAAAAAAAAAAAAAAAAAAAGTCATAATAACCACAATATTCGACATTAAGATACTTTGGTTGTATATATTGAAGACAAACATCGAAAAACGATCAAACTTTGGAGGGCTTTACACAGTAATAATGCAAGTCAGACGGACAGGGTAATGTACATCAAAAGTACAAAATATATATTACGTACCAGAAAATAGTGAAAACATAATTACAAAAAAAAAAAAAAAGTATATTCTACGTACTTTCGTTAAATGCTTTATCAGATAGAAAGAGGAAGGATTAAATCAAAGAGAAAAGGAAAATTAAAGAACAGAAAAACATCTATAAAGCGGCTAGGTAGGTGCCATGTTGGAATGTAGTCACGCGATTGTGTTACCTGACTGTGAGTAAATAGTTTAGTGGAGGAAGATACAACTAACAGGACGGGTAGTTCCGTAAGAGTAGAGGAGAATGAGAATACAATAAATGAATTGGAAACTTGACATAATACAGGAAAAAAGGACTGAAAAAATGCCATAATGAATGAATTAATAAATAAGAGAATCGTTTCACAGTGTGAAACTACGGTAATTTCTAAATTATGGAAATTCAATACTCACACCTGAAGTAGTACATCTATTAACTACTGGTTGCAAAAAAGAAATAAGATCAAAGATAGAATCTGCTCCTTTGACGTTGAATCCGTATCAAGAAGCCATTACTTCCTGTCTTAATGTTTTTGTGCTGTGGAGATTAATATTGAAATCACAAGTGCTAACTGATATCTATCACTTCCGAAAATTAGAATGAGTGGTATTCCAATTTCCTCTCTTCCTGTTATACAGCAAATTTTAAAGACTAGCAGCACGTCTGATGCTCACTAAAAATAAAATAATACTTACTTCTCACAGACTATATGAGGACAGCTTCTCAGTAGATCTATCAAGGATTCATCAGTCACTCGGGACGTAAGATCAGCCAATGGAATGTCACAATTTAAAAGTAATACTGAAATATGGGCTGCAGCAATTTGTCCTGATGGAACGCCATACCTTTTTCCTAACGCCAAAGAAAGCTGAAATCTCTCAACATCTTCAGTCCTAAAAAGCAAACGAAGCAAACGAATAATCATTAAAAACAGTTTTCCTTTAAAATTTCTCATTATTTTCACCTAAACTTTTCCCAAAAGTCTACCAAACTTTATAAGTTATGTAGGAAACATGCTCTCTTCCTTTATTTTCTTAACAAACAGAAGTAGAATTATCTAGGCAGAACTTTATCGTCTATATAATATATATATATATATATATAGATAGATAGATAGATATAGATATATATATATAAAGACATTTTTCGTTCGAATAAAGAAATCACGAGATTCCGACACTGGCACCCTCGACCAAAATCACTGACACCTTTACCGTTACCACCAAATACAAAAAACTCTTGTAATATATATCAAGATGAGCACTTTTTTAGTTTACTATAAAACTGGTCTGGAATTTTCTTATATCGCATAGCATATACACCTACATTAAATTATTTCGTTTGTTTAAACACTTATACTGTTTAAAGCATGTTCAAGACTAAACAGAACATGAAACCAAATTTTAGTATTATTGCACTTGAGTTGAGTTGATTTTGAGTTTAACGTCCCGTTCAGCTGCGAGGCTATATGAGACGTGGACCTACTGATTAACGTGGAATCCGAACCACATGAGCTCCCGCCGGAAATCGAACCCGGGTCTCCCACGCCAAAGGCGCGTACGCTAACTACTTAGCCACGAAAGAGCTCTTATTGCACCTGAATACGTATTAATATGTAATATTGGAAACTGCCATTAGTCTATAACTAAATATGCTGAATGTGTTGATATAACTGATGGAGTTAGGTTTTCTGAAATAATTATTAAGATTATATAAAAATACATAATTAGATAAGATTGTACATAATTTCTTTCTAAACTTTAGTTACATTATAGATTATTTCACTTCGTCTGATGTAGATTTTAATTCTTCATTCTTAATCATCATTTGCGCACTGAACCACTCTTATAGTGAAGAAACCTAAAAACTATCAGTAAAAGCACAACAATACTCACATTGCTAAACCAAGAATAGTATCTTGTCGATATTCTGCATCACAAGTAAATCTCTGAAGATCGATTCCACATTCCAAATTACGCAAGCACTGTGCTTGAAGGTAATCCGCAAGCAGAACCTTATAGTCTTCTAACAGTTTTTTGCATCTTTCAGCATTATTATTTTGATTAACTTTCATTCTAGATACACAGTCCACAAGCTGTAAAAATAACAAGTACTAACACATTGATAATACAGTCTCTGCCGCAAAAGTCGTGCTAACTACCAAATTAACTAACATAACTGCATGTTTAATTTCCATTTAGTGGGAGTGGAGTGGAGTGGAGTGGGATCTGTTCAGTCATATAGAATGTTATAAATAGAGCTCAGACGTTGAAGACCTGAAAATTGCCTAAAAAGGACCAATAAAAAGACCTAAAAACATCCAAAAAAAGGGCCTAAAAACTGGAAAAAAAGGACGTAAAAATAAGACCCAATTTAATTAGAATTACATATTTAATGAATATAATGCTCAAGTAATACCATCTTCTGGTAGGTTAACGGTCTGTCCTTCCACAAACTGAACTACAAACTAAAATAAGAAAACTTTACCAGCTTCACTCTCCCTTGCTGGAGGACATTGTTATGTCTCTTTATCAGACTTGTGATTGTTTCAGATCTGATCTTATCAGTCCAGTCGTTGAAGAATGTCTTATCTTTTGAATTTTCTTTACTAAAGAAAATATGTTTAAGAGGTGGTGGTGATTCGAGTTAATGGCCAGTAAATTTATTGTCGAAAGATTAAATATCAAAAAAGACGTTAAGACCTATAAAAAGCTTTAAAAAAGACCACTAAAAAAACACCGAAAAAGGCAAAAACGGACAAATAAAATCTACCATTTTCTGGCCTACAATGACCCAAAATGAATATATATATTATGTTAAGCCTCGTATGCATTTTGCGTGAGAAATTGCTTCGGTATCAACAGTTTTGTAATGTGACTTCCGTCTTAACAATAGTGAAGCAATCCGTGATTTACAACACCAAAGACGAATGAAAAGAGAACATAGTTGTCGTACTACTCAAAAGATGTTCATGTGAGCACAGATGGAGTCTTGGAGTCTGATAAGTTACATCATTCTGCTTTAAAAGTGCATTGCACAATAGGTGAAAGCATGGGTAACGGTTCATGGTCATATGGTTCAAACTAAATAGATAATTTCCTGGGGAAAACGGAGGGCACTGAAGCAATAAACCCCACTCTTGGGGGGAGGAGTTTGGACCCATCAAAATGAACCACCACCATCAAATCCAGGACTCTGCATCAAATTTAAGCTATTATTGCCTGATAGACATCATTTTCATAATCTCACTTGCATATTATTAGTCTTGTGAAAGGGATTTCACTGATATCACGTAAAATGCCTTTCCATTTTATCATTTATTCTTGAGACGTGTATGGATATAATTGCTTGGAAATTTTGTTAATGATACAATGCCGATCATATTTCAATTATAAAGCCTGATGTAACTTCTTTCGAGATAATCAATTACTTTAGATTTAAAATACTATTTAGTATGAGTTCAGAATTAGTATTTATTTGCATTAGTATAAGTTCTCGCATAGCTTAATGAATAGCATTTCCTACTCGATACGCCTGCTGACAACATTGTGTCTTGGCTTATGGAATTCAAAGAATGAAAAAGTCCGTCAGCGCTACGCTACGCAGTATGTTCACAAAGGAAGTACACATTTTTCATTCCTGAGCTCGACACTCTGCCAAAGGTGTATGGTTGATTTAAGGACTAATTATAGTCAATGTAGTGGATGGTGTACCAGCACAGTAATAGTTTAGCGAAGTGTACCACAAATTGGTGTGCTATTTATATAACAAATTTGACTTTTATCAAAAACCTTTATTTCGAAGAATAACAAGTTTGACTTTTATCAAAAACCTTTATTTCGAAAAATTGCTTTAAGTACCTTATCCACTTGCATAGATGATTTTTAATAGACGTGAAGGTCACAACCCCGTTCGTAGCATTTTATATCTCAAACCGTTTTGGAGATATGGTAAAAACTGTTAAAGATCACAACACTGCTTAAAATTATGTAATGTCGAGAACTTGTTGTAAGTACAAATATCAAAATGTATTATTGTAAAGTTATAGAAGCCAAGTAAATCAAAGATTGTTTTAAAAAGTTGCCACAAATACTCCATTTTAAGAAATATCTAAAATTTTACATATTTTTTTCATATCTCTTGAACGCTTTGAGATATCAAATTGCTGTAAACGGCACTATGTTCTTCACATTTATGGAAAACTATCTATGTAATTGAACGAGGTACTTATCATTTATTTTCAAATAAAGGCTTTTGAAAAAGTCAAATATTTAATTCCTTGTAACTTTGTTCGTATTCATTTCAAATCCATCATATCAATTTCATAGTATTAGTTACTAAATCAGTTCGGATTGTCCCGTCTATTACAGCTGTAGAGGCCACCAAAATTCGGATGTTTGTGATACTGTAGTGTATTTAGTTTGCATGCAGCCCTGAATAATAAATATAATATTGTAAGTTTTTTCGTTTGACATGTAGATTTGAAATGTGTAATAAGCTGACGCAGTCCTATTTGAAATAATATAACTTTATGTTGGTTTAGCAACACTGTTAATCTGGTGGTATCACAGAGTACGTCATACAATGCTCTTCTGCCAATATCTGAATGGTGCAAAATTTTGGCGTTTTTTGTCAATTAGTTTAAAAGTTATAAGGGTGTATCAAGATAAATGGTCCACCCTGCATAAAGATAAATTATCACTTTATCTTCAGTAACTTAGTCTCACGCACAAAGTGTACCCAACTTTCTTTTCCTTTCAAAATTCACTTCAAGAAAATTGCGAAATTTTAGATAGCTTTCTATCATCATAAAATTAAAAGTTAAATGTGGCTACTATTGTACAGGGACCGGCAGAGAAAATGATTTCCGAATCGAACTAAAACTCAAAGTTTTGATTACAACAATTATTTATGACACAAACGGCATCTTCTTTTGAAAATTAAATTTCCACATTTCTTTTAAAGATGTTTTTCCCGTGTCTGAGAGTCGTATTCACCACCGGCATAGTTTAAAACTTTGTTTCTTCTGTTCTATCTTCCTTTCTTTCCTTTTATTTATTTATTTAGAAATGAAATGAAAACTTTGTTTTACGTCCCACGGTTATGCAGGTTAGGCTAGAGACGGTGATGATAAGAAATGAATGAAGTGGTGGAATGAAGAAAGTGGGAGGAAACGAGAGAACCTTGAGAAAACCCACGAACACGATGTTTGTCCACCACAAAGTCCACACGGAGCAAGCTGGGATCGAACCAGGGACCCCAAGCACCGGAGGTGAACCTTTATTTATTTAGATCAATTCTATGCAGAAGTGATTGTTGAAGTTGATCGTGACATTGTAGTCAGCTCAGATAATTTCAATCACCATGGAAAGTTGGTCAGCAGAACATTGAGATTCATCTTAGAGACGTTAAAAGTCAGTAACTGTTACTCAGCGTGCATTTCACCATGTAATTTAACATTCGTCGGAATCACGGTGTATCAAGCTGCAAAAATTCTTGTTGTGCATTAGGCACTTTCGGGGAAAGGTTGCGCCATAAAGAAGAGACCTTCAGGAAAACCACGTGGCGTTCGACAATGAGGAAGAATGTGCTTACAGTGAGAACTATCATTTGAGAAATGTAAGTTTCAAAAAGTAGGAGCGATATGTTTCATACGTAATTCTTGTACGCAAAATGCTGAGAGTTATAGTTCAATTCAGAAATAAAGTATCATTTGTGAAATAATCAATCTAGTCACAATATCAATTTGAAAACCGTCAGGTTTTTCTGCCTGTATTTTATATTTGGACAATGTGAATTTTAAGGTAACTCAGTCGCTGACCGTTTTAGTTCTTCACAAAAAATGGATCAACATACTGAGATAATACTTTAAATGGTAAATTAGTTAAGTCATATCACTAATTCTAACACTATATTTAAAAACATAATAAATACAAACCTTATTTGGATCGAGAAGAAATATGGAATGTTGATTCTCTTCGTCATAAAAATTAAGTTCAACACATATTCGTAAAGCAAAATAATAAGTAGCTAACTGGAAAGATACTGCTGAAGTAGGGACATTTTTGAAGCATAACTCGCTCTGCGAAGGATCGTTTAATAACAACAGGTGAGCCAACCCTAGCAAACAATCTTCTGGAAGTATATTTTCACTAAGCTGAATAATAACTGAAATGTAATGAAAAAAATCAGACATATGATAGGACTTCTTAGGTAAATGAATTATTTATACACGTAATATCTATATAAAGCTTCACTTACTGATAATACGTAGAAAGAAGTGTGCAGACTTTTTTATAAAAATTTGTTAATTCCAAGAAAGAAAAAGTATACTTTTCTCATACAGTCAACATTTTAAATACTCCCCCCCCCCAAAAAAAAAAAATTAAAAATTAAAGAGTAAAATAAAATAAAAAGAAAACAATCTTGAGATTATGAAAACATAAAATTTGATGTTTAACGTTTTATGATCTCTACATACTGAAAACGTGAAATTTGGCTGCCCATTCTTTCGTCCTTCCTTACTCGGTTTAGATCGTTTTGAAAGAGGAAGATTACATATTACAAACATAGATTTCAATAAAAGGATTTTTTTTTTTAATCGACAATATGCAAAATTATAGCTGCACACTTCACTTTTTTAAATAAAAATTTTCACTTTTTTTTTAAATAAAAATTTGCTTACTTTAACACAGTAGGTTTGACTTAAATTTTCACATATATAAAATACAATCTTATAAAATAATTTAAAATGAACAAACGTATTTCAACATGAAGCAGAAGCTGAATTCACTACTAATTTTACCAATTTATTGAATTTTGAACTAGTTATTAGATTACATTTTATTCAGTTAAATTTGTAAAAAATGAAATGAAATCTTTGAGTTCAACGTCCCACGATTACGCTCTTTATGCTAAGGGAGACGGATGATTAAGGCAAGTGAATGATGATGAAAGAACAGGTGGAATGAGAATGTGGGAGGAAACCGGGAGTATTCCGAGAAAACCCACGGGCACGATGTACGCCACAAACTTACTTGGCCAGGGATTGAACCAGAGACTCCATGCACCAGAGGTAAGCCTGTGCTCCCTCAGTTAAACTTGCAAAGGTGACAATTTCTGTAAGTTAGCTAACCGTTTAATTTGGCTGTTGCACTTAAAAAATATACTTGAGTTAATATACCACTTTAAATTTGCAACTTATATAAGATGGACAATACAGTATAAAATTAAGATGGCCAATACTACAAGATAACAGTGATTTGCACATTGCATAATATATACAATTTTTGTGTGATATCTTCTAACGCTACTTGTCATAAGTATCTCTCATGCCTACATAATTAGCACTCTCGTCTTTGGAGTGGAAGGCTCAGACGGAGCTCATTTAATTCGTATTATACGTTGAGCTATAGATCGTCTCCTATAAATTCAGGGGCGAAAATCAATAATAAACTCTAAATGCTAATCGTTGTACGATCTGGAAGTGACTAAGTTTGCTATTACATGACTATTAAATAGCAAGATACCATAAAGGAACTTGTTTATATTACCTGTATCATCAAAGCTACAGTTCTCGTACACATCTGCCATGTTGGTTCGACGTCAGTACGTGTAGAAGCATCTAATTCCAAACATGTTATCAGTTTGTATTCTGAACTTCCTTATTTACCTTATTTTTACAACTATAAAAAATGGAGGTCCACAAAATATCACATCATATCCTTTAAACTAAACTCACTTTCTGCAGTTACAACGTATTTTCATTCTGCTTTTATAAATGTGCTGCTTAATGGCTCTAGTTTAGTTCCAATACTAAGCACTACAATTTATTAAATACGTAACGATTCGTACGTACCGTTGGGATTGATTTTTCTCTCTATTCCCTCTGTTACACTTTCTTCTACTATGGCAATTCTGAACAGAATCTGTAGGAGTTCCAGCAAGTGATTCTGTTCGTGAGGAGTTGACAATCTATCGTAGTTGGCTCCAAGCGTACTGTGGTGACACTCATCATGCAAAGAGGCGTAAAACGAATGGAAACCTTGCTTTGTAAAATCCAAGTTATGTTTCTTCCATTCTATTCCTCCTTCTGGTGATGTTGTCTCGTTCAAAGGTCTAATCCACCTACAATGCAAACAATAGATACATAACAAGTTTCTTTAAGTTGTTCATGATTATTGATATAGATATAAAATTGTTAATACAACATACGAAAACAACTGAAAACTACAGCATTTAGTCCCGTAGAGAATACAAAGAAACTGACAAAGGAAAAATTGTGAATTATCTGCAGACTATAAATAGGACGTATTTTTAGTGTTTGCAGTAACATCGAAAAACGCTAGTTGCTGCAAATAATTATGTGGATCAGCATATTACTATATTCGAAGTTCAATTTTAACGGAACTTAGCTAGCGAATTTCGCACTAGCAAAAGAACCTCGAAAAATCGAAGACTTGGCGCTGTATGATCGTTATGGCATTTCAGTCATCTATATTTGCATGGATGACAGTGAACTAATTTTTTCTTCTTTATCTTATGAAAATTCTAATGTACCTCGCTGTGATTATTTTCAGGATAAATTATAAGCCATTAGTCGACTTCTTCCATTTTTGTGTAAACTGATTTAAGTGAAATAACATTTTTTATAAGTATCATAACGATTCCTTAATAAATAAATAAATAATAAAAAATTTCTAGGACCCTAACTGTACAAGCTAATATTATCATAAACCTTAAGTATAACACTTCAATAACAAATTACCGAAAAATCCATAGGGAATAATATTTGATTAGTTTTAAGTGGAATATATATATATTATACCTTCCAGTGAAATCTTACACCTGCTCCTTAGGTCTATTTGTACTTTTCTTTTCCATCCTTCTAATACAATTTGGGAGCCATATTGTGATACTTCTTTGTTTCAAGACGTAGCTCTTGATATACTTGAACAATCACGCACCTAATACATAATATTTATAGATCCGAAAAACTGAAAATTTCTGCAGACTTAGCTACAGAAATTATTGGGAGAAATGCTTATCTCTTACCGTAGTCCCTTTGCATCTTACATTTATGTTACGACCACGCATAACATCGTATGAGTTAAACTTACTTGAAAGTATGAGTCCAAAATTGTTTATCCCCAATATGTTTTAATACGTTGTAGGTAGTATGCTTTACTTTCCCTGTTGACTCAGATACAGCTTGTAACACTGAGGACAGTGGTGGAAATTCTTTTCTCGGTGACTCAGGCTGAAACATAATAATAATAACAATAATCTATATATATTTTATAAATAACTAAATCTGACTTAAGTTCAAAATTTTCATTAGAAAGAAATCTTTTAAGACGTCTTCTGCAGAAATGCTTACAAACAACACACTTTTTTTAAACATAAATGTTTCCCAACTTCAGTGCTTAGGTATTTTTCCATTTAATTCAGATACTTGCTCCCTGGCACCATAACCAAATTAACTTTGTCATCGAATTTTAGCTAAAAGTATGAATTATTGACTATGTTCATGCCTGAAAATCTAGATTACGAATTTACTTAGATCTACACAAGAATGAACTCTAGACGATTTCCTAGACTTTAATTTATCTTTGTATGCCTTTCCGAATCTCTTTTATCGTGGATCTCTTCTAACTTCACAAGAGTTATATACTTATAAGTAGAGACCGGATGTTTAGGCACTAAAAACCTGGAAAATAGGCAGGCAAATAGGCACTTAAAATTTAAAAAATAGGCAGTAAAATAGGCACTAAAATGTAACTCGAAATAATGAAGATAAATACTCAATACAATTAAAAAATAGATTCAAATCATAGATAATGTTCAAAGAATATAGAAACATACTTGTTTGTTAAATAATATCTTCTTTTACTGTATATACAAAAAAACGAGGCATGTTATGCATTGCACATACTGGGTGAATCTGAAAGATGAAAGTTATGCATTGCACATACTTTGGGAGGTGATTCGTGACATGAAAAGAAGACAAAAAGTGCTGTTACACGTTGTCGAATTCTGCGTCGTGTTCGAGTGACAGGGGTGCCAAATTGGAATTGAAATCGAATCCTGACAATTGGAACGGGACATAAAGGTGCGCACAAACTTCAGATGATGATTCGTGAAATTCAAGAGGACTTTTATATTCTTTTCATGTCACGAATCACCTCCCGAAGTATGTGAACATCTTTGAAGTTCATCCTTTATATATATTGTAACGTACCACGAGCTTGTGTTTACAAACTCATAATATAAGTAAATATATGTGTATTATGTTACGTAAATTATATATTTTCCCAATGAAGGCTTATTTTGAAGAAAATACATAGAATAGGCAATATTAGGCACTAAAGCAATTATTTAGGCAGTAAAGGTCGAAATAGGCAAAATAGGCAAAATAAAATAGGCTTAAATCGAAACTATAACCCCCCATATAAACTTTAAAACGTTATTTTTGATCATATCTTTAATATTAAAGAATAGGCATTTTGCCTAACATCCGGTCTCTACTTATAAGCATATTACATTAAAAGATTCAGCAAAGAGTAACAGTATGAACAATAACTATTAGCAGAGTAAGAAATAAATTCATTCGTTATTCGTGTTTGAACCCAATCATGATTTAGTACGATGTGGAGCGTATGTCAGCGCCCCTCTCTGCATCACAGTCCAACTGAGATGGTCACATATGACGCTTGATCAAGTGGCTCTTCATATAATGTTAAACGATATTCTTAGAAGAACGAAGTGAAAGCTACGAAAACTGCAAAGGAAATCTGTGCTACGGAAGGGACGGGGGATTGAATATTCGGACTGACCACCGGTAGTTTACGCGATTCAGGTCAAATGACATGTGCAATAAAGACAAACATCAGGTTGAGAAACCAGTTGTCATAAACAGGACCTCCTGGACCACATTGCAACGACTAATCCAAGTACAAGTCAATTGACAACACAGATTGCAACGTCCCACAACAATGTATCATAACCTGTGGTTTGTCTAAAGACGACACACAACCCGGAAAACGACTCACTATGGTTCAACAACTGGTACAGAGTCTTTATGACTACATGTTTTGGCATCGGATTGTCACAAGTAACGAAAAATGGATTTCTGGAATACTTTGCCGGTGCTCACCACTGATTACGATCAAGCTACGGGGCATTGTCAATTATCAAAAGAGAAAAGTTTTAAAACAAAGGTCATATTGTGCATATGGTAGAATATCGATGGTACATGGCTTTGAAATCTTATTTTAGACGGCCGTGCTGTGGATAGAAATATTTACGCTTAACAGTAACAGGAGGTCCATTATGTTATACAGGATGTCTACTAAATGTTTGTTCTTAAAATTCCAAGTTTTCTCAGGTTTACTAATACTATTTTCCAGGTTTGTATATATATATATATTTAAAACAAAGAAAAGTTGTTATAGTTAATAATCCCTAGTAGAAGGCCAGTTGAGCAAAATTTGCAATAACTAACAGAAAACCAGCACTTATTAATTTTAACTGCCGTGTGATTCATATTCCTTGGTAGGAATTACTTTTTTATATTTAGTTTTTACTAGATGAAGAAGTTCTAAAAATTATGAACTTAAATTCTAAACTTTGAGAAAAAAATCTGGTTCCTGGTTAAATTCCATGCTTTTTCCACTTTTTTTCAAGTACAAATATAAACTCCACGCTCATTCGTTTTTCCAGGTCAGTAGGCAACCTATTATATAACATAAATAGACAAAATAGAGAGTTTTTCTTCAGGTTGGTAACACCTCGTACAACCGGTCAGAAGTAGTTCCTAAGAAATCGTTTACAGGTTGCAAGGACTTGAATTGACACAACATACTAGATACAACCCGATCTTGCTAGTTCAGATTATAATTTGTTTCACTCCCTTGTCTACTTCTTTTCTATAAGGATGACTGTTTTATACATTTGATGATGTCAAAAATAGGGTTCGTGTGCTTTTAGTCTTCAAATCCGCCGAATGCTATCGCCGTGGAATTGTGGCTTTCGTGAAGTGCTAGTAGAAGGCTATCCAACGCAATGCAGAATAAGGTAACCCCTCACACTCTGTACCGTGCATCAAAGTTGTGTGTGTGTGTGCGCACACACACACACACACGCACGCACATACACACACACGCGCGCGCACGCACACAAAAACTTATAACTTAATCTGATATATTGTGGAAATATATCTATATCTAAAGCAAGTTCCACTTTAAAACTTCATTAGAAAATCATCGTACTTTAGTTATGTTGTTACTTATATATGATGCACAGGTTCCTAAGGATTTTAGTTACAGGTTCCTGTAGTTCCAAAAGTTGATCGCATTGGGAGTTGTTCATCAAAGCAACAATAATAGGAATTTGGTAACGCTGAAAACCCATGCGCAGAACTCGTGAGATAGCAATGCCGCACCAGACAGTATGAAGGGTTGTAAGAAAACACCTTCAAATGAAGCCATCCAGATTGCAACTTCATGTCATTTTCAACAGTTACGTGATGTTTTCAAGTGCATCACTTTTAATGATGAATGCATATTCACACCAGTGAAACGTTAATCGAGACAACTGTCGAATTTGGAGAAAAGAAAATATATATGAAGTCATTGAACATAAACGAAATTCCCCCAAAACTGAATGTGATTTGAACCATGTCATATCGGAAGCTGTACAGCTCGTTTGTCTTCGCGAGGGACATTGCTATAGGCATGTCCTATCTTGTCATGCTGCAGCTTTGGTTGATGCCACAACTGAATGACGACTCAGATGAATATCTGTTCCAACAGGATAAAACACCGCCTCATTATCAGTATGCAGTTCGTGTGCACCTCAATGAAGAGGTTCTAGTACGTTGAATAGGAATGAACAGACCCTTCGGACAATGCTCTTCTGAAATGGTCACCAAGATCACCAGATTTAACCCCACTGGTTTAAGGACCCTGTTTGCGTGCTCCTTCTTCCACGAACTGCAAATGGAGGTTGAAGAAGTTGCAGCTACGGTCACGCCACACATGTTAACCAGACCCTGGCAAGAGCTAGACTCGATTACCACATCAATATTTGTCGCGTCACACATGGCGCTCACATTGAGTACATGTAATGTCTTCATTCTATTGCAAAACCTTAAGAACCCATGCATCATGTGACACAACGACTCATGATAGGTACGGTAGTTTTTTAATAGAGTGGAACTTATTTTAGATACACCCTGTATATACATCAAATTTCGTTATATAGAAAACTATCAAATGTTTACATACAGAACAGAGTGCGTCAGAAAATTCTTCTTCAGTGCTCATTTGACTAAGAGTATTGACATCTAACTGTCTATTGATCTTCTGATGCAATATCTCTGTTTCAAGAATGCATCTGAAAAATAAATAAATAACACAGTTTTAAGGATCTAACAAAATTATAATTTAGTGACAACGCTAACTATTTGTAATTTCATAGATTTCACGTAATTAGACAACTTTTAGAGTTTCAAATAGACAAAAACACATAAACTAATTCATATTTTCTACTATGTATCTACAGTCTTCAAATAAACACATTGAATGATCACTGAATTATCATCCTCTACCAAATAGTAGACAGATTCTTTTTTCGCCTTCTGCAGAACAGCGATCTCATGAGGTATCGGTATTGATCCGTTGGTATGGCCAATCAAGCTGCTTGTAATACCAAGATGGAGGGGGAAGATATATCCAGAGACTGGATATACTGTTCTATGTAACTCATAGATGCTCAATAAGGTTGAGATCCAGGAAGTAGTGATAATGCTAGGTCTGCACTTGTGTTCCTCCTACGATTCTTGGACGTACATAACTGCTAGATGCGTCTTCGAAGATACCATCGTCATGGAAAGTGAAATATGGTTTTCGAAATGTCATTTCACTAATGGCCAGCAACTGTTAAGTTATGCAATCCTACATGACACAAGGGTCATCCCGATTGCTAACTAACCATCTTAAAGTTCTTGAAAATGATTTAACTAGTCATGTGTGTTGTAGGGCTTACCTAAATTTAAACTGGCAGACAAGAAACAAGTATCATAAACTAAAAATCACATACAAACCGATATTTGTTTAAGTTATAAACGTATTTTGCTCCACTAAGTTTAATATTTTCAAAACGTTATTGCTAACCTATTAAATATTCACTTAAACATATTTGTCGCAGAACAATGCTCTAATAGGTCTACAAACAATTCGTTTGAACTAGAAAACCTACTGCATTCACCGATTTCTTTTTCTTTCCTAAGGAGTGATCGATTATCCTTGATTATTAAACCTTTTTTCTTCAGAATGCAGTAATTAAAGCTCTTATGTATTATAATGGGAAAAGAAATGTAAAACGTAGTTATTTCCTTATTAAAGTTAAAATGGTTTTAAAAAGTCCAAATTTCTCAAGAAAAAAAAAACTGATTTTTTTCTCAAAAAAGCTTTTTTCCTGAGCCCTTACATTGCTAACGTTGTGTATTTTATATGTTACACTTCTGTGTAATTTAGAAAAAAGAATAAAAGTTAGTGCATAACAAAAAAGATATGAAATAAACAAATTAAGTTCATGGCATGAATTAAAGTTTATATGCCAGACTTGTACATATATTAGCTCCTACAAGACTGAATAAGGATGAAAAAAGACACAAACATCATCTTTGAACTTGTCTAGGAATGAAGCTAAGTCGTTAAACAAAACGCAAAGTCTCATCACTTGACACACTTTCTCTGTGACTGATTTTGAACACCCCACTGGTACAGCCGTTTGGCGCGGTGGAGGCACTAACCCTTCCGGATCCCACGATCTGATCTTTGTCAAAAACCGACAAATCTTTGCATTTACTCATAACGAGCAAACTCTCACTACTGACTGACTACCTACATTCGTCGTTATGCTGTAACGAGATGTGCTGTGTCATCACAAAACTCATACGGCAGCATGATCTAATCTATTATTCGAAGAGACCGTCATGACCCAGCCATCATCTGGTGTATATACATACCATTTATTATTATTTTGTAATTATTTCGAGTGTACGAAGCACCAATATCCACAAAATAACGATGGAGTTACACAGATAATGGATCCACATTTTTCAGTGCTATTCTATTCGTGTACTAGTTATTTCCAGAAACATGGCCGGCCTGAGGCGTGTGCGATGTGTACTACTACACATGCGAGCATTTTGGGGAAGAGCAGAGAAAACCGGGAAAACTTAAAAAATATAGTAAAACTAATTGTTTTATATAATTTTGAAGGAAACACACAATCTTTTCTAAATTTATTATAACTTTATAAATATTCTTTACTTACAAGTCTGCTATTTTTCTGAAATAAGAGTATGCATTGCTCTTATTACTCCTAAACTAAAACACATAATAGATACGAGACTATTTTAAACTATATTCAATTTATTTTCAGCATATTTACATAACTTTTCATAGCACTGTTATTTTGAAACAAATAACAAATGTTGTACTAGGAGAGACTACCAGTTTTATTTTCTATCATGACAAAATTGTAAAACATTGCCAAAATAAATTATTATTTACTTTTTTCTCAACACAATACGTGTTACCGTGAGTTACGACTGAATTTTAAACCTTGACTTTAGAAAAAATATTTTATATAAAGTCGATAACAAAACATTAATAATAAGTTACATTTTATGATAGTTCATTTAGTTTATTTGAGCGTCCATTGAAAAAGGTAGTTCAAAGGAATAAGTAGTAGATTTTTACACTTGTATATGAGAGGGGGGGGGGGGATATTAGTCTATAAAAGATATAATTTTAAGATATTATTTCACTTTGGTTTTTAGGTTCAAATCGCTCTGAAGTGCTAATTTTTAGTGTTCATTTTAAAAAGATTTGGAGAAATCCGCCGCTTTTGCTTGAGGGGTATTCCATATCCCCAACCCCCCTGGTGTGAGAGGCGCCATAATTCAGTCTTGCACACACACCATTTCGCTCTTATGCCGGCGCTGTCCAAAAATAAAAGAAGTTGAGAATTATTTTCACCTCTGTCAGTTCACAGAAGTGACTCATTTACTTCAAAAATTACATACGATTTCAACTAGTTCTCGTTTATTCATTACTAGAAATATAAGACTTGATCTTCAACTAGACTCAGATGATTTCCAAATCAATATTTCAAATATCTATCTCTTGGAGAACACAAAGATTCATCATCGCAGACACAAAAGCTTGTCAATAGATAATAGATAATATCTTGTGTGAAGCCAATCCATAGGATTATTAATATTCATTTCATTTCCCTTGCAGCTTTCCCTTAGTCCATCCTAAGATATTTTCCATAGGATTTACAACTACAACTTTGTACACCCCGTGAGTATTTCCCGACAGCACAGTGTACGTTTTACCTATCTCAGACGCCTCCGTCACGAATTGTAAAGCTCCGCGTTCTGTTACTTTCTTAATTTACTAATGTGTTACTTTACATTCTTTCTTTTCTTTTTCTTTTTATCATTGCAAAGACTCTCAGAGCTGACGATCAACTTTCACATCCAACAACAGTAAGAGGTCTGTCCAGAAACGAAACTTCCTACATATAATGGCACGTACAGTTTGTGGAAATTATGCAGATTAATCTCCTTCACAATAGTCCCTTTTACTATCAATACATCATTCCCAGTGCGTCTTTCACTGTTGAAACGCATCCTGGTACGCGCTTTTTTGGAATAGCCTGGAAATCTCATAGGATTTATTTGATCTCTTCTACCGGTTGGAAACGCGATCTTTCAGGATGGATTTCAACCTGAGGAACAAAAGCTACAAATGCCAAATCAGGCGAGTAGGATGATTGGGGTACAACAGCCGTATTGTTCTTTGCCAAAAAACTCCCTAATGAGAGGAGTCAAATGGTTAGGAGCATTGTCATGGTTCAATATCCATGTTCCATTTTTCCAAGCTTCCAATCTCTTCTTCCTCATAGCCTTCCTCAAACGCTTTATCACTTCTAAGCAATACTCTTTGTTGATGGTTTGAGCACGTGGGGCGTATTCATAACGAACAACACCACAAAAATCAAAGAAAACAATAAACATCACTTTAACGTTTGAGTGACTTTGATATGCTTTTTGGGTCTCGCCGAAGGTTTTCCCACCCATTGGGATGACTGTGGTTCTGATTCAACGTTCAAGTTTCGTCACGTGTTATGATGTTTTTCAAGATGCTACTGTCTTCGTTAGCATCATTCAAAAGATTTTCAGATTTCCACAAATGTTTCATTTGTTAGCAACCGAATTGCCGCGAAACGAATTTTGCAGCAATAAATTTTTCAACTAAAATCACATGACAGGACGATTTACTGATTTCTATTTTTTCAGCTATTTCGCGGATTCCACACTTGATTCCCGGTGGTGTTGCTTACAGGGGTTCGGATCCCACTTTAAGCATTAGGTCTCATCTTATGTAGCCTCGGTGCTGAAAACAAACTTACAATAAGTTGCCTCTTCATGATGATGTACAAAAATAATGTATTGAATATATTGAATATGCATAATTGTATTTCATGTACAGAACTGCTAATTTCTATTGGTTTTTCCTCCTAGCATATAGCAAAATCATTACATTACCTGGTTTTGACGAGAACTTCAATGGCATCTGGAGAGCAATGAATCAAAGCAAACGCCAGTAATCTTCTCCTCATTTCAAGATCATTAAAATCAGTACATTGCCCAAGTTGTTGCATTACTTCCCAACCAACAGATAAATTTTTATCCATTATTTGTTGACACATTTGAGCACAATAATTATAGTCTTGTGCCTGAAATGTTGTTAAAAACAAAATGTACATTATATCACAATAATATGTTCTTATTTTTTCTCTTCTTTGATCTATACACGTCACAAATATTTTATTCTAAACTTAATTTGATATTTGTTTTCACCGTTCCTACTAAATGTGTTGTCAATCACAACGAAAGCGCAAATTTTATGTGACTATTTACATGTATCTTGATTGCATAAAATTATATAGTTCATTAAGCTCAGACGAAGTAACAAATGCAATGAAAGTAACAATTTTGAAACAAAAATTCTTAAAGAAAAAGTTTCTTCCTTTACCTGAAAAGCAGTTTCCGCAATCAACATCAGAACTTTTCCTTCCCTTTCTCGAACGTCCTCACCACATACATTTAGATATTGTGCCAGCTGGAGTAAGCGTTGATTATTCCGATATGCCGATGGTTTATTAGTCACAGCCTGTTTTATCAAATGTAGCTTGTCAGAACAGAGTCGAACTAAAAAAAAATGGAACAGACATAATTGTTATTCAATAGACAAGAAATCAATATTATTATGATTTAATAACTTCATTTGAATAATATTAATTTCAATCGCACAATATTTATTGACATAAAATAATAAAGGCGAACTTCATAAGGGAATCAATAAATTGTTAATATTCTCTTATGTGAAGGTAATTCGCCTTATAAATTTAACTATTTGAGATTCAGAATACTCTTCATAAAATTCGTCTTACCTTTGACTTAGAGAGTGCAATACAATTCGTGAAATGAATATCACTTTACCGTCTATTAACGATAAAACTTTAATGTTGAAAATGAATATACCTACTATAGACATTTCGAATTCTCATCTCCTGAATACAATGCCTAGAATTATTTACAATTTCCTTTCCAATCAAAATGTAATGAAACAAGTCATATAGTTACTACTGAATCACATTCTTAAGAAAGAAGTACGTGAATAAAATGTTTCTCATTTGTGACAATAGCCAAAACTCATCAAATAGTTACTATATAATAATGAAATTATATATATATATATATATAATGAAATAAAACGCATTTTGGAGATTTTACGTTATGTATCCTTTAATAAATATTATTTTAGTATAAGTAACATAATAGATGAATCGATTTACCTGAAGAAAATAATCATCTCCGTACAGCTCTTGAGTGTAAAAGACACGACTAGATAGGATGTTCACGACTAAAACACTCAAACGTCAAATAGAAACAATAAAACAGCTATAATTCCTTACATTAGATACAAATGGAAGAATAGGCAGATTGTTGAAAACAAATACAAATAGTAATAATGTAAGTAAAAGGCTAATAGTCACCGCAAGAAACAAACCTTATCTCTAGGAAGTACTTTCGAAGAACATCGTCTTCATCGTCAGCCTAGGCACACTTCAAAAAGGATTTAAACCATAAAAAGAATTTAAAAAATGTACGAAGTAAATATTTTCTTGTCACTATAATTAGACATATGTTAATAGACATACCGCCGCTCGCAATAATATTATCACCGCTCGCAATATAATGATAAATACAAATAGTATTTACTCCGAAAAATAAGACTTTACAAAGATTACGATCTGTTAAAAATAAACTGAGACTAAAATTTCCAAGAATGTATGAAGTTTACTGTAAATGTGCCAAATCTTATATAAACAGGAAGAACTGTAGGGGATAGGTCAAAGGAATATGTCAGGAAAATGCGGATCCAGAAAACTCAACACGAGTAAAACATGCTTATATAAGAATAATACAATGACTGTACAAAATGGATATCAAGAGATAAACCTAAGAGAAGCAATCAAGGTAAAACCACGAAATGACAACTTATATCAGGAGAAAGGTACTAATTTATCCGGTGAGTTGCTTAACTTAACAACAACAACAAGATTGCTGGATAATGTGAGATGCAAAAAATTAGAATTAACAATTAAATCGCAATTAAATTTAACTTTGTGCTCTTATGTTAGTTGTGAGCCGACCTGTAAATTTTTCCATCCACTCTTGCGTCGGGTTGCTCTTACAATTAGGTTTACAGGACAGGCCAAACAATGAGATAAAATCGAAGTATAGTTCTAAGCTGCATTAGTGTAGATTAATACATTACTCGTACCTGAACATTTTATAGTTAAAATTTCCGGCAAAAAATACGAAATTTGAGAATTTTCTGTGGCATCAAATAGAGTGCAAAGAGTAAACAATGAAATACGATACAAAACAAAAACAGTCACACATCACGACGAATATTTTATCATATACGTCTGAAGAAGCTAATAGATAAGCCGCTTCACGTAATGACTGTTAGGTACAATTTATTTGTATACACACAACGCAAAACACTAAATATGTATTCCTCTAAATTTTTTTCTATTAGACGGAGGGTGTAAGATGGGAATGTTCAGCCACTGAGGCATCTGAGACATTGATAATTAGTCTAAGTTTATATTAGAACATTAGTAATAAAATGTCTATTGACGGTTGTCAAAATATTTTGTCTTCAGTATAGCAGGAAAAAGGTATAAAATATCTTTGGCAATTAAAATAGGTTTATTTCAATGGTTAGTTCCAAATGACACTAAATTTTTGTAGAAGTCAGTAAAACCACACCATAACTGACTGACAGTACAGTTAATATGCTAGGCAACTTCCGTTTCTCATCCCATCACGATTGAGTTTTTAGGCTTTTGTGATATGTCTCTTTACAGGAATAAAACAAACACCGCCTCGTTCTACATGATGCAAGATACAAGTTGCTTACAGGTTGATATAAGCGTACCTTGTAGAGGTAAAATTTTAACACCAAAATCGTGTAAGAGTTGAAGCGAAGATATTAGATCTAATTCCTCTTGAATTTCAGGATTATCATCTACTATAAGATGCAGACAAGCTCTGAAATGAGAGAAAATACAAATCTTGAAACAACCAACTATCAATTAACATGATTATCATGTGACATCTAACGGGAGTTTTCTTAGGAGATATAAATACCAGTACGTATTTAAGGTTTTCTTTTATTAAGCTTTCTACAAATGTTGTGAATTTTTGTGATCTTGGTACAATGGGAAATGTGAAACTAATTTTCTTCCATTTAAAAAAAAAAAAAAAATTAAAACCATAGGTCAGCCATATTCAAAACATACTGAGCACTCACCTCTTTTTCAGCTCTGTATATTCGTCGATACTAAGAACTGTAACTATAGGCATTTATTCTCAATTTCTTTGAAACCTTTCTCGTAAGTCTGTATGTCAAAACGTTCTACACAGGTACGAGTAAAAAGCTTTTGCAACAAAGGCAGGTGTTAATTCTTTAAATATGAATATGCAAGAAGTGACAAAAGAAAACAGCGTACCATATATACAAATCGTACATGAATTGTGTCGATTTTCTTGTGTCGCTAACTGTACGAAATGATAATACTTATTATACGCGACAACATATTGAGGACCTCTAAAATTACGAAATTGAGGACCCTCCTTGAGTTACCCATTGACGTTTGAGTATAATGTTTTGGCGGAGGACCCAATTTTCACCCTCTATCCAGAAATGACTCACGTCTATGACGGGTGAGCATCGAACTGCTGCTGCTTCCATTAAGGCGTCAAGTATGAGGTATCCATTTACCGAGTTTCGAAATGAAATGAAATGAAATCTTTAAGTTTTACGTCCCAAGGTTATGCCGGTAAGGCTAAAGGAGACGATGATGATGAGAGATGAGTGAAATGATGGAATGAAGAAAGTGGGAGGAAACGGGAGAACCCCGAGAAAACCCACGATCACGGGTTTGTCGATCGAACTAGGGACCCCAAGCATCGGAGGTGAACGCTCTACCACTGAGCCACCGCGCCCCCACCGAGTTTCGATACGTACCCAAGTTTCTACCATGACGATGAACAGTCAAATAGTGACATGGAGTTCGCTGGCCAGTTCTTCAACAGTTTGCACTAGATTTGCCTCCATCGCTTCGTTGTCCAGCTGCACAGGTTTCCCTTCTTGTGGCTTATCGGTGAGATTGGTGTTTCGAGACCAAAACTTCTGGAACCACCTCTGGCATTTCCGCACATCCACAGCATCCTGATCATATATGGCATTGATATTTCGTGTAGCTGCGCTGATTGAACGTCACAGGTGAAATTCATACAGCATGACATGACGTATGTGGTCCTTCGACACTATCGTGATCGAACATAAGGCAGAATTTCAAAACGTGGATAGACCGTTTTCCTGCTACAAACTGCTGCACAGTGAAGTGCCCCACATGACAGCTATCGCACGTGCCGTCTCCCTCACTGTTCGCTCGACAAATGGCAACATTGCAGTAGTCATCGGAAAAACGACGTTACATACTTATATGATGAGCTGATAGTTTTTAGGGGTTGCAGATCAGTTGCATAATCGAAAATACAATAAATTATATATATAGTACCATATGTATTAACTACCCTTTCGAATGTCTGTAAAAAGAAAGAAATTTAAAAAGACAGAGAAAAACTACAGACACTTCTAGAAGACAGATCTGGCAATAATTTTGGTTTCAAAAAAATAATAGTAAATGATTATTCGGACTTATTTATAACAGCTATTTCCAACAGCTATTCGTTACTAGCTAAACTGATTTTTGAAAAGAAAATTAACACAACTATTCTTGTTCTACCACGTCTATAACGTTGGATGTTCCTGCTTCTTATCCATGATTATAATATAAATTATCCAAGACCCAGAAATGGTGAACTATTTATTCAGTCTACTCTTCTCAAAAGCTATAGACAGCTGAAAGGTATCATCAAACAAACACACAAAAATGTGGATGATATTGCTATTCGTCCTTCTTTGTTCCCTCCATAGCAATAAAAATACCAAATGTACTAATGATGCATCAAGAGAAGCAGTTGAATCAGCCCTACCATCTCAAGCCTGAGGAACCAAGCTCTAAGTTGTGATCGTATTTCCTCTACTGGTTTGAGCTTCAAACAAAAGATGATTACATGTTTTCGGGCCGTAAGTTAGTAATCCTAACGTGATTACAACCGCAAATGATCGTCTTATTACATGAACATCGTATGAAGTTTTGTACGACTAAAAGTATAGAACAGACCGACAGTGTGTTGTCAAGTTACGCGTAATTCACAGTCTCACAATCAACATTCATCAAGGCGCAGATAGTTTCTCTATTAGTAGTCGATAGCTTCTCCAAATGGATTGAGTAGTGAAAATTATCGGTAGATTGAACAGTTACTTTAATCGACTACGATGGTTTTAAGGTTGGTTTCGGACACTGGATCACTCTTTACAAGTAGTAAATTACAGCAATATTGGCGCAAGCAATGGGACAGTACAATACACTTTTTTTTAATCATGACATTTCTCCATCAAAACCAACTCGTTGATTTTTTTTTTTTTTTTTTTTTTTTGTTTGTTTGTTTGTTTGTTTTTGGGGTGAAACACAAAATGTTAGTACATAACCAAGTACATTGAACGGATAAGAAGATCAGATGAATTTAAAGCGAGTATATGTGGATTATGGATTTTTGATAATTCTCCAATAGGACTTTCATTTCATTTGAAACTCTCAACGCTCCACTCACAAAAGCTGTATCTCGGATCGAAGACACAAAGCTACAGAAAATTTGTTCTGCTCGTACGGGTAATGAATTCCAAGGTTATTATTATTTTTTCCTTCGATTATGCTTAGGTAGTAGCCGGTGTAAAGTGAAATCAACACAGAATTGTATATCAACACAAAATCCGGGTCCAAAACGCAATCCAGTACTGGATTTTCAAGGTAACTAAAAATCCAAGACTATCAACAATGGAAACCACAGAAACAGACTGTAAGAAAGCTGTGTAACACATAACACTTGGGAGTTGCTTCACAAATGTGACTGACACACAGGGATGGACAACTCCTTACAGAATATAGAAATGTATAAGGACATAGCAGTTGGTAAATAATTATCCAGTAACTTGGGTGTTAGTGTTGAAAGTTAGCTATGGCGGTGTTAGCGTAGTGGCAACTGTTATTACCTTAGGTAAATACTGAAGATACAGCAGAAGAAGATGACTTATTTAGCATTTTGTTGTGCAGTAGTCACGTCGTGCCATGCTGTCTTAATTTATGAGTTGAGCTGAGTTCTCTCTGCGAAGATTATATAACTGAGTTATGTAATTAACTGGAACTAATGTGTTATGTGAACATACAGTATAATGATAGTGTTTTGTTTTGTGCATGCAAAGATCTGCATTGCGTAAAATAAAGGCCATCAAGAACCTGTAGTTCACTTACGTATTCATGTAACTTCGTCAAAGTGGTAATTTGGTAGTTGTTGCAATCAACTGTGTGTCAACGTATATGTTTTGTAAAGGGTATACAGCTGCATATTAAAGTGCATTACAATTAATTTATTACTAGAGACTACATTCAAGAGAATCTATATTAAAGAGAACTTCTAGAACAAAGAGATGTCCCGATCGGTTTACGTAAGAGTAACAGAAATACGAAAACTAAAATCAAACACTTACTTTGCAAGTTCCATGGATGGATCACAAAGATTTCCAGCTGAGTCAAAGTATTCTCTTGCTGCCTGTAGTATCAACTGTACACCTCTATAGTATGGAATTTGCCTTGGAGCTGTTTCTTCGCGACTGCATTGCATTATATTTCCTACAGACATAATATTAGCTTTGTTGTTCGAAAGTAGCAGAGTAGTGGCATACAGCTGAAAAGAGATGGGAGTAATACTTAACATGATTTAAAGGTAATGAAATTACCACGTACAGTATGTTTTATATGTCCTCTTCCTCAATCTCGTGGTTACAGTGCTTGATTTCTGTGAGCGTAATTGCAAGTTCTAAGCTTAATGGGAGTAAAATATCTCAATGAAAATATCAAATTGTAATACGGATCCCATTTTAAATAGCAGGTTCCGTCCTTCATATCCTTAGAGCTGCATAAGGACGCACAGTAAATTCAATCAACTAAGATGTTTATATGACACATTTAACAAGTAATAGGGTACATTATTCTATGTTTGTATCTAAATGAAGAGCACCTACGTGTAAACATTATTACATGAAGTATCCCGTATGGTGTTCAACTCAATTAGCAGAACGATTCTTCACACCACATAAGATAATACTTCTCTAAGAAACTTTCCTGAGAAACCTCAATCTGGGATTTCAAACTGTAGGAAATTTATTTTAACAAAAGCTTTTTAAAGCTTCTTAGACTACAACACTATATCTTTGTCAGTTCATGTTTTCATAAGAATATAATGTGCAGTCATTTTCTCGTTCTTCAGAAAGACGTAATACTGATTTTCCCGGTGACCTTCTCTTGACATGCAAAGTCTACCAAACCCTTGGACATTGGATTTTCTGAGACCAGTAAAATCTACAACTTTTGCCTTCTATTGTAGCTATTGCTATTATTATTATTATTATTATTATTATTATTATTATTATTATTATTATTATTATTATTATTATTATTATTATTATTATTATTATTATATGCGAAGATTTTTATATGCTAAAGGTGACTATTTATCCTTGTTTCTTCAAATTGCTAATGCTGATTGGTGTAATATATTGTTAGGTAATGATCTCAATTTAGCAGTTTGTAAACTAGAGGAAGTTATTAAACCTGCGATGGAGTGTAATATTCCTAAATCTAGGCCTAAAAAATCTAAATTTCCCTTATGGTATTCAAAACAATTGATTTCTTTATGGAAAGTAAAAATCAGACTCATAAAAAATACAAAACTTCTCAATGTGAAAATTATTATGTAATCTTTTCTAATTGTAGAAGAGCTTTCAAAACTCAATTAAATGTGGACAGGCAAATTCATTTTAGTAAAATAGACAATTGCCCCTGAAAAATTTTGGAAATATGTAAATGGTTCACAAAATAAGGTAATATCTGGTATTATTGACAATGATGTTTTGTTGACTAATGATAGTATGTTGGCTGAAAAGTTTGCCAACTATTTCTCATCGGTCTTTCAAACTTTCTCGGTTAGTGTTACTAAAAATCAATGTTCATTTGAAGAATTTGGTCAAGTTAAACCCCAAGAAATTACTACTCAACATGTATTGGAAGCTATCAGAACTTTAAAGATTAAATCGTCAAGTGGGATAGACAGAATTCCAGCTTTCATTGTTAAAGGAATAGTGAAACTATCGCACCAATATTGTCTTCTTTGTTTAACTGGAGTTTATCCACTTGTAATTATCCTGATGTACGGAAATTGGTTTCTATAACACCCATACCTAAAGCTAATGGAAAGTCTATTAATGATTTTCGACCAATCTCTGTAATGAAGGTAATTCCGCGTATCTTTGAGAAAATAATCTATAAATAACAGTAAAGAATGAAATTAATATAAATCAACGTGGATTTATGGCTGGTAAACCTGCAATAACTAATTTAGCAAGTCTTATGCATTATACGCTTCCAGTTATTTGGGCTGGTAGTCAAGTAGACGCTATTTACTTGAAATTTGCTAAGGCATTTGATAAATTACCACATCACTTATTGATAAACAAACTGAAAAGATATAACTTGCCTAACTGTGTTATTGGTTGGTTGACTTCATATTTAAATGAAAGAAAATTTGTGGTAAAATATAAAGGGAAACTGTCTGCTACTCATAATAATACCTCCGGGGTACCCCAGGGTTCTAATCTTGGTCCTCTATTGTTTTTGCTGTATATTAATGACATTGTGTTGATTTAACTTGTACATATCTGTTATATGCTGATGATATTAAAATTTTCAATAAAATCAAGATTCTTTGCAAAAAAAAAATATATATATATATATTATAGTGAAATGGTCCGAAGAGAATTCTCTACCCCTGAACTTGAATAAAACGCAAGGAATAACATTTTCGAGGAAAGTTAACCCTTCCATCTACAAATACAGGATAGGAAATCAACATATCCAATTCGTTAAGCATGTTAGAGATTTAGGAGTAATATTAGATGAAAAATTGCTTTTTCAGAAGAATCTTCAGGTTGTTATCTCCAAAGCTAGGAGGAATTTAACAATGATCAAATGGATATGTCGAAACTTGACTAATATTACCAGTACAATTCTCTATATGTACAATGTTAGGTCTCATCTTGAATATTGTACGGTAATTTGGAATAGTGAAGCAAAATATTTTAGTTCTTCGATTGAATCAGTTCAAAATTCACTCCTATCCTAGTTAAAATGGAAATTTAAAGAAATAGGAGAGGCGAGCTTGTCAGATATAAGGGTGGATCTTAATCTTACCCTTCTGTCTGACAGGCGTCGGCTCTTTGACTTGAAATTTTTTCATGTAATTCTGCATGGAGATTTTGTTCTGGAGAACCTTTTCTCTTTAAAAATTCCTCACAGAAACATTAGGAAATTTGTTCCGTTTATTAGTAAATATCTAATTAGGTCTTCAATATATAAAAGTATAGAAACAGCTAATAACTTTTATCCGGTTCTTGATTTGTTTCATAAGAGTTTTAAGAAGATGCGTGAATTATTTTTTTTTAATTTTTTTTAAATAAACTACGAAATGTCTTAGTATTTTTAGGCTTGCAACTGATTGTCTTAATTTTGTATTGTATTTTCACTAAATACTGTATGAATTTTTTATATGTATATATATTGTATTTTTTTAAAAAATCAAATTGTAAGAACCTTTTTAATTCTGAACAGATACACATGTTTGTTTCTTACTTTTTTTATATTTCTGGAGGTCATTTTGTAAAGTTTGTAAGGTGCCATTTGAAAGATAATTTTTATGTTTTGTTAGTTTTTTTAATTATTATTATTCTCTCGTCTTTTATTTTCCTATCATCTTTTCTTTTCTTCTATTCTTAATTCCTTCTTTACTACATATAATGCACTTTTTTTTAAAAACTTGGTCATGGATTTTTTTATTTGTTTCATGTGTATTTTTTTTATGTTTATTTTATTTTCGTCATTATTACTAGCCTTATGAATCAGTGTATTTTACTTGAAGTGTTTAACTTAGAAATATTTATTTTCAAATTGCATTAGCAGTTACATAGTGTCTTTTTGAACTTTTTTTTCCTTTCAATATTTTGTAAACTGTTACAACTACATGGTTAATAATAATCTATTTTTGAATTTTACACTGTATTCTTATCCTGTATGGTATACCTTTTCTATATGCATGTTAATTATGTTTTTTTTTTTTTAACTATTGTTATTTTTGTATTTCCCAGTTTGTAACAGATACTGCATGCTTTTATGTTATTTTTCTGAACTAATATTTTATCCATTTAATCTATTTTTGTTTATAATCAGTTGTATGTTGTGAATTCTATTTGCATGTGATGGGGGCGCGGTGGCTCAGTGGTAGAGCGTTCACCTCTGGTGCTTGGGGTCCCGGGTTCGATCCCAGTCCCCGCCAAGTGAACTTTGTGGTGGACAAACACCGTGCTCGTGGGTTTTCTCGGGGTTCTCCCGTTTCCTCCCACTTTGTTCATTCCACCATTTCACTCACCTTTCATCATCACCGTCTCCTTTAGCCTAATTTAAACGGGACGTAAAACTCAAAGATTTCATTTCATTTTTTCTATTTGCATGTGCCCTATGCTTGTAAAAATTTTTTTTTCTTTAGGGCACCTGTGGCTGTAATGCTGTTTGCTTCCAATAAACATATTTCAAACATTATTATTATTATTATTATTATTATTATTATTATTATTATTATTATTATTATTATTATTATTATTACTATTAAGTATTCCGCTATTCACAGATCCTGAAACTATTTTTTCGGACCTGGAAATGATTCTTCCATATTTCTCGATCTTCAACTTCCTCTGTGACTCTCAATAGTTTTTCCAAATCATCAGTTAGTTGTTTTCTTCTTCCTGCTCCTGTTTCCTTCCATTTTTTCCTCTATGGCGGTATGAAGAAGAAAATTTCTTCCGCAAGATGTGTCCAATCCAATTGGACTTCCTACGAAGGATGCTGGCTAAAAACATCCTTTTCTCTCCTATTAATTTTAAAACATCAACGTTTGTTAGTCTCTCTGTCCACATTATCTTCTCCATCTTCCTCCAACTCCCCATTTCGAAGCTCTCTAAATATTTCTTCTCTAACTTCCATAATGTCCAAGTATCTGACCCATACAGTCCAATACTCTATATATAGCACTTAAGCAGCGTCTTCCTTAATTCAATATTAAGCCTGCTAGTTAAGAGAGATCTTTTCTTGTTGAATGCATTTTTGGCTATGGCATGACCTGAACTCTTTGGTGCAGTAAGCGTCTCTCGTCAAAATACTTCCCAGATATTTCAATTGATCTACCTCTTCAAGGTCTTTGTTTCACTCTGGCCTACAGGGGTGCGTTTCCACGGGATTTTCTCATGACTTTTGATTTTGCAACATTCATTTCCATTCCATATTGTTTCCCAGTGTCAAGTATTTTGTCCATCATTTCTTGTAGTCCTTCTCCGGTTCTAGCTATAATAAAGATATCATCTGCATACCTGATTTTGTTAATGATCTCCTCTCCAATCTTAGAATCTCCAATTCCCACTAATAGTTTCTTCATTAAACGTTCACTGTAAATGTTTAACAATTGGAGTGACATACTACATCCTTGCCTCACTTCTCTTCCAATCTCCACATTATTGGTTTCTCCTTAATTCAAGCGCAACTTCACTCGTTGTCCTATGTACAGGTTGCGAATGAGTCGTCTGTCTTTCCAGTTGACACCGATTTCTTTACGTATTTTTAGAAGTTTGGTCCAACTGACCCGGTCGAAAGCCCTTTACCAGTCGATGAAGCACAAACAAAACTCTTTCTTTACGTCAAGAACTCGTTCTGCTATAATTTTCACCAACCTAATAGCATCTCTGGTGCCTTTCTCTTTTCGGAATCTAGATTGATTTTTTTCCAACATTTCTTCTATCTTACTTTCCAGCCGCCTGTTCGGTATGCGCGCAATAATCTTCCCAATGTGGGAAATAAGACTAATGGTTCTGCGATCACTGCACTTCTTTTCTGGCTTTTTCTTGATTAATGCTGCCATTGTAGATGTCCTAATTGCTCGAGCAAATCTGTTGGTGTCGTCGTCTCCAATGGCCTTCTCCCTTCGCATGCTTTGTACTACTTCACTTTTCAATATACTGGGTCCTATTTCTTTATCATCCAACTCCTCCTCTGCTTCGATCACAATATCTTTGGAGTGATTCTTCTGATCATATAGATCTTTTATATATTTCTTCCAGATCCTAAAGATTCTTTGATGGTCATTGACTACATGACCTTGTTGATCTGCGATTCCAAACGTGCATATACTTTAGTTAGCTCTCCCTCCTAATTTCTGTGTTTTCTGATACATCAGATCAACCATAGCTTCCTTTATTAACTGTTCCATTCAACACAAAGCTTCCCACAGCTGGAGCTTCAAAACTACGCGATTTAAAGCAAAGTGATAGTCACAAACACTTAGAAATCTCTTTCAGTAAAATCTTGATTACGTCACGGAGAATCCTGTGTAAACAATAGAGTAGAATATTTTAAAAGTATATATTGGTTTTCAGTGAACTTATAGATAACACTTAGAAGAAAGAATTATCGCTAAAATGTTGCAAGACAGCTTTTATTAATAATATTTTCAAATAATAATAATAATAAATAATACAAATCAACTTACCTCAAAGCATAGTTCTGAACCAACACAGTTAAACACTCTGGATTGAAGATCTAACATATCGTTCAACAGTAAATTCCATTCTGCTTCTGAAGGAGGAGGAGTCCTTTAAAAAGCAATCAAGAACAAAGGTTTTATATTCTATGAACACTTAATTTGAGACTCAACTTCTAATTTTCGCCTAGGGAATTGCTACCATTCTGACTATACAAATCATCAAAACTTCTTACATGGAATATTTAAACTGGTGTAAGTTCCTTACTTCTTTATGAAACAAGGTACTACTTTTCCTCTTGGTTTCTCAACAATTAGTTTTATTTCTGTCAAATATAACATAAAGTAAATCTTCGTTTTAAGCCCAGAAATCTGAATTGAACGTGGCCCAAAGCCTAAAACAATATTTTATTCGAAAGAAAATAGTTTCGAAAACTTACCTTCCTGTATGACACGTTACTTTACTTTAACGACTTTTGAAGACTAAATGTTATGGATGTATTCTATAAAATACTTGGATATGCATGAAGATGGAATGCAGTTGTACTTAGCGCACCTCTAATGTTCTTTGCTGTTGGGACATATGTTTCTTTTAGTCATGCCAATGGATGTTTGGTGACAACTGAAGGAAGCTTGGTTAACTCTAGAGGAGTACAATGGCCTAGAACAGAGGCCTTATTTTCTCGAAGTTCGAATAAAAGCCACATGCAGATCATATTGTTTTCATATCTTTTGGAAACTATTTTAGTACTTCGTTGAACTAAAGTTATTTATACCCATTTCTTGCTTTATGTATGTTTTTATCTAATTAAAACATTGTAGATACGATCCAGCTTCTTGAATCAGAGAGAAATTCTATAAGTTTTAAAAGGGTCTTTTCTAGCCAACTGAACTCTACTGAGAGTTACCAAGTGTCCTCCAGGTGTCCACTAAAATGCTGAAATCAAAAGCAAATACTATGAAAGGAAAGCTAAGGACAATAATCACCCAACTTCAAGCCTATCTAAGCATCATAGAGAATACGACAATAATGCTCAGTCTATAAAAGTATAAAGAAGTCAGTCTCTCACAAAGAAGAAATCTGAAAACTTTTTCATTCGTCCTTATTTTAAATTCGGACTCCGAGACTTGGACAAAAGTTGGCTTAACATCACAAACGGACACACCAAATATTCTCCAATGCACTTATACAACTAAGAATGCACGGAAAACAAAAGAAAAGTACTACTTCACAAACAAAGAGCATTCATGTAGTTTAGCCTTTCGTCATTTCCAATTATCGAATATTTCCGCTGAACATGACAATACGATACCTGTTGCCAATAACACTTCTTCCCCGTATAAGAAAGAACGAAAGAAAAAGACATCCAGAACCAAGAAAACGAAGATCATTCTTCGAGATGTGTTGAAAGTTTTCTGAAGAATTTCTAATAACTACCTTCAACAACTATGTATTATTAGGAAAAAGGTATAAGCAAAGACACCGACACGTAGAAGCGACTAAGGGCCAATCCTGATTTGTGTATTAGTGCTGTGTGAGGGAGAAACTTAATATTACTGTGAAAAACGAGATTTGCCACAACCTTCAAACGGACGAACGGCTTGTATCTTTCTTTATGGATATTCAAATCTTATGCGCCTCACCAAGATTTTAATAAACTGTTTTTATCTCTAATAAACTGTAAATGTCCTCTCGCTTTCGAAGAGGTTGATGGAACGGGTACATCTACTTGTTTGTTAAGGCATGTTAGCATGCTGTCTCTTATCAGCGCACACATACGACGCCAATACACACTGTCACTGTAAAGCTAGACCTATTGCTTCTTACTTAGAAATGAAATGAAATGAAATCTTTAAGTTTTACGTCCCATGATTATGCCGGCTAGGCTAAAGGAGACGGTGATGATGAGAAATGAATGAAAAGGTGCAATGAAGAAAGTGGGAGGAAACGAGAGAACCCCGAGGAAACCCACGCACGCGGTGTTTGTCCACCACAAAGCTCACTTGGCGCGAGCTGGGATCGAATCAAGGACCCCAGGTACCAGAGATGAACGCTCTACCACTGCTTCATATTTAGATTATTTACTTACAACGGTAATAGCAGGATAACGCAATACTAGAAATTAAAAATTTTAAGCTGCTTAGAGTATCATTAAATACTATTCGACTAAGTTAATTTGTTTCACACTCACTTTTGCAGTATGTGCAAGGAATTCACCACAGGATAAATATTCAGAGTTATCCTCCCAACAGAATAAAGATATCCTCTGACTTCAAGATTGGTTCGATGCCCGCGGTGGCTCAGTGGTAGAGCGTTCACCTCTGGTGCATGGGGTCCCTGGTTCGATCCCAGCTCGCGTCAAGTTAACTTTGTGGTGGACAAACACTGTGTGCGTAGTTTTCCTCGGGTTCTCCCGTTTCGTCCCATTTTCTTCACTCTACCATTTTCATTCATTTCTCATCATCACCGCCTCCTTTAGCTTAGCCGGCATAAGCGTGGAACGTAAAACTCAAAAATTTAAAGGTGGGTCCGAAGAGGAAAGACGTACTATTTGACAGCAGTGAACACGGAATGCGTCGGCGGGAAATTGGAAGTGTTAGGGCCAACTAGCTCCACGGTTCCTCATCTTCGGAATAATGGTGCTGCGATGTATTCGTTCACGGTCCGTCGACGCTTCCGTATATGTCAGAATGTGTGAAATGTCTTGCGCACCCACTGCACATTGTTAAAATATGCATTTTTGAATGATATTTGGTGATCTACTTTACGCTGTTCTAGACTACCAATCCACAGTTTCTCGTCTTCGAATTAACTCGTGTTGAAATGTATGTTTCCCATTCTTTTGGACAGCTCTACCTCTGAAACTATGTACTTTTCTTCACAAGTCCATGTGGACTGTTCTTCCTATTTTGGTGTAAAGAATCACCTCTTAAAGTTTGTCAGTATAGTTCATTAACACAACAGTATATATACCCTGTTCGTTAGTTAGCTTGTATTATTATAATTAATTACTACAGAACTTGTTAGTTGTCTCTAGAAAACGTTTCATTAACAAGAGAGAATGATCATATATTCTATATAACAGCGTTTCTTAAGATATGGTTCGTCGACTACAAGTGCTCTTCGAGGTCCCTCCTTGTGGTCCTTTTAGACTGAACATTTGCCGAAAAAAGAAAGAGAAATAAAATTCAAGTGAATTGTTATCACACATTACAATTGAGAATTTCAAATGCGAATAGATTATAGAAATTAAATAATAAATATTATACAAAATCTACGAGTTTACATAGATACCAAAAAACCAAGCCACTTGCCGTAACGGCCCGATTTGTGGGCGTGAGCCGCTCCACGCCATCTGTTAACGACTGGTGGAACTACGTCCAGCCTAGCGACGAACGCGTGGTTACTGCGCCACGTCATCCAATCGCTAACCGGCGTATCAGGAGCTTTTTAGACCTATTTAAATAGATACATTGTCAAGTATTCCTGACAGTCTTAAATTATACAAATATATATATATAAATTTAACAGAATTTCAATGAATAGTTTACATAAAATAATGAGAAATTTGGTTCCTAAGAAACAAAAATAGAGTTGTCCATAGAACATTCAGACTAATAGAAGTGGCTCTCACTTTAAAACCATTTTTGAGGGACGCTGCTACATAAACATCTACTTGACAATCCTAGCAACCTTATTATAAAAGTCTCTTCTTGAACACACTATGTTACAATAAGTAAGGTTTCTCTAATTATTTTGTAATTTGTTGGTTAAATAACCACTGATCAGGCGTCTTGGTTAGGTGCCTCTCAATGACCAGGCGTCTTAGAGAGGAAAAGGAGCTCAATGACCATGCGTTTTAGAGAGTTGATAGTTTGATCAACCGGGCGAGATTGATGTCTTCTGTGGTGTACTCTTCTCTTTTATACCAAAATATAGCTGACGGCTTGCCTCTGTGTCACTTGTCGAATGTTGGCGATGGTGGACGAGGTCTTCTTCGTTGCTATCGTCTGTAGAGTGTTTAGTTACTTCAAGCACGTGGTGTAGAAACACATGGTTACATCCAGCATAGTGTGAAGACACGTGGAACCTTACAATATTCAGTTTTTTTTTAAAACACTTTTATGTAGCGTGTTAGCAACATTTTACATGCTTGAGAAACTATAATCAGCAATAGTCTCACGAAGTGTAGTTCTCCGATAAGAAAAGCAATGTTGCTGAAACTGAATATTTTACTTCGAACATGGTTTCCATATTTTATATGTTAATTGCATTTACTCACCTTGAGTATTTAAACGAACCACTATCAGCCTTTCGGGAATTTCCACTGGAAGGTTAACGCATCAGTCGCCCTGAGAAACCACTCTCTTAAATTTCAGTGCATGTACGTATTCCAAATGAATAATGTCGACTGATCTCTTCAGCAGAACATTGTGTGCCCCGAAAACTTTATCCTAGGATTGGATTATAGTATAATGGTCATTTAACTGTGATATACTGTGAATTCAGAAGTCAATAGCACCTTAAGACATATTGTGCATTGCGAGATAATTCTTATCTACAACAGCATCTTCGCCAGGAGATAATTCCTTGGAACTACTGCCGCCCTTGCCAATAGTGTGGAAAAGTATGCAAAGTGAAAACGTGAAATATAATAAGTGAATCACGATAAAGAGGACATTTCGTAGAAAGACGTTAAATATATTTTTTATTATTATTATTTTGATGTTGTGGTCTGTAAGTTATATGGCTTTTTTTTTTCTTTTTTTTTTTTTAGTGGAATTGCCAATAAATCTTCGTTGTCTAGGTAATTTTTTTCTTTGTATGATTCGAGGTATTCCGTAGTCGTATTATACTGCATGTATACATTTTCGGCATTTCGAACCCAAGGTAAGAAACAGTGGAAATTTAGCCACAATTATAGGTCGTCCTCCACAGGCTCAAACCCAGGACCAGTTCGAAACCAATCGGTTAGAATTAATGTCACCAAATACAGGGACTAGAAGCAAGTTTATAAATAATCGGTTATAACACTCAGGGCCAAAAATATTCATTGACTGATTTATTCATCGTTATGAACTTTCATTTAACAATTACAAATTCAAATGAGGAATTAAAATTGTACTTGACAAGTATAACATGTGTGTAATACGTGAATTATCGCGAATCGTGGAAAATAAACATACCTCAAATTTTATAGCCTATTCATTTAGCCTTACCTTTTAACCATATTGCGTGCAAGATGTTGTAAAAGTTGAGAAACCTTTTCAGAATTTTTTTCAATATCTCGTATAAAAAACAACGGTTTTGGAATTTGATTTCTCTCCAATATTTCTGCAGCTTTCAAATGGGATTCCAATTTATCAACTAAATCATGCAGTTGCGTTGTAACTTCGCTTTCTTCCCTGAAAAAATAAATAAATAAAAAAAGTAATATCAAATATACAGCTGCCTTATCACACTAAAGAGATAAATCTGCAATGATATGTACACAATTAAATATTCTGCCTTGTGATTCTTACAATCTCAAATTGTCTAAAAATGATAAAGAACGGTTTGCCAACTGCTTTTTAAGATTTTTAAAAGTGTTTTTAATTTCATGTTCAGTCCAAAACATTCCATAAAAGAAAGAAAGAAAAATGTTACTTAAAACTCATATTACGTAACATAAAGTACCGCATGACAGAATTCTTAGGACAAATTAGGTAACTCAAATATAATGGAACATTCATAACAATCATAAAATTCTGTCCCCACAATGATCAAATAAGAACCTAGTCAAACCTGCATTGCCCCACAGCAAATACGTTTCAACCTAAAGTTATAGTCTTTAATCTACAAGAAATCACGGCAAACACAAATTCTTAAATAACTGATAATTTGATAAAATGGCGGAAATGACAGCAGAAAATGCACTCACATAGTATTAATCTAGTACGATCAAATGATAGTGACTTCTACTTTCCCATTGTACTACATTGATATTTGAATTTAGTAATTTAAAAAAAAACTGAACCGCAGATAACTCTTAACGCTAGTACTATAGCTTTATTTCAGTAATCAATTGCCTGCAGACATATGAAGTTTATTACTACTGATCTTATAACTGTGTATTGAGGGAATGTATTGGAGATTCCGTTATTAATTTCCAATACAAGAACACAATAATTACACTCATTAACGAAAAAGGATTTAATATGCATTATTGAAAAGTGCAGAATATACACGATCAAGACCAACTTGATATTAGAATATTCAAATATTTGAATATTCATGAATTACTATTTCTACACACACATATCCAGACCTATATGCAGATATCCATGAAATATTAAGTGCATTAATATTCAGAGTATGAAAAATTTTCTAATTATGTATTATCGTATATAAGACACAAGATCTAATTATTTTCTTTTTATTATTTTCAACTACTCAAAATTCTTTTAATATTAAGTGGTCAACCATCAAAATGTGAATGCGTATATAACTGGCAGAGATCGCTCAAATTCCATTATCTTATTTCTCGCATGAGGATACAGTTTATAAAATATCAATGAAGTTCAATTTAGACTGAAAAGTAAGTTTGATATTCTTACCCATATCCTCTCTCTGGTACACACTCCAGTATTTCAAAGGCAATCTCTAATTGATTTGCTTCAGGATATGTGTACAAACAATCCAATGCTAATGTTATTACATCATCCACTGATGAGACCAAAGGCCCCAACTGTTCTACCCGGAAATGTTTGAAAACCTACAATAATAAATAAATAAGTAAATAAAACGTATTTCTAAGTTTTCGGATCCATTGTTACATAATACAAAAACTCTAATGACAAGATAGAACAAATTATGTTCCCAATACTAGCATTTTGTGACGTTTACTATATCATCACACGACCTTGAACACCGAATCTTCAATACTAATTTAATTCTAAAAATGAAGCAAGTCATAATATTGAGATGTATTTTATCGTTAATGTATTAATAAGCTCCTTCGAATTTTTGTAGCTCAAAATTTTCGCAGGTTTACTATGTCCATCAACTGGATTAGTGTTTAGTAAAGGATGTGGTTATTAGTGTTGTAAATAGAAAAAAAACCGTTCGTATTTTTTCAGAAATGTACGTTTTTTTTAGAAGAAAAACATTGCCTCTCGTTTTTTTTCTAAATTTCGTTTTTTTTCAAATAGTCATTTGTAATGCATCTTACGTCTATTTCAGTACTAAATATTTTTATGTAGGTATAATCACCATAAAATGCAACATAAATTAAACGCTAGATACTGATACGCTACAAATATTTTACAGTTTACATGAATACCATACCTATTAACAATTCGGGTTTCAGCAGTTTTACTGAGAAATAAAAGTAGAAATGAAATTTTGTGTTTTCGTGAAAGCAGGCCTTTAATAACTACGAAAATAATGTCACGAACAGTATAAAATTCAAATAACTTGTCTAATGGTAAAAACTAATACTAATTTGCCATAGTATTTTTCTAAATGTCATATATAAATAATTTGTCGACTAGATATATATATGATATGCAGAGCCGGCTCTACCATACTTGCAACACGTGCATTTGCGTGGAGCGGCAAGTTTGGATGGTCCGGCAAAAATCTGTCATAAATATATTATTTAAATTAAATATTTCTTGTTGGAAACAGACTTCATGATGATGGTAGTTACATTTACTACGCTGACCTTCTATTTGAATACTACATTTATAAATTATGTTTAGATTGCATTAGTTTAAGGCCACATGGACAATGCTAAAGCAAATGGTCGAATAAATCCGAGCACAAACTGCTTGATTGTTGCCAAATGCAAGAATTCAATTCTCGAATAGTAGAGAATATATGTTCCATTTAGCAAGTTATCACAGTTTTGATATGACAACTAGTCTTGTTTTTTCTCAGAAACAAGATCCTTATCATTGAAGATAGAAACAACTTTTTTAAAAAAATGTTAACAAATATAGAAGAGAAATCAAGAAATAAAGATAAAAGAGCTAGTTGCACTGAAATTGCAAACTGATACATTGAGATTGAAGCTCGATAGTGAATTCTATAAAAAGGATTACCATCTTTCCTCTGCAGGTGTGTTTGCTTTATCTTTCACTAACATAATACCGGTAGATTAATATTTTAAAAAACAGACACAACGGGATTGCATTTTTAGTAAGTATTTAAGCCTTTCTGAGTGCGACTGCACTTACCCTCACCTTTGTTGCTCATGCTGGAGTAGCATAATTAAAATCATGACTTTTAAGATTTGTTCTTTCTAGAGAAAGAGGGAGGCGGCAAATTATGCTATTGCACGAGGCGACAAATTGACTAGGACCGGCCCTGATGATATGTATATAAAAGACATGAATATAGGATTACACAATTTGAAGTAATGCAGGGTGTTTCAAAATTAATATTAGGGTTTTGAAACTTTGTAGTATCTATTACAATTAACTTACAATTATAAATATTATATCAAATGAAAGAGCAACTCAAACAGTTTTGTACGCACGCATGTACATGCATTGTTTCTTCTGTCTGCCGTTAGAAAGAGCAAGCAGCAAAGATGTAGACTAGAGAGCAGAATGTTTTTTGTGTTTTAATAAGGACTGAATCTGTACAGTGCAACGGTCTGTGTGAAGAATATTAAGGAGACACTTGCAACTACGTCCTTATCGTTTGCAGTTGCTACAGGTCTAAAGCCTACAGACTACGGTTTACGTGCCAATTTCGCAAGTGAAATATTGCTGCATAACAATGAAGATTTTCTGGATCGTGTCGTCTTCAGTGATAAATCGACATTTCACCTAAGAGCTAATGTGCACTCATAATGTTTGTATCTGGCCGTCAGCAAATCCTCAGGAGATGGTACACTTGAAACGAGACTCCCCTAAATTGAATGTGTTTTGTACCATATGGCGGAAAGTTTATGGGCCTTTCTCGCCTATCGACTAGATGTGTGCCGTGTGACGAATGAATATCACATTGAACACTTGTAGCAAAGAGGTGCTCTTTTACTTGATGCATTGCTTATAATTGTACGTAAAATGTAATAAGTACTACGAAGACTTAAAACCCCAAAATTCATTTTGAAACACCCTGCATTTCTCACCAACAGTGTTGGAACTCAGATGTAAAAAGGAGTGAAAATTTTCCTTATAAAGTTATTGTTTACAACAACGATATTATTATTAGTCGAGACTAACAACGATATTATTATTAGTCGAGACTATAACTACAACAACAACACGAGTTAGTAGTCAAAAAAATGTAATCTAATGTATACTCGATGGCCCAGGTGGCCAAAGTGGCACACAGGGGTGCATCATTTGTTTAATCCGCTCCTGTGTGGACATTAATTAAGATATCGGGATATTATTCTTGCAAAATATGGTTGCACTATAGTTTATCATATTAATTTTTTTCTTCTGGTGTCGAATTTCCTTCTCAAATTTCACCCCAGTCAAAAATTCAAGAATTTTCTAATTTCGAATTTCCTTTACTTCTTTTTTCCCTGTAGCTTCCTTCAGGCCCGTAGCCAGCCCAATAATTTAGAGGGGGCCCGGTAGAAGTTAGGGGGGGGGCGACACAATAATATTATACTTCATCACCATATTATAGTTCATTTGCAAGCCTACCGTGAAATTTTATGGGGGCCAGCCAAAATTTAGGGGGGGCCCGGCCCACTCTTTCCCCCCCGTGGATACGGGCCAGGCTTCCTTCCTTGTAGAAAGACCTCCTTAAGACTTGCCAGGTAGATACCTCGGATGGATACCTAACTGTTGACATTAATTGGACGGGCCTGCGCGCAGTGTTGCCAATTAGGGAAATTAAAATTTTCCTAAGTTTGGGCAAAAAATTAGAAATTTTTGTTTATAAATCCGTACCTATACGTCCGAGTGCAAGTCAACTTACGCCAATCGAACATTTGTCCTTACTTAACAAATGCAAATACAGATTGTTACAATGGGTTAATTAGGGAACGCACGAAAAATTCGTATTTAGGTTTTAACACTTAATTTTTCTAGTTTTTTCCTTACTTTTCTGTTTACCGTAATATATTTTTGGTAATTAGAAGTTTTGTTCCTTAAATATCGTCATAATACTTGTAGGATATATTAGTGGTGCACCAATGTTTAATTTAAGATAGTTTGCATCTGTCTGGTCGCAGTGTTACCAGCTACAGAAAATTTTAATTCCAGATTTTAGGGGAAATTTTGGAAAAAATATCTGTTTTGTCTCTATTATTTCCCTCTTGTTGGCTATATCGGACCAAACGTACCAGTATCTGGAAGTCTCGTCTTTGCTCTACACAACGCACTATGGAAAGTTTCAATAGGATAATTAGAGGAAGTACAGTTGAGGTTTACAGTACACCTTGTTCTCTAATTGGGAAGATGACTGTGATTTTTTAAAGGTAGAATGAGATATTTTTTATTGACATGCTTACTTTATTAGATATCGTCACAATACTCGTAGGAGGGATATATTAGAGGGATACCAAAGCTTATTTTAAGATAGTTTGTGTGTGTCTGATAGTAAGTAGTGTTGCGAGCTACAGAAAATTTTAATTCCAGATTTTAGGGGCAAATTTTGGAAAAAAAATTCCCTTTTTTATTTCTATTATTTCCTGCTTGTTGGCTACATTCGAACAAACGTACCAGTATCTAACAGCCCCATCCTTAGAATACATAGTGCACCATAAAAAGTTTCACTAGAATAATTAGAGAAAGTACAGTTGAGGTTTATAATAAACCATGTTCTGTAAATGGTAAGAAACTGGTGAATTTCTGAGGTAGAATGATATTTTTTAAAAATGTTCTTGCTTACTTTGTTAGATATCGCCATGATACTTGTAGGATATATTTTTGGAGTACTGAGGTTTATTTTTAGATAGTTTTCGTCTGTCTGATGGCAGTGTTTCCAGGCAAAACAATTAATTCCCGCTTTTAGGTGAAAAATTTGGAAAATTTCCCTTTTCCCCTCTATTATTACCTTCTTACTGGCTACATTGAAACAAACGTACCACTACCTGAAAGCTTCCTCTTTGCCCTACAGAACGCACCATAAAAAGTTTCAATAGGATAATTAGAGAAGCTGTAACCCCGGCATATTTGATTTTTGCTTGTGAGGCGTAAAAAGTGTCAAAATTTCATGTGATGATAGAATTTTTTCTTTCCCTCTTTGGATGCAAGCAAGCGACTTCAGGATTTCACTGTACCTTGTCAACACACCAAAGATTTTTTAGGTGACTTGAACCCATATAGCAGCAGTGGTACTAGATACAAAAAATTTTGAAATTCGGTTAGGGAATTTTTTGTAAATTTTCACCCCTAAATTTCCCTCAATAATTTCCCAACCATTGGCAACACTGTAATGCAACTTATACCAAAAAATAACCACATCCATTTTCTAAAAAACAAGGACTTAACCATATCAATCGAATGAATGGTTTTTGAGCAATAAGTCACTAACTGGAAATGTAGGAAAACGCCAAAAATGACCTGGGGCCGAAAGGAATAATCACACAATTTTGCTAGTATATATGTACAAAGAAACAAAAAAATTTGTAAGTTACGAGGGCTTCGACTCAAGTTCTGTTGATTGTTTCAATAATCTGCAACGTAAATCAATAAATAATAGTTGCCAGAAAAAAAACAGAGATTTGAAAAAAAAAACATGAAAAAGAACGATGTTTTTTATTGAAAAAAAACTTCACAGAAAAAAAAACCGTTTTTTTACAACACTAGTGGTTATGATTAAATTGATACAACATAAAGATACCTTCTATACTTTTTTCTATACACATTATTAACCTACATCATTTCCAAAGAATTTAACTAGCCAATGATAATAAACGTCCGAATATATATATATATATATATATATATATATATATATATATATACAAAATATCCACATACGAATTTAAAATTTCGAATTGCTTGCAAAATGAAATTACGATAGAAAGCACAGAACTCGTGATACCCAAACATATAATAGAGGAAAATTTTGCACAACATACTCAGTATTTTTCGAATACTGTCATTGGTTGCTCATAGGGTGTCCTAGTAGTAGTTCAGTTCTATACATGTAGGATGCAGAATGTTTGAGTTATACTATCGAATAGCGCCGGAATAGCGCGCTTTCGATCACTGAAAAACTTCACCTTTATCTTACAGACAATATCCCTGATATAGTTCCATCGAAAGAAATTACACAGCTATAACAGAGAATGAGCTATAGTATTGGACCACATCGTACGATGCAAACTTACACTAAACAAACTCAAACATGCTGCACTAAGTACGGAGATGCCATCATCATGAAAAATAATGTTGGGAATGTCCCAGATTTGTAAAATTAGAAATTTTTGTAACATATTCTGGTATATAATGCCTGTAATGGTTGGTTCAGAAAAGGAGGTCCCACTATTCTACTATTGGGCCACACCGAACATTAATCTTAGGACTATCTCTTCTATTCACGGGAATTATCGGAATTCTATATTCTACAGTTGTAGGTATTATCTTTCCCACAAACATGAAGCATTGATCCATTGGTAAAACAGATTCATAAAAGAAGTTCGGAATCTGCTTCAATGGAAATAAACATGTCTGTGGTTATGGTTTGTCATTTGTCTTACTGTTCTGAACTTTCTCTGCACACGTGTAACAGACCTTAGCTTTGTAAGCAACAAGACACACGTTGCTTTTATCAGTACAGACGCCAGTTCTGTTTATTAGCGCCATTATTCGCGGGAATCCCAAAATTAGCACAGCAATGCTAAACTTATTTGCCAGTTAGTCTTCCCACAACAAAGAAGATGTAATACGGTTTTTATTCTACTAGGAGAGGAAGTTGCACACACTATTTGTAAACATGTGTATATTACCGGTAGGTGTTACAAAAATTTCGAAATAGCTTATTAATACATCTGTAAATATTCTCAATTCAAAATATACAACAGACATGAAAAAAAAAAAAAGACTTAATTAAAGTAAAATACTTTGATCTCCTTAAATTACATTTAACCACCAACGTAGAACATTTTTATGCTGCGTCTCTACTAAGGTCGAAGCAAAACTATACGAATAAAGATGAGAAATACTAAACCATTAGGATAAAATAAGATTGTACAGTTATTACTCCCAGAAGTGAAAATACAAGCAGCGAAGTACTAACTTACCTTCAACGGAAGTCGCAGACTTTCCTTACTCAAATGCACCAGATAATCTCGAAGTAAAGTCTTCTTGCTGCCTGGTTTATTCTTTTCACACCGAGTTAGGAATGGAAGCAAAAACCGTTTTAGGTTTTCCACAAACGTATCCTCCGAACTCTGTGAAAGATGACAGTACAATTGAAGTACGTATGCTAAGCTTTATTACAGTCTACAACTCATATCAACAGCCATACTACTTAATTCATGAAATAGATCTTCTACTATTATAATTATATTAAATTTATAGTATTGGTTGGATTGGAGCTTAGTATCCCTTTCAGCACTACGGTTATATGAGACGTGGATCTAGTTAAACGTAGGATCCAAACTACATTAGCTCCTGCCGGGAAACGAATTCAGGTCTCCTGCGCCGAAGACGTGTACGCTAACCATATAGGCCAAGAGAGAACTCAATATATATATATATATATATATATATATATATTCAAATTGGTAATTTTAATTTTTTAATCATAATCTTTTCCAAATTATCTGTATATTTCAAGTAAATAAACCACAAAAAAATACTCATTTTGTTTTTCTCTGTATGTTACGGATTTACGAAACAATCTTCAATCTTGGAATTTTCGATACCTTAACATACGGCATCATCAAGACACGTGTTTTAAAAAAGGTGGGCTTTGTGAAGATAGAATAAATGAGAATTAATTATACGGAAAGTAAATATGTATATTGATATACTATAATTATAAATACAAGCATCTTGGAGCTTCGGTTATGGGTTTCTCCATTGGAAAATTAGAAGAGTGATATAACTGTTGCATATAACACAATAATGTACAGTAAGGTGGGTACTTGTAAGACAATTCTTCAAGCGGGTTTCATTAAAAATGTACATCAAGAAGATTTTCAAATTTTAGCATGCAAACATTTTCTTAAATATAAAATTCAGTTTTATGTTTCACCATATTTAGACAACCCTGTCTACCACGTCCTAACGCTTAGACTGTATTAACACAACTAAACAGTTTCCTTTTTTGACGTTTAACAAGTTTCTACAATTATATTATAATATTTAATCAGAAAATTCATTTAGTGAATACATACGTAACCTGTAATTAAATTTGAGAGATCCTATTGAAAATGAAAATTAATTTTTAAAAAATGAAAGCAGCCATACTCATTTGTGTAAATATAATGTATGAACATTTCTCAGCAATCTCCCATGTACTGGTAAGTAAATTGTTATTCTACTATTAATTAATACAGTTAACAATATAAGTTTCATTCTTTCTAATGTAAATGCTAGATTATCTGCACGATTACAATAATAATTATTACACTAAAATGATTATTCATTAATTTTTTCAATGTTTATTTCCAAATTTAGGTACAAATTGCATATTAGAGAACAGAGCTTGGGACCAGACTGATGCAAAGGCAGAGCTGGGACTTACTTCATTAGAAACCATACACATTTGTCTATAAGAATCACCTACTACTCTAAAAATCGGTAACCACAAGTGTGTCACATTTTCGTACTTAAGATTATATCATATCATGTGTGGATAAAGTATGGCAATATAGCACAAACAAGTTACTGAACTTAATATGTTGACAATTATATTATAGACCTTTCATATAATTTCATGAGCTGTTTATACCCTCATACACTGCGTAGCATTAATGGAATATCTAGAAACTTGCTGCCTAGGAGGGGTTCTTTCAGTCACGGAAAAAGAGAGAAAATGGCACCGTTTCAAGTCTAGCGATGAATGTTCCATGACTTTCCAACACCGCCTAACCAACAATTGCGTCACTGTGTTTGCCATGTGATAACGAGTGTTGTCTTGCAAGACGTAAAGTGATGTATTCCTTAGGAAGTACTAACTGGACACAGATGATTTTCCAGAAAACTGATAGTACGTTACACTGACAGTTTCACTTGTAGACAATGCATGACTAATAATGATCCCCTCTTGGCAGTACGCCATTATGATCATCCGGAATCCTACTACTACCCTACTGGAATCCGAGGTGGCATCGAATGACACTTTACTTTGGACTATCTGCCCGTCAATAGGTCTACTCAATCGCAACAATACGGCGGAAATATTCGTTTCTTGAAAGGTACCTGCCCAGATGGAGACTAATCATGGCCACGACGTACCGATGACGTATCTACACTTTCGTGAAGTGATGGGGTACCCAATGTGCCGCAATGTTCTTCATGTCCCCTTCAGAGTAAGCTACATAGTTTGATGATGAAGCCCAACATCTGTCGATACAGATACCATTTAGTGATGATCGTTTTCAAGGCGACCTTGCATTACCACCACCTGCTCCTATGTAACGAACGGACGACCTCTATGGGGCTTAATCTTCTGACTCCTTCCAGCCTGCTCCCTTTATACAACCGTCCGATGCAGTACCGTGTCATTTCTACGTACTTCCTGCAATCCTTCGTAATACTAACTTGTATTTTTGTCATGGGCGACTTGATTTTTGTCTAAAAATACTGTTCAAAAAAAAAAAAATAAATAAAAGTTGATTTATTTGATACCCCGAGTTGATTTATTGATTTGTAACCTTATATTTCCCTTCCTTATGCTCGAAGCATCGTCTGAGGAACAGGCCCTGAAGAAAAATATCAAGATTCTATTCAAATATTTGCCAACTTGTCTTATTTCCTTATATTTGAGGATATTTCTAGTTTCTAACACTAAAACTGCAAAACTTCTTCTTACTATTTGCACACTGTAATGAAAATTGTATTTATAGGACATTATGTGAAAAAATATATATATGTTAAATGTCACTGTAAAAGTTGCAATTCTTCTATTTACGTCACTATGAATCATAGTAGCAAGTACCTGATATGGATGACTCATGAAAAATTACTCAGAAGAAAATTATTTATTTGATCGAGATTTTAAAGCAAATTTTCGTGCATTTCCTAGAATAATAATGTAATTCCAGCTTTTATTTAAAGAATCTTGTTCAACATTTAATTCTAGCTTAAGTAATCTCCTCTTCAGTAATTTTTCATCCAACAATTTCATTTCAGGAACTGGCTACTATGATTCATGGTGATGTAGATGGAAGAATTGTTACTTTTACAGTGTCGGATAACATATTTTTTCACACAATGATCTGTAAATACTATTTTCATTATAGTGTGTAAATAGTAAGAATTATTGCAGTTGAAGTTTTAAAAATTAGAAGTATTGTCAAATACAAGGGAGACAACTTGGCAAGTATGTGAATAGAACCATGAATTTTTCTTCAGAGGGTGCTGCTTCCAGCAGAAGGAAGGGAAATATTAGGTCACAAACCAATTAACGCAATGTATGTAAAACTTTTATTTTCTACGATCAATATATGATTACGTGGAGAAAATGAGAACATTGTTCAAGCTTCGTAAACATGCTTTAGGGCATCTCACACATTGGCTACTTTAACAGAGTACCATAACTACTAGCTTTACCAATTGGTTTCGACACTGCATACTTCGACAGTAATTTTGACTACCAATCTCCAGATCCTTTTCGCGTATAATCACTTCCCGATAATGTTCCTTTTTTTTAATTTTTTTTTTTTAACATCCGACGTACATTTTTTTACGTAGGAATATTTGAGTCTTTACGAAAAAAAAAGTCTAAGTTTATAATCAACACTACACAAGAAAAGAACTAAAACCAAAAAAGTACTACTTCTACTTACTGCTGACATAAGCAGTTTGGCTTTTTCCAAATCGTTTAGTTTCTCTAGTTTTGCCAGAGTAATGTCTTCTACACGTACTTCATACACAAGGATATCCAAGGTATGGAGCTCATACATTAAGTTATCCAAACCCTGAAAAACGAATACATAGAGAAAAGAGTTAGCATACATCATTACATATTTTCTATTAAAATGGAAAGATGGTACTGCATAATGTTAAAAATATACACTTGTATAAACCTAAGTATATATATAATCAAGAAGTCGTTCTGTATATATTCCATGTCCATAGTGTGATCAAATTGCAGATAAACATAGGTAAAGTACGCAACCTTCTTAAAATCAGGTAATTTCGAAAACTTTCAAAAACTATTGCTCTAATAACATAACCAGAAAAAAGCAATAATTACTTTTAAAATTTCCAACAAACACGTTTTCTTAAGCGGTAAAGAAATCTCTAACCACCGAGTTGTTTATATCTCTAGTACGATCTGAGGTATCAAATACGATATTATGATCTTTATCAACGTAATTAAATGTGATATTTATAGCTTTTTAAAAATAATTATAAAGACTTGAAAAATGTCAAATTTTCAATTCCTTGTATGTCATATCATAAATTCGAAGTCCGTAATTACATTCTATTCCAATTTGCTTTCTTGAAGATATAATGTTATTGCGGCTTGCTTTTAAAATTGATTTTTGCGTTAAATTTTAAACCAATTAACTAGAACACTTATTCGCTTGGGATAGTAATTAACTTTTATCGAGGTATTGCAATCTATTACCATTGTTATTAATATTTTCACTGCTGTGACTAGTACAGTGACGGCAGCAGAATTCAGTGCCATCTTGCTGCCGCCATCATGTTGCCAGTGAGTTTATACAGAAGTTTTGAACGTTATTTTTAACTATATATTTTGTATGGTATGTCGTAATATAACATTTTCATTAATTATGAAATTATCTCAGCAAAAGGATGCTGGGAAAGTCTGCAGTGAAAAAGGTGAAACTTTAGAGTATTGTAGAACTATCCATAAAAACTACGATTTAAAGATTTATAAAGTAAAATAATAATATGACGTAAGAAATACTTTTATTTCCATGATATTTTGTTTCTGATATTTTAATAGTAACTAGTCATTTCTATCTTTCGAAGTTAGTTAGTTAGTTAGTTAGTCTCAGTCAGTCAGTCAGTCTCAGTCTCAGTCTCTCTCTCTCTCTCTCTCGCTCTCTCTCTCTCTCGCTCTCTCTCTCTCTCTCTCTCTCTCTCGCTCTCTCTCTCTCGTAACATTCCATGGTAAGCTTTTCTGGTTTAAAAAGTAAGTAAAATGTAACATTACAAAATAAGTGTTTTTATAGTGTGAAAATATGTATTCCATAACCGTCGTATTCCACTTAGACGACAGTTTGGAATTGAAAGGGAAATAACCACCTTGGATTTAAAGTTTAACTGATTTCCACATTACTCGTTTTCAACTGTGATTCAAAATCATTATATTATATTTTTTAAAAAAAAAAAGTGCGATTCGGAAATTACTCGTACGAAATTCATACATGCAACAGTAGGGTTTCCTTCAAAATACTTACCGTAATGTTACTTTCTCTCCCAAGCTTAACAAGTGTTAAAGCATAGTCCACCATTTTACTCCTCGTTTCAATCTGATACGCTCTTGCAATATACCATTCACAAAGCAATTCAACTGTAAGTTCTTCTGTTCTGAAAGAAGAAAGGGAGCCATCCTCTTCGTACAAGAAATTTGCTTCTTCTGAATCACTTCTGGTTACGATATGTCTGAAAAATAAACAGTAGTTTATTGATATAATGTTTAGAACACTGTGTTGAATTTAATATTATAAAAATTATATAAGGAGGAACTAAAGTATTAATGTTATTAACAATTTAATTCCTCGTTAAGGGCGGGATGAGGTGTCGCAACTAAATCGGTTCTTGTGCTTGTTGCGTCTTTTAGTGGCAAATAACAAATCTAACATTAATTTCATATGGCTGAACATTAAGTCAGTATTATTAATATTAGCGAAGGTATTCAACTAGTTATTTATACTATACTTTGTGCGTGTTTCTGTGCACTTGGTTGTTGCTCCTTAACCAACTGTTCAAAGTATTGACAGAGTTAATACTAATTTCACCAAGATGCGATCAAACAGAAGCAACTTACAGTGATAATGTAGAGACTTGAAATCAGCTGTACGACGCATCGATTAGAAATTGTACATTCTTTTATTCAGACAAGGAAGGTTGCCACCTCATGCTAACGTTTTTGCTGTGCCAATACTGAACGCATTTCTTTAATTACCGTCTCCCATTCCTTGCTTAACCAATCCCCAAGTGTGTTAAGTTTCGGATTTTTACAGAAGAATAAACAAAATTTTCAAAATCAAGTTTTCCTATTTTATTCTTGGCTCGAAGTGAAATTTTCTGAGTATACAATATTATGTTGTGTTTCTTTTAGATGTTTCGAAAGGGCTGAAGCCAGATGTTCTGTTTTAGCATCTTTAAGACGTTTTTCGATCTGTACCTTTAATTTTTTCGTCATGCCTATATAACTCTACAGGCAACTACATTTTATCCCGTAGTTTCACGAATTTTCATCAAGATAAGGTAACAGCTCTTCACCTAACTTAAGAGCTATTACACCGATCCCCGCAAAATATCAGTCAGTGCGGTGGAACTGAGCAAGACTTGGAACCATTTGGCCTTCCTATTACAAACTAAAGATACGTTGAAAAAATTTTATTCACCCTTTTATGTTCGACAACCTGAATTATTCACGATAGCTTCGATTAAATAACTTGTATTCTTCGTCCAATGATAAAGTAAGGTCTGTTCAGAAATCTAACAGACCTCATCTCATCCCAGACGAGATTAAAAGTTATCTAATCGAAACTGGACGAAGAAACAAAAAATGGTACGTTAGAACGAAACATTTCTATGGGTTGTGAAATAAAAGGTATTTTAACGTTTAATTTGTATTTTTTTTAAAATTATGTAAAATCATACATAGAAAACAAACTAATATTTTATTACATTAAAGTCATCTTTTCACATTCATACACATCATGTTTCTAACAAGAACATATCTAAAATTCTACTGCTAGTCTACAGAGCAAAGCATTACAACAAGAGTATTGTTTGATTTGTAGGGGGTTTGGTTGAGATTTTTCCCCTCTAGAATGTTTTCCTTAATTGAAGTTCAGAAACAATTTCATTTACCACCCCAACCTGCCAATTAGTATCATCATTAAGGAACATTTACCGATACAAGATTCCCTTTCTTAATTCGACATTGCAAACAAAGGTGTTGAAGTGATATTAATTCCCACAGTAACCCCCTTAGGCTAAAGGAAACGAATGAGATACTGAATAATTATGGAAGAATTAATAGAATAATAATATGGGAGGAACTGGGAGAATCTCGAGAAAATCCCACACACGATGTTGTCCACCACATTCTCGCATGGCCTGCAATCGAAGCAAAGATGAGAGCTTTATCACTGAGCACCCGTGCTCCCAACGTCAGAACATGTTAACACGAGTGTATATTTTAGAATTTGAAAGCTAAATAATTTAATATAATGCATATGACATACAATGGGTGATATCAATAAAACGGAGAAGTTACTTATTACGCCCAATTTTGAAGTAGTTACTCTCATTGGTATCAATAAAAAGAGAACTGAGCACTAGTTGTCTCGGCTGACCTCGAAGAAGCCCCGCCCTTTTGAAGTAACCACACCTCTATTCTCGAGCCGAGTAACTACTCCGCGTTTGATATCAATAAAAATCAAAGACTCTACTGTGATGCTAGTAACTTCTCCAAATTTGTGGAGCAAGCTAAATAGATGACTCCGTGCGAAATATGGCAGAGTATATGATTGTTTTGTTATATGGCAAAATTTATAAATTGCACAGAAATGTTGCAAATGGAGATTACAAAAAAACATAGGTTCGTGAAAGAAAATGTAGAGTAGTTAGCACAACATTTTTTTTTAGGAAAATCAACGGAAATTTGGGATGATGCACTACGTAATGATGAAAAGATGCGGGTTTTCTTGCTTTACGTGAGTGATCCGGGATTCCAGGTCTGAATGTCAGGGGATTCTGTTGTGGTTCAAAGTACTGTGTCTATGACTACTACAAGTGTAATGGATGCGATTATTGCGAAATCTAAAAATTGGTTGTTTCCGGAGGTGTGTGTAATATTCAAACAGCAAAGGCAGAGTGGCAAGAACAATATACATTTCCGGGTGCTATCGGAACACTTGACTATAAACACGTGGCAATAAGAAACCTAGTATTTTGGAGACGAATACGCTAATAGGAAGAGCTCCTTCGTGGCTAAGCAGATAGCGTACATGCCTTTGGCATGAGAGACCCGCGTTCGATTCCCGGCGGGAGCTCATATGGTTCGGATTCCAAGTTAATCAGTGGGTCCCGTCTCATATAGCTTTGCTACTGAAAAGGACATTAAACTCAAAATCAACTCAACTCAACGCTGATAGGAAGCGTGTATACATGATAATGTATATTTTTTTATGCCAAGGTGAAAGGGGACACGTATGGTGTGGAAAATGCAATCAGATGGACGTGCTTTACGACGTGACTGGCTGGACTATTTAAAAATGGAAACAAAGGGACCACGTATCTGATTTCGTTCTTAAAGCCAAACAATCTTGGACAAGACCTTGGACAACACGTGATATGCACTTGTCGTGCTAATCTTGATAGTGCTGGATTCCAGTCAACATCCATCAGTTCCAAGAGGTTCGTTCCCGTAGTTTCAGTATTACTTTCTTGTTTCCCGTTTTATTTTTATTTTCTTTCTTTCTTTCTTTTTTTTTTAATGCTCGCTCGGATATTAAAGATTTTCTTTTGTATTTATGTCTCATTTGTAGATGTATTTGATATTTCGTTGCATTTCACTGTAATTGCCTTCAAAGCTTCGGCTTTCCTTCGTTTACTTTCTGGTAACTGTGACTTTGAAAGTACCACTGGAACTTTTATAATATCCACAAATGCACTTTAATTGAAACTGTCGTTGCTACTTGCCCCTTCCATGGCGTTTAGGATACTGCGCCAGAAGTTACCCACAGCGAAATGACCGCCCAACAGATGGGAGAAATGAGTAACCACTTCTTTTATTGATACGACTCAGTGCTACGTGCAGAGGAAGCGCGAGTAAACGTTCATAAATCTGGAGCAGACTAGACCTGAGTAGTGGTTTGTTTTATTGATACGAAATTGAGGGAGGAGATTACTCCAGGTGTAGTTACTCCGATTCTCGAGCAGGATTTCTCAGGAGTAGTTACTTATTTTTAATGATATCACCAAATATATACAACAAAATACTCACCTGAACTGGCTTCCCTCACACCAATCTTTTTCCCTAAGCTGAACTTGATTCAGCTTAAATACTTCGCCTTCAAAGCACTCTGGCAGCAGCGTTCTAGAAAGAAAGAAAAAAGTGCATCTTCAAACGAAAAATTCAAAGATTCATGTGTGCAATAACAGAATTTTGTAATAATTTACGCACCAATGAAAATTACTGAGCAAATACTTTGGTTTGATATAAATATGCTTATTATTAAGTATGAAATGAACGAAATATATACATCAAGTAGAGGTCTAAACTATAATTAAAGTAGTCCAGTAAGCTATAATCTAAGATCAAAAGTCACATGGGTTTTATTCAACTAGATAATATAGCAAGCCAAACACAAAAAGAGAATAGGACCAATGAATTCATATAAGTAAATAACATCAACTATAAAGAACGGTAATATAATCATAATCAACTTCTACAAGGCTATAAAAAAATAATGCTTATGTAAGTTTTTCTTTCATAACTCACATCAATAGAATATTAAAATATGGTTTCTCTTTTTTTTATGTTAGTATGATGATTTTTATGGAGTTTCTAATCAGAGATGTTAAACTCAAGCGACGAAAGTATGTTGAAAGTCGTATTTTCTTCCCTCTGTAAGTAATGAAGAGCAAACAGAGAGGCTGAGGTTTCATTTGTACCTAACTGCACCAAAGCTTCACTTTCTATTGTTTGCTTAAATATATACTATTTATTTGCGTCGTTCCGTGATTCAAGCATTCGTCGCAACCCAAACTGTAAGATAAACTTTCTATCATACTAACAGGGATTCCATATACAAATGTTAGAAGAAATACTGTAAGGATATTGATAGTAATTGATACAATTCAATTAGTGGTCACCCACAGAACAGACAGCCGCTACTGTTACAACTTTTATTATATCACTAAGACCCATTTAGCGTTCTCTTCTCATTGAACATCTACTCCTGAAGTGAAGTGAACCAATTATTTACATAACACTAAGTTCTCCTAATCCACTTAGGATATAACAATAACCCTATTATATTATGTTCGGAACCTATCCAACATTATTTTATCTAAATCCTATATTGTCTGTTTGCATAAGCTATTCCTCGTAACATACAAGCCTTGGGTATGTGTACGAATACTGCACACTTTCTGCCCCATTACTACTCCAACACTTTCCGCTCTTTCCTATCTAAAAAAGAAAATATAAATTATAAAACGAGTCTTTTGACATTCAACTTTGAGTCAAATTTCCTAATATAAACACAATGCTTAAAGAAAAAAATTAACAGCCTTCATATGCTTACTACAAATGAACTACAATGTTTTTAGAACAACGCATAATACAACTGATGCTTAAATAAATATTGCTACCATTTTATAACTTGAAAATAGTGAACGCAGAACAGTAGAATAGTACTATTATTACTAGAAGTTGGAAAACATCTAACACTTTCACTGTCATTATCAACTACAAATAAGGGAACAACTGTTTAAGATATTTACACAAAAACTCTCACTGAAAATTTCATAATGCCTTTGGTTGTATGTTATAATTCGCTATTGTACACAGCTGACACTCATGTAATAACAACCATAGTATTGATTTCTTACCTTGCTTATTGGTGATTGCGTAATATATGTGGAATACAGTTAAGAAGTGCAAGACGGGTAATATATTTATGAACTAACTATCCAAGCAGCTCATTTACAGACACAGTAGCAGTTACTGCCTTGCATACACATACGGTGTGCGTTAAAAGAAAGTAACGAGTCTGGAAACACTGCGCACGAACCGACATGCAGTGTCCACCTTCACCCAAGAGTTAAGTTAACGCTTGCCGCCGATTCAGTGTAAGTCTGAACTTGCTTCAGTTGCTACACAATTGTTGCGCGCATCTGAAGTGAAGTTTGTGTTTGTGAGGTGTGTTACGAAAATGGACCAGCAAAAATTTGAGCAACGTTGTGCCATCAAATTTTGAGTAAAGCTTAGTGAGTCCGCTACTGTTACATGAAAAATTACAAATGGCTTATGGTGAACATTTTCTACCCAGGGCATAAGTGTTCAGATGGTCCAAGTTCGTTTTAGGACGCTAAAGTCGGAAGTGGCATACTGCAAGCTTTCCTCGCCCCAAGAAAGAATGAGCAATAAATAATTAAACTTTTTTTCCTTTACTGTCGAGGGATCATCCACAAGAAATTTGTGCCATCAGGACAAACTGTCAGTCGAACTTTTTATCAGGAAGTCCTTGAAAGACTCAAGAAAAGGAAGACGCGTATGCGACCAGGAATTGCACGCTTTTGGATGCTACACCAAGACAACTCATCATATCACACGGCAGTTTCCACCAACGAATTTTTGACAGAAAAAAGCATTTCTGTGGTTTCTCAGACTCTATTCGCCAGATCTCAGTTCGCATGACTTCTTTTCAATCCCCTTGCTCAAAACCCACTTGAAAGGGCGCTATTTTGATACTTTCAATAATATCCAGAAGTGCATAACCGACGAGCAGGAAGACTTTCAGCACTGCAACGTAGAATGGAAACAACGCCTCCACTGCTGTGAAGCTACCCAAGGGAATTATTTCAAAGGGTATAACTTTGATTTGTAAAAACAATAAAATTCATCGTTAACAGAAAATGATGGAAGCTTTCGAAATGTGGGCGTGGAGAAGAATGGAGATAATTACCTGGGTCAAGTGGAAAACGACTGAGAGGATATTAGAAATGGTAGGGGGAGAAAAGAACAATTTTAGATATTATTGAAAAGAGGAAGAGAAACTGGTTGGGACGTTGGCTAAGGAGGAAATGTATCATGAGGGGCGTGCTAGAGGGTATGGCGGTAGGAAAGAGAGGTGGGAACAAAGGATATCAAAACAGAAAAATCGTACGTGAAGACGAGAAGAGGTTAGCTAAAGACCGTGGAACATGAACCCTCTCAGTTACGGCAAGTGACCCGCCAATAATGGCAGAATGCATATGAGAATGATGATGATATTGATCAAGGATTTACAACAGAGTCTGGAGCTTTCCCTTCTCATTACTTACCTAAAACTTATCAACCGTTACCATTCCTACTTAGCTAAAAGGTCAGAAGTGATTGGCATTCCTAGTTACCGAAAATTCAACAATTAGATTTAATTAATTAATATAATACAACAAAAACTATAAAAAAAAAGATAATTACTAATGTTTGTGGGAATACGTCCTTTGCGCACTATTACGTGTCAGAAGATTTACCTGTAAGTCAAAGGATTCATTGTCTCTGGAAAATTCGAAAGTACGGCTAACCAATGACAAGCGATTTCATCCCAGTGGTATGTAAACATATTTTCTACAGCTTGCCAATCTCCATTCCGGGCAAATTCTACAGTTGACCTAATCACAGGAGCTGATCGGAACTTCTCATAGAATTTGTAATCGTATAAGTTTTCTGCTACTTGTGGGCCTCCTAAGATAGTCTGAAAAATATACATAATACCTGAGACGTTCATAGAATATACACGTATTGGTTGCTTATAATATCTGCATCCCATTTATCTAATTTACATGTGTGATAGTCAAAACTATATCTTCCCACAGAGAATCAAACCTAGAATAACACTAACTAAATGACAATCGTTTTAACCATTCGGCTACTAAGCCTGCCACACTATATATGTGGATCAAGATAAGCGTAAAACCAATACGAAATAAAACAAAAAAGCTGTTTTCAAATTCAGCATAAACTGTAACTTTGAAACATAGATGTACAAATCAGAACAGAAAAGAGTGGTATTTCTTCAACTGAGAAATTAATATTGTTTCCCACTAACTCAGCTGCTCTTCATACAACTATTTCGTTTCTACGTCTGCAACGACGAGAATATTGATATCTATTACACTTTTTTATATCTGTGATATCTTTCCATAACATTGCAAACAAGAAAATAACTCTCTAATTATAATTATTCCGAGTTTATAAAATATTAAAGTGATAACTCAGATTCTGAGTTAGATATTTAAATAAGACATTTTGTTATGGTACAGAAACTTTTTTCAAGTGAATCATTTGCGATTCATTAGTAACATTTTTTTAAATTTTTATTTTATTTTTTAATTTATGTTTTAGATGAATTATGAATCAATGGTGGATATTCAGTTCTACAAGAAGAAAGTAACATAAGCAATGGCAGTAAAAGCAGATTTACGATGATTTTTCACTTCGAAGACATTCTTATGTAAGGTACAAATTTTACATGAAAAATAACAACGATTTTACCATGTCATAACCATATATCCGGTATAGGTCTTTTATGGAGAATAATTGAACTTAATTTTGAATACTTTACTTAGCACAGAGAATTCAAACTATTCGAGAACTGCAAAACAACTAACATTGCCAACACAACTTAAACTATTTCTTCAAGTTGAATTCCTGTAAAAATCATTCTGTTATACCCATTAACATATATATTATTAATAGTGTAATTTGAAACGGGTAAAAAAAAAAAAAAAAAACTAAGTAATGGTGAAAAGATAATTAGCTTAATTTCTCGTATTTATGTTTATTACCTTGTAAAATAGGAACACGAAAGTATTTTCATGATACACTGAATTCAAAGTATACACTTGACTTCGATCATGTCTAAAGCAAATGAGTAATTTATTCGACCATTCATTTTTAGCACCAAGACGAAGTACTACTATTTAACGTAGAATCTGAATTGCACATGCTCCTACCGGAAATTAAAACTCTGGTAACCCATGCTGAATACACATTTGCTAACCATTTATCTGCCACGAAGTTCCAAAATATGCGTGAAGTTCCTCAAGTCTAGCGGGAATCAAATTTACTGACCCTCCTTCCCTCCGTGAGTGTTTCCCGCCTTAAACTAACCCTACATGACTTGAAAATTCAGTCGTTCCCTAAATGTTTGAAAAAGAAAGTTACATAAACATACATACAGTGTTATTAAAGAGCGAAATTGTAAACTGCATTAAGAAAGCACGTAATTTTTTCCTTCATTATTATTTGAATATAAGCGTCGCATAGCAATCACAATGCTTCGAACATCTACTCTGGAGTGCTTTTGCAACAATATGAGTCAGTTTCTTTCCTGCAAGAAGCAGAGCAAATCCCTACTACCTTCCTCGTGTCTAGAATGCGTAATCAACACACATCTTAGAGACATCAGCTTATTTCCTCTCTCCAGCCTGCCGTAAAAGATAGAAAACGGAAGATCTTTCAGTCACGATGAGTGTGTGATTGCATTGTACGTAAAGCAAGCATTTACAAGACTATTCTGTGACGGCAGGTGAACGCCAAAAGGAGCTAACCCAGAATATATGAAAAGACGGTAATATCAAGCTTTGTGACTTATACTATGTTGCCAAATCTCTCATGGACACCAATCAGTGTTGTAGGCTTCATATTAAAATAACTAAAATTTATGTTCGTTCGTTCCTCTTTCGTATACAGGAATATATATCCATACATTTTTCTTCGTATTAATTGGGAACGCACAAGACTGTGACTATATTATAGAGTCGCCCCTGATATGAATCATTGAAGAGTGACCATAGGATGCTACACGACAAAGCGCAATGTGTGTCTTTGTGCGGCAATGTGTGTGACTAAATCTGAAATACAGGTACAGTGCAAGTTTCTAACTACGCATGGCAGTCAACCTACTTTCAGACCACGAATTCGCGGCATAGCGTATTCATGGAAACTGATAGTGCTCTTCATCAGAAAGGTCGACCTAGAACCAGTTCGGAAGATGTTGAAAAAATATGACAGGTGAAAGATATGACAGGTGTATCAAAGAGGCAATCAGAACGGTTAAATATGAAACTTAGAATTTGAGTTAGTAAAAATCAAAGTTGTAAAGATAATTCTTAGACACCCGCTATAAGCAAGTCTGCAAAGATCTAAGGATATTCTTGCGAAAAATTTTAAGCATATGAATGTTATTTGATATGTTACCATGTAATGATGCAAAACCACAGTATGTATTTAAAATGGATTATAATATATTTTGCAACATACCTCGTATGTATTCAGCCTGTCAAGGTATTGCAAAAGTTGACGTCGGCACTTTATTAATTCGCATTGCTCTGTAGTCAACTTGGCCGAATTAATCTGAAAAATAAAAATACGTATTCATATACGTATAATACATAAAATAATAAAACAGCGAGAGAAAATAAAACACCGTCTGGATATTTATATACATTTTCAAAGAAAGATGTATAATGCGCTATATATAATTACAAACTATTGATATACGTACAACATGTAAATATATTTGCACAAAACTCAACCTGAATGAAGCCATATGCAACGAGATATTGTTAAACCCTGCACTAGATTATTATGAACAAATCTGTGAACGCTTAATCAAAATAGTTCGAATAGAGATAATCGCGAATATCGTTGCATATTTACATTTGAGACAGATCACATAGTGTGTGCTGTTTAAGTAATTATAATAAACACTTAATTGAAATATACTTTTCTTTCTCCCTCCCTCCTCTATACTTCTTTTCTTGTATGTTTCTAACAGAAAGAAACTTTTAACTTTGAAAATGTAAAAACAATTTACTTTGGAAATTTACAAAGAACATACTTTGGAGAGTAATTTTTCCTTCTTCCTTTCATTCTGTTCTTCGTCTGAATGATAATCGATCTCTATCTCCTGCACCCTACTTCCTTGTTCCTCAAGCAAGGGCAGGTAATCATCTTGATTCCATTCTGCAAATAAATTCCTTAAATATTATCGTCAAAATCCAGGAAGTACGTGTACAAATTTATTATTTAAAAGCAAATCTAGAACATTTAGCTACAAAATTTCTAACGTAACAGTTAAATCACTTTCAAGCTAATTTCAGACGTTTTAAAACGAACTTTTAGATTGACATACATTGATATGTATTTCTATAAAGGAAGCAAATCAATCTACAAGCAGACTGAATATTAAAAAATACGGAATGACTTGAAAATTCTTTTGTAATAGGTAAATATTACTTGAAATAATGATCGTGATTCAGAAACAATGGTACTGTATGTCAGAAATTGTCACAACACAACTCCTTGTTTCCTCTCTAGTAAAAGCAGTTTATGTCATATGTAATTGACAATGCTGGAGTTAATAATTTTAAATGAGATATCACTGTCATATAAAGTTTAGAATTCATAGTTAAATACACTGATGTTGTTAAAAGTACATAATACGGCACAGCAAATAAACAATAAAATCCTTTCTCAGTGCACAAGCATTTCCATGGAGGTCGTATTGCCATTACCATTGCCAATGCAACGAAGCAGGTAAGGATTTCGAAAAAAAATAAAATAAATAAATAAAATAAAATAAAATAAGTTTTCATATATTCCCAACAACTTTCGAAAAGCTTGCGCAAAAGTATAGAGCAAACAAAGAACACTGAACTTGAAAAATGATCATCTGGGACCGGTTGAAGATACCTAGCATATTCCATGCACAAGAACAACTTTTTCGTGTTATTATACATAAAATATTGAGATTTTTTTTTCAAATCTAAATGCACTGCAAACATAAAGGTACTTTCTGAAAGATATTGATTTTTCTTATTTCGTATATTTATTTCTCTCGAAGACGAAGTGTGTTCAAAAGTATCGAACCTTTGGTTGGCAAAAATACACTTATTGATTTGGAAATCCGAAACACTAATCCCCTTCAAAGTAGTCTTCTTGGTAATACACACAATTCTCCCAGCGTTCCCGCCATTGTTGGAAACACTTCTGGAACGCAGTTTTTGGAATGGTGAGCAACTGTGCCGTCGCATTCCGCATGATTTCTTCTCTTCACTCAAATCGGGTCCTTTTTAGTGCCATTTTCAGCTTGGGATATAAACACAAGTCACATGGAGCCACGTCGGGTGAGCAGGGAGCCTGACAACACGCAGGAATGTTGTATTCGGCGATGAATGCCTAAATCAAATTTCATAGACACACTCCTCCTCTCCAAATTCTCGTTTAAAATTGAATGTAGCGATCCGATTGAATAGTTTCCGCTTGGGTATCACCAAGATTTTGGCAAAATTTGATGCAGTATCGCTGCTCAAGGTTTTCTGTCATTTTACAAAAACTGAAATCCGACGACCGCTTACTACACATCTTCACTCGCTGGCCGACAGTCAGCGACTGACACTTTCTGCGAGCGGGAAAAAATTCACGACTGCGCATAAGTGCCCCCTCTACATCTACATTGAAGAAAGTCTCCCGCGCTTCATTGGTTTACGCGGGAAAAAAATGATTCGATACTTTTTGAACATACCTCGTATGTGTTGTTTCCCAATATCAAGTAGGAATAAATTGAATCTTATCAATTAATTTTCAGTAGTTTGGCGTGATTCTTCATTAATACTGAAAGTACAATATGGCATGAATTATCAATTCTATTATTTAATTCTGAATTATTAATTCCATTATTTAATCTCATTGCAGACTATCCATTCTATTGCTTATTGCAATTTTAATCTAGTTCGAAAACGGGGTATTAAAAAAAATAGTTAACTTTAGAAGGTTGTACTTATGTCAGTGGATTGTAATCAAAACTCGTTGAAAAATTGTTGAACAACAAATTGATGTATCTACAATATGACTGTCTTACAATTCATTTGCGTAACAATATTCTAAAGTTACCAACTCTTCAAGTTTCCTCTCTTCCTTATCCCCTTTCATATAAACAGGACGAAAGTTGCACTGAGCAACTGAAAGTACGCTCTGTTGTAAGTTTAAAAAACGAAATTGTTCGGTAAATATTGTGTTAGCTGACTATCTTCAACTTTAGGGTAGTAGTCGGCTGTATATATGTGTGTATGAACGGAGAACAGCATCATGGGTTAACAAAATGTTTTTACATGTCAGATAGGTACACCATTAACCATTACGGTAAAGAACCTAATATATGACGTAGCCTTCTTAAGCAACTGCAACTTTCTGCAGAAACTCGAAACAATGTTGTTACTATTATTATTTAATGTTAAAATAATTCCTTCTAGTCAAGTCAGCCATATCTAAGTGAATAGAAAGTGCAGATTTTTTAAGGTCATCCATAGAAGGAAAAAGAAAGAAAAAAAAATACAATTAAAACTCTGAACTCAAAAGCGCCTTCAGAAATTTTGCGTTGTCTCTAACAAAATATTCCAGAAAAATGTTCCAAAACTATAAACGTTATGTTAACATAGTAATCCTATTAATAGGAAAGAAATGTTAATTTAAGGGAAACTGATTCTACAAGTTCTAGTAAATGTGTATTTCAGTTCAAATTATACCTTGACCTAGAGCAGCGAATACTTCTAGATTTGTCCTCTTTAAGCCAAATTGAAGCAATTCCTTGGCTGCATCTAAAGTTTCTGGAACACGCCCTTTACACTCTTGCAAAACCCATGACTGCTTAGTTATCTTGCTCTACGAGAAACGAAAACAAAATATGTAATGGAGATCTTTTTTAATATTATATATATATATATATATAAAGATATACATGACAACCTGAATATTGAATTCAACAAAAGATTTATGAATAAAAGAACCCTTACAAGACATATCAGGCGTAAGTTTCATTCATATTTAGAGTATAGTTACCTTTTTGTTATTATTTCATCACTATCTTCATTATCAATCATGAAGCATAACTGTAGAACGTAAAATATAACAATAATAATATCAATTTTAAAAACAAAGCCTCTGAGTGAAATCAAAGAAATGCTTTTCAAATCTGTAAGCCCATTACAGAGCAACAATGAAAATAAACTGCAAGTAGCCATCTTTAAAATTCGAAAATTTGTACTGATCTTCAACGCGCACATATTATTTGGTACCTGCGCAATTTGTCAATGAATTATGAATTAATTTCAGTGGCTATAAAATGACTATTTTCTTTATATTGATATCCTAAGAACATGGAATTCTGCGTGTAAAAAAATACCAAACAATAAATGAAAAATTAAATAAGATATTTTAAAAAGTAATCTAGTCTTTTTTCGTTAATAAAACCAAGTATTTTTACTTTCTTCTTTTCCACATTATACCCAAAATTCACACACACAGTAAGTTCTGCACAGACAATTTCAAATGGATTTGAACCAAGTTCAAGCTTTTATTTATTTTTATGTCCGAGACTTCCTAGTACCACCAAACGAATCCGGATTGGTATTCATAGAAATCCAGATTGTTTCCTATCTCGTCTATTTTTCTGACATTTTTCATTATGAGGCATAATCTCTCATTATCTCAGTTCTTAGTAAGTTACGCCAATCAACAAATAGAGTTCTCTCGCGGCTATGTCGATAGCGTATGCGCCTTTGGTTTGAGAGACCCGAGTTCACTTCTCAGTGAGAGATCATGTGGTTCGGATTCCACGTTAAAACTGTAGGACGTTGAATACCATCGCCACCACCATCTTCTGCACCATGCCTGAAGCGTTGATCTGTTGGCGTACAGCATTTCTAATGTCCAGGCGAGTCGCATATCGTTTACCACGCAGTGGTTTCTTCACTTTGGGGATGAGGTCAAAATCATGCAGTGACAAATCCGGTGAATACGCTCGGTGTTCCGACTCTTTCCATTCCCATCGGCGCAGTACGTCCCGCACACATGTGACTTTGATGCCATAAGCAACGAACTGACAAACAAGTACCCCTTGTATCAAATGCCACAATCATAATCACTCGTATGAGCCAGGGATTCTGCCGAAGCTTCTGCCTACGTGATGATCCTGGATGTCTTAACTCTGAGGACTGCGATTTCAACTCAGGGTCATACGCCCTGGCCCAGAATTCATCCATGGCGATGATATTGAAAAGAAATCGGCTGTTTTCATTCTCATAGCGCTGTAGGTGATAGGAACAAACTGCATATCGTGTCCACTTTTGAACCTAAGTGATGGCATGTGAAACCCATTAAGTAGGTTCAGATCTTGCGCCAAAATTTTATAAATAGTGTGCTTCTCAATTTCAGTCTCCGTCTCTAATTCACGCAGCGTTCATCGTTTATCGTTATCCAACAAATGTCCCGACACGGTAAGTGAACATCGGTCCACACACACTTAGTCTGGCCTGACCGTTCCATGTCGCCGGTTGTTTGGCGTCCTCGCTAAAACGCTACTACTCATATAACGGCAGTTCGATATGGCAGAGCATTATTCCCTAACGCTTATATCAATTCTTGGTGACACGCACTCGCATTTCTTACCCGGAGATCAGCCACTTTGATGTACGATCACTGTTCCACTCTAGTCGCTTCTATTTTACACCAAGACTGTTTTCCCAGCACCCCACCCTCATCCAGTACAATACACAGAGCCGTCTATCAGAGGCTAAAGTACTCGTGTCGAATTACCTTCCTCAATCTGCATTTTCCGTCCACATTTTCAAATTATTAGATTACTGCGTTGCCGTGACATATAATGAGACGAGTTTTTGTAAAATGTGCATTAATACATGTATATGTCATAGGGTTGCTTGGCTTTTCTTTCATGATTCCTGCCATTGTGGATACTCTTTCAGTTGTATGTGACACATTTTTCATACATCCTTCAATTGTCGAAATATTACTGAGCTGCCATGACTCATTCTCCAACCCTCTATAAGAAACAATCTCCATCTTCTCTTTCACATCCAACTAAAAACACCTGAGTTCGATGGAAACTTAGCAAATTGAAATAAGTACGACAGAAATAATCATAAACTTTAAGAAATAACAAATGACTTACCAAATAATCATGAATCGTTGATATTGATACTTTGTTATTCCTCCATTGTCTCTGGTACACTAAATCGCAATCTAGACCATATGCATGAGCCAAAGCCAGTGCTTCACCATATTCTTCATTATCAATCTGGGTAGTAAATCAAGTTGATACCAGTTATTAAGTTTACTTATTTAACAATAATAAAATATTAAACAGATATTTAAAATAATATCATTTCTAAGAAATATTCTCAAACAAATTATTCCAAATAATAATAAAAATATTAAAAAAAAAAAAAAAAAAAAAAAAAAAGATATTCGAGTAGCAAAATGCGAAATTTATGTACAGGATAATGGCATGACTTCGGAGAACGGTTTGTGACAACAAATGGTACAAAAAATAGCTCTGTAAACATCACATAATAGGAAGTGGTTCGTTTAGGTGTTAAAAGCGTCGGGGAAAATATCGGCAACAATTTCGGTATAGCATTAAAAACTAAAGAAAATCGAATCTGTAGAATAAATTCACTAGAAAATATACAAATTGACAGCCTCTAAATCATAAGCTACAGGCCATGCATAAATTAATATCTATAAAAGATGTTAACATATGCGTGATATTTTGCTAGTTAACTCTTAAACAAACTTCTTGTAATATGAATAAATTTAGTTCAGATAATCACATCTCATAATATAGTGCATACGCGTCAACACCTATTTATTGTAATTGTTAATTGTGTTGAAATTGAGTTACATTGCTAACATTATTTTGTATTGGCGACTGAAACATCATATATAACATCTACTATGGTTAAAAGTACGCAAGAAGGGAACATTTAAGTGTTTATGCAGAATAAACAAACATACAAAAGGTAAAATAAGATACATAGCCTTTAGCGGATAAAAATACTATTGTTGAGGGACATGTAAATATAATTATATAATTCTTTACAATTATACAAATACACATCAAATTATTAATTAAACAAATATAGAATTGTATGATTATCAAGTTTTAATTAATATTTTTTTAATGTTCGATATACCAAAAACATGATCTACATACAGGTACAAACAAATACAAAAATAACACACTTAAATCCACGAGGGAATCAATACCCAAGTATGAAAAGCAACATGATCTTGTGAAAACAAATACATTTGAAAATCTTCTATGAAAGTACTAAAAGTCATTAGAAGGCATTGCATACCTTTCTCGAATAAAGTTCTTCCGGAGTAGTACTTTTCAATCCTAATAATCTGTACGTTCTGTATAAAAGCTTAGATCTTTTGCGTTTTGGTTGAAAACGCTCACTATCTGTAACCCAGTAGATTGCTTCTTTCACAAGGGAAGAACTCATACTTAAAACTGTTCCATCGTCATCATCGCTGCTTTCCTGATGAAAGAGAAGTTAAATTCGTGTATCTCAAAATGAAACAAATAAATAATGATAAATTTACGGCTATGAAACATCTTTAGTAACTGAATTGAAAAATGAAGGGCATCGGGGAATACAATTGTAACCAACACTGATTTTGTTGTTGATTACCAATTGATTTTGTTATTGATTACCACTGTACTTCCCCACGTCCTTCAAATAAATAAGCAGTGAACATTAAGAACAACACTGAATACAAATTTGAATGTGCATGAATGACAATGTGGGACAAAAATATTTGAAATTTCTAATTGAATAATCAAGACCCATAGCAGAACATGCCGCGATCTGCGATGTGATCGCAGAAAATCTGCCGCGCCTGTGCAGAAATATTTCCAGAGGAAAATAAAAGTTGCCAACAGAAAAGTATAAAAACATGCCCGCTTTGTGTAAACGTCTTAAATGCACAGACGACTCGCACAAATATAGTTCGGACTGTTTTTTATGCAACTCGAACTAGGGATACCGCTAAAAACTGTTTACCATGCTTCATGTAACACTATAATAAAAACATGATAGTATCATCTTGATTTTTTATTTTGGAATTTCTGCAGAAAATTTTTGACTTACAAAAGCTCATCGCAGAAAGACAAAGAAAGTTCTGTCATCAGGCAATCAGGTTCATAAAGTTTTTCTTCAGTAATTTTCGCATGGATAGGTTAAATAATTTCTGTTACCTCAGGAACAAAAATTAATTAATTTGATCACAAATAATTGACAAAATGAAGTTTACCATCAGAAGAATTGATAGTTAAATGTACAATCATGTTTAGCAAATTTGAACAACAATTCTTTCAATGTTAAATACAAAATGTATATATGCATGTATGTTACTCAAGGACAGCACTAATGGAAGATTTTTCCGAATTGATATAATCTCTAAATAACAGCTGAATACGTCTATACCAAGTAAATATTGATTGCCATTCTTACCACATCTGACACCGAAGTAATGGAGTTTTCGTCATCTGATCCAATTCTCTTCTTAGAGGCCACTAGTAATTCACATTCAAGTCCAAGGAAACCTTTATCACACATTGAAGACACTTGCGGTTGGCCATCAAAAAACTCAGGAGAGTCACCCAGTAAGTTTTGAAGATTTCTCGTTGAGCAAACACTAATTGATCCAGAATACCTTGCTATAATCAAAGCCTGTGTAAAATAATAATAGTAACACACAATATTAACAGAAACATCTAGCATAAATAATAATAAGCAACAACAAATATAAATATATTAATACACCTATGTGTAAAACGTATTCATCATAATAAATGATGCATTATTCCTTCTCTACTGAATGTGAACTGCGTGCTTGAAGCAGAGAGCCTTGTTACTTGCATTCTCTATTTTCTACCCGAATTCGATCAGATCAAATGGAATTTACATTTCAAAAGATATAGTGCATCATAAGCTATTATATTTTATTAATTTCCATATACAGTACTTTACTTGAACAACAGCAATAATCTTGCATAAATTCAAACAGATTTATATGGAGAAAATTATGATAAAATCAGGAGTGAAGCTAAGTGGGTTAAGAATAAAATACGATATACGGGGTGTTTCAAAACAACACCAACAACATTTGGGAGGTGATTCCTGACACAAAGACAAGACCAACCTGGGATGCACAAATGCTTCCTTTCGGAGTTACACGCTGCCGAAAACATCTAAAAATGAACTTTAAAGGTCAATAGTTTAAAAACTATGGGACTTACCGTAGTCGGGTCAAGACATCACCACGGAACTTGTACATGCCCTATCCAAATATCCAAATTTCAGAATCCTGCGGTACTTCCGCAACAATTTTTATATAGGTAGTTGGTGAGTACTTCAGATTATATGCTTGTAGCCAAACTCCCTCTATAAAAATTGTAGCGAGTGTATCTTAGGAATCTGAAACATGTATTTTTGGATAGGGCACATATTAGTTTCTAAGCGAAGTCTTGACCCAACTACGGTAGGTCCCATAGTTTTGGAGCTATGGACCTTTAAAGTTCATTTTTTCATGTTTTCGGAAGCCTATAACTCTGAAAGGAAGCATTTGTGCACCCTGGTTGATCTATACTTTTTGTCTTATCATGGTGTCAGGAATCACCTCCCAAACGTTGTCGATGTTGTTTAGAAACACTCTGTAAATAAACAATGAAGAGCAGGGAGCTGATAGACCAAACGAGGGTAATTCAATGTCAATGTTGGTCATAAGTGGATGTAATAGGGAACTTTCAGATAAAAATTTCCCGTTTGGCCTATATATTCAAAAATACACAAATTAACATTGAGAAAAAATAATATAAAAGGCATCCAACCAAGATGACTTGCCACAGACTTGAACCAAGATCTGCCAAATTTGTAGCAATGATATTAACCATTATATATGCTTATTTCATTGAAGAATATTTAGGATTTTTTACTTACATTTTCAGACCACCAACTGACGTCGACTGGATGAAATTTTAGTGGATCATTAACCATACTATTATGGTAATTTTTTTTATGTGGTAAGTCCACTAGCTGTGGATTTTTAGCATCATAGTTTGGTTGATCTGTTAAACTCCAGAACCTGTACAATCTGCAATAAAAACATTTAACTAGAAAGAAATAATTCCTATTTTTATCTCTTCGAAAGTAGCTGAATGTACAAATCAATGATATAATTACAAGAAAATTCATGATCACATTGCACGTACTGACTCCTTTAGCCTAAAAGGCATAACCATGAGACGTTAATTTTTTTAAAATCATTATTTAATTTTATGTTAAATAATTACTTTCAATAAGCTAATACATATTAATGTTGTTAAAATTCGAATAATGGATACTTCGAACATTCGTTATTTTAATGCTAGAACAAAATCTTATTATTTGATTAACTGTGATATATATATATATCATAATTTTTCTTGTTATATGGGACATTTGTTAGCTTCCTCTATTTAAGCAACATTCACTATCCAAGAAATCATACCTTAGTCCAATATATCTTCGTTACTGGTCTAGTGCCTAGCGCTAAATCAACATCTTTAATGTTTGTTTATCTATTTCATTCACACGCTTCATTTTTTTTTTCTTTTTTTTTCTGCTGCTATTAGTTTTATATGTCAAATAAGTGGGGTGATGTAGTTTTAAATTTTGTGTGTCATAATGAAACTCAAAATTGCTAAGCTTTTCTCTAGCATTCTTTTTCCTTTCCCCTGTCTTTTCTACACTCAACTGCAAAATGTACTACATGGGTACCAAATTTTTACTATTATTTTTTTCATTTTGTTGGCATGAGTGTGAATAAATAAATACATACATAAATAAATAAATAAGTAAATAATAATAATAATAATAATAATAATAATAATAATAATAATAATAATAATAATAATAATAATAATAATAATAATAAACGTCTGCCATCTTTGAGTGTCAATAGTACCCTTTGAAAGTTCGTAACTTTCTCATTATCACCGTCTCCTTTAGCCTAGCCGACATAATAATAATAATAATAATAATAATAATAATAATAATAATAATAATAATAATAATAATAATAATAATAATAATAAACGTCTGCCATCTTTGAGTGTCAATAGTACCCTTTGAAAGTTCGTAACTTTCTCATTATCACCGTCTCCTTTAGCATAGCCGACATTACCGTGGTACGTTAAAAAAAAAAAGAAGAAGAAGAAGAAGTCGTCTATCATTATGTTCACTTAATTTTCACTTTGGCAGACGAACATGAACTTTTCACTTCCGTAACGTAAAATGGTAATGGAAGTTAACCCTTTGAAATATACACTAAAATACTGCATACGTATTATTCTGTCATCTCGTTCACGTAACTTTCACTATGGCAGAGAGCTTTAAGATTTCACTTTTAAAGAAATGGTGGCCAGATATTATTGAAACAATTTTTGAGGTGCACTTCACGGCACGTTAGCATAAAATGGGTTATCAAGAGGTAAAATTAAACATGATTCACAATTGTCTTAATGAAAATGTGTAGTGTAGAACTATCATTACAGCTAAGAATTTTAGTTGAAGGGTCACTGCCAGGAAAAATGCACATTTGATGTCTCAGGTCAAAGAAAATGGCTATTTTTATTCCATAACAAGCTAATTAGAATATTTTGTAGGTATTACTTATGTTTATATGGTCCCTAAATGAACATTAATGAAAATACATTTTAAATTATCCTTTTATGATAAAATGTGATCAAAAACTCCCTTCCGTCGAATAAAAGGAGTAAAAAGAGAAATGTCACGGAAGTTGGAACGGAAGTTGAGCTTCCCTCAGAGATCCTCGGACTAAACTTCACTTTTTTTAATTCAATCTGTCAATCTATAGAACGAGTCTTTAAATTATTTTTCTTAAATTCTAGTTTCAACTATTGTAGCAACTACAGACATTCAATTAAGTAATCATTCTTGGAAGAAAAACAATTAAATAGAAAAAAATAAAATAAGAGTGAAACTGAAGCTTAGGAATTATTTCCACACACGAGAACGAGGTCTCGTAAATAACTAATCTCATTTCAACAGAATAACGCATCTACGCATATTATAATCAATCCCCATATATTAGTATTTTACAATTTCGCATTATTGATCATTAGTGTTGAAAAACGAGTTACAATAGATTATATGATGGGTAAGGGGAAAAAACAAGGAAAAAACAAGTCCACGTGTGAGATTTAACGGGTGCTTTGTCCTAAATGTTGGTGACGCTTGATACTATTTGACTGTATATGCATGCATGCGTGGATGTAATCATAATCATAATCATAATCATAATTTATTGCATCCGTTCATCGTCATACAACGAACGATGTAGAAATGTCCATGTAAAAAAGAGCAAAAGATTTGACTAACCCTATTCTTTTTATATGAGGTTTCAATATTAAAACGCAGTTTTCTCGAAAATCCAGTTTTGTGACATTCCTTCTTTTTTTTCCCCTTATACTTCATATTGTCTTTTAACCTTGTCTGCGGACGTAAAGATTGAGTGAACAAAGTTTTACATAATTTTATTTTTAGAATATTATTATTTTTATTTATTTATTTTTCATCTCACATGCTATTGCCACCACTTCTCTAAATGTGAGATCCTCAAGTTCGTCTGCTACAGTAAAAGTATACATGAACGAGGTGACAAACTTTTATTTCTTGGCAAAATAATGTGCACGCAATACTTTAGTGCGTATTTTAAAGGGCTAGTTAGCTTCCATTACCATATTGCGTTACTAAAGTGAAAAGTTTATGTTCATCTACCAAAGCGAAAGTTAAATAAATATAATGGCAGACTGTCATTTTTCTTACATTTTGAATTTTCAAGTAAACGATATTTTACCGAATTATTTCTCAGTACGTAATTTAAAACAAGTTCCAAATTTGAAGGGCCACCCCTGCCAAAAGTTAACATTCTCAAAACACAGACTTCCATTTCTTATTCACATTTATACCAACCAAAAAGAAAATAACGATGAAAATATGGTATTCTTCTAGTACATTCGAAGTCTGCCATCATCTATTGGTCTATTTGTTCTAACAACCTATACTTTTATAAATTCATTCTTCTTAATAACATGTATGCAATTTTTAAAATATAAATAAACCAAAATTGTGTAATTAAATACCAAAATTTATGAAAGCACAATAAAATTTGTTAAATTATCTGAAAGAATCAGAAACTTATTGTTCTCCATAATGAACTTCAAGTTAGTTAAAGTGTTATGCACATTAAGGCAGTAATATTAGATTAATAATAAAATATGTTACCTTCAAGTGCGTTATTCGGGAGCTGAAACCTCTGCGATGTTTCGTTATCGTCTTTCTGATAACATTTTCAAGATTGAAAGACTAGTATATGAATCCCATTTCATAAGGAATAAATACTCTAAACTAAATTCGCGGACAAAAGTATCTTGGACAAACAATGTGATCACAACATCAACTACAATAAATACACGAACTCCTGATACAATTGGACACCAAAATTCATGAAGAAATTTTAGTTAGTAAACGTCAGACAATGATCGAAGTCAACAAAATTCTGGTTATGGGAACTTTGTAAGTTCAAAAATCAAATACGGCATCCACTATTGGCCGATATTTAGTACTTTACAGTGCAGTTTTTCCTCAATTTTAATTATCTTGCAGCATCATGATTTACACTTATATATATATATATATATATATATATATATATAGTTGAAATTTAATTCTTCCTGTCAGAAATGTACGATTGGGTGGGACGTCGGAATCTGGACTCCTCTCCCCAATCGAAATCCAGCCTTTTCTGTAAAATTATTCTAATTGAGGAGCTGAGCGCAAGAGTGGTCTAACCCTCTCTACCACGAATGTCTGCATTGAGATGCCATCTGTTGTTCACATGAAAGACTGGTCTAAGCATGGAATTGGTTAGACCACAATATGATAATTTTAATGCGTACCAGTTTTGTGATTTTTTGCCCTGAGTAAATTGTATAAATAGCTGAGTGCAACAGTGGTCTAACCCAATTCAGCTAATCAGGAGAGAAAGAATAGTCACATATCAAAACAAACAATATGGCGAACACTAAACAGTCTGTGGATATAGGAACTCCCAATCTTGAAGTTGGTATGTCTAAAGAGGAACAATATCGGGGCAAAAAGAGAAAACGAAATGAACAACAATGGTCAAAGTTTGTAAAGAACAAAAGAAACAGTGGACAGGAATATACAAGTAGTACCCCAAACGAAAATGAAAAATCTGTACAGGTACTGTACAGGCACTGGAAACGCATGTCTAGTGCATGTGTTACATTTTTTCAGCATGTTGCATACTCGTCATATCCTGGGTTCTGACCGCCCCCAGTTTTTACCTTCTAGATCCGCCTTTGGATCCTTCTAGTCTAACTAAAGTCTTACACCTAACCTAGCGTAACCTAATAATTTTTAATGTTCTAACTGCTTTTTTGTAGGTTTGAAACTGGAGGGGCACCTCTAAACTTAAGGCAAATTAGGTATATTAACTTTTCATTAAAAATAAGCAGACACGTAATGTAGCATTTTTGAAAATTCACTCTTTTAGTAACTGGAAAGGCATACTTTCCGGGTAACTGCTGTATCGGTGGACCAATTTTAGACAATTTACCAGATGAACTGGAGAATTTATTTTGGTTTGTGAGGTAGAGTGAGTGAACGTCAGGTGAGGGGAATACTTGAAGTTAAGAAACTACTTGTTAGTTGTTTTTTTATGTTGTAAGCGGCACTATAGTAGAGGCGGAAGGGAATATTTGCCGGAGAGATACACTTATGATTTATGGGAAACTCAGTATGGAAATGGTGCGTAAAGAGCAAGGTTGTTACATATCATGTTTGAGTTTTCTCGAGTTATACAAAAATATGAAATGCCAGTTGTTGACATTATGTGAAAGGCATGGTCTACTAAACAGGCGAACAGTTTGTCGTAAGTGTAAAAACGAAGACTTGAAATTACAGAAAAGAAGAATATCTAACCAAACCTAATTTAGTGCAATTTGGTACTTTTTTGCATGGCATTAATATCTTCCCCAAAACTGCAATACATAAGCCACACATTTTATGACATATAAAGTGTTTATGAGTATACTCACCGCCGCTGACGTGTCTCCTCCCTACGGACGGACCCCTTCGCTACCACTCGAGCCCCCCTGCTGCGCTCCTTTTCTGACTCGGTTAGATAGCATTCATGCTTTTTAGTGGCCACCTAGCACAAATTGGTTCGTGTTCTATTCACTAGTTTTTATGCCATACGTCCACACTTTATTTCAAACAATAATCACTACCAATTGTGTCAGGGTCACAACCTAGTATTTTGGGGAGAAACTTTTTTTTTTTTTTTCGAGTTTCGTCTGGTCCGGTGATACAGCAGTAATGCGTACTTTCTATCTGTGAAGATTTCAGGAGGTGGCCGGGGGGAATTTCCCCGACCGGAGCAAATCTCTAATTTTGCTCAACTTGAGTTACCAGTATCCTCGCAGTCAGTTTGCGAATTGAATATTTTCCCAGGGAGGGACAAATTTCATCCATATACGCACTCAGCCATCACACACGTAAACTCCAATAGAGAGAGTAGGAAAATTACCTTTGCCAGGGTTGAAAATTTTCCGGGGGAGGATAAAGTTTTGTCAGGGGAGAATCCCTGGCATCCCGCCGTCAATTCGCACACTGCGTGCAATACTACTTTATTCCCCTGAGTTGAAATCCCTCCGGAGAAAATAGTCACTGCTTTCTATATGGGTTATAAGTTAAATAATCAAAAACGATCAATATTAGTGCCAGTGGCGTATTTACGAGGGGCTATGGGGTCAAGCTCTCCCGAAATAAGTAAGTTATCGTTTTATCGCATTGTAAGCACAACGCAAATGCTTCTTGCTGTTCCTCAAGCCCCTTCCCCCCGAAACAAGATACTAAATACGTCAGTGATTCGTGTCGAATCCATAGTCACTGGGTTTGCTGAGATGATTAATAATAATCCCGTAGCCATTCAAGTCTAAGATTAGCCCCTACAGGCATGGGGGCCGCATCGATAAAGGGAGGAGGTAAAATTAAAATGTCCTAATTGCTCGAGATCAGTATCGAATTCACAATTTTCGGAGGCGCTGAAATGAATAGTGGCAATTCTGAATCTATTCAAGCACAGGGTTAACCCCCACTGTTTAAAGTGCAATCCGAACCATGTAACCGTTCAAATGCTCTCACTGGGACTTCGTGCACCAAAACTGCATACGCCGGTAGCTAGAGCTTTCCGGCAAATGTGTACGACGCTGTACCCAGAAACACTTAAAAATTCTGTACGAAAAGTAATGACTTAACTTTCTGTGTATTTGTTTTTATTTCCGTTTATTCTTTAATATTCAGTTATTGTCAACGTTAAGATTTTCCTTCAGTTTCAGAGAGCTGCAAAGTGTGAATAAGCTAAAACTAGACATTAAGTTTGTCCGTAAGGCACAACAGAAGATAACTGTAGAACAGTTAAAGTGATTTGAGATGTAATTCGCTCCCGTCAATAGGAAAATTGTGTACCATGTCTGGGGAATATCCTAAGTAGTGCAGAGAGTTTAACAAACTTTTGCGTGAGCCGGAGATACGATTTTTTTTTTTTTTTTTTTTTTAAATATTGCATGTAATTTAGCAGTAAGTAAATAATTTAAGTGTTGGGAAAATTACTCTTGAATGCATTTATTATATCCATATGTTCGGTGAATTAGCCTGGCTTTTAACTTCAAGTTACATAAACTTACTTTTAGATATATAGTGTGTTAATGAACTACACCGACAAATTGGCCGAAATAATTTCTCAAATTAAAGTAGTAGTCGCCAAACTGTCAATCGCGAGTTACCATTACTAACTACACTTCAACTACTTTCTTATGCATAATTATGTACAATGTATGTTTATGGCAGTAAACAAAGGTATTTTTTTTAAGTTGGTAATTCTTTTGATTGGTAGCTCACAATAGGATTTAAAAAAAACGGCTCAGACTCTGCATGAGCTTGGCGACCACTGCACTAAAGTAATAATAATGTATTTCAAACACGTGGAACCATAGAATGTCTGTTCATTATGCTCTGAAGAAAGTCACATACACACCATTCCAAAATGCATATTTTAGCAGGGGATTCCCCACATGGCAAAATTTCAGAAAGGCTCCTAACAGAATCCGAGATAGGCTCGGACTTAAAGGTGGGTCCAAATTGGCAGCCATGAACACGCAATGCGTTGGCGAGAGCTTGGAATTATTAGTGACCGCCAGTTCACGTTTTTTCGTGTTAGAAATATCGCATGCCACAATGTTTTTTTTCCACGTTTGGGGACGTCCTGGCTTCTAAACTATGTACTTTCCTTTCATGTCCACATGATATATATATATATATATATATATATTTTTTTTTTTTTTTTTGAGTAATCACCTCTTTGAGTTTGTCGATGTGGTTTATTAACACCCTGTATATACTGTGTATTAGACAAGACGCTGCACTTCAGTAATAAAATCACGCGCAAACAGTGGGCATTAAGCACGCATACGCTTCTCGACGTAACAAAGGCAGCATTGGCCACTTGGTCACAATAAAGAACTAAGTTGTAATATTTGACGTTAATTTCATTGTACTTACAGTTATTTATTTATTTTTTCAGGAGCAAGAGCTGACTGCGAAAGGCGCCTTAAAATTTGTGACGATGATACAGATAGAGACAGTGTTTTAAGTGTAGACTTTCCTGAACACTCAGTGTCTCCAACACGAAAAGAACGAACATTGCAAGAAGATTTTGAAAACTCATACGTTACAGTACGCGGTATTAGTGCATCGAATGCCACTGCGTCTGTTTCAGAGAGCTGTATAAATTGTAGAGAGCTAAAGATAAAGATTGCGTCTCTAGAAGAAAAAATGCATGAGGAAGAATGTACTGTTGCAGGGTTAAAAAAAGACTGCTCAGTAGCTTCCATGCGAGACAAACGGTTGCGAATACCGCATAATGTGAAACAGTTCTTAATAGATTGGTTGAAATTATACTCCCATGAATCCTGATCAGTCGAACTCCGAATCTGGTGTGAGTAATACTTTTTTTCTTCTTTCTTAGACTATTGAAACTTGTAGTATATCATTTAAGGATAGCTTCTACCATAATTTTGAATGTTTTTAGTTGTAATGATGACTTTTTTGCTATTTTTATTACTATATAGTAATCGATGGTGACGAAAATGCTACTAAAGAAATCATGGGACTTTTTGTTAATTGTTTGTAATATACAAGATGGTTCAAATATGACCTTTTTTTAATACCAAAACCTTTACTGAGAGCGAAAGACTTGAACATGCCACCCTTTAAAGTACTCCCTTCTAGAGTCGATAAATTTTTGCTAGTGTTCTGGAAGCATTTTCATACCCTTTTCATAAACTTTTTCTATTGGTTGCGAATCCACTCGTGAACACTGAGGATGACGGCGTCGTTTTCCACCCCATTTCATGTCTTCCAAGTGAGGTTTAAACCTTTAACTACTTGGAGCCAAACCTCATGCTGTATTTGGAGTCTCGCTGTCAAATTTCAGATGACATGACGACCTTTTCTCGAATGAGAAATTTTATCAATAATGCATTGTTGCACGCTCCCAGGCAGTTATTGTTCGCTCATCACTCTCGCAATTCCTGGACACCACTGAGTAAGTTTTAATCTGCACAAGAGTTAAGATGGAGTTAGTAGCTGTACTCACCCAGACTCACCAACGAGTGCATGGGTTGTGGTTTGCAACAGCAACAGTTGCAGTCATATTTGAACTCCCTTGCATATTCATTAAAGATATTATTTCGTGGATCGTTACACAAAACTGTTTGCAAGTTAAACCTAAAATATACATGCCAGGAAAACTAAAGATGCAAATCTCACTGTATTTTGTTTTTTACTGGCTTGCTTTTTAAGGGTTTAAATTAAGTGATGTGGGCTACAGCTTAGCCGAATTAGTCCGGGTTCAGGATGCGATTGTCGGTGGATTTTCTGATTGATTGGGAAGCTACGTGTAAGTAGAAGACTTCCTTCTACAAAGTCAAAAACACATCATACCGCCTAGCAGGCCAAGCCACTGACCATATATCACCCACTTAAACGTATGCTATCTGGCTGGGCACAGCCTTTCATGAGTTGTGTGAACAGTGGCTTTGAGTTTTGAAGTGGTGATTTTGGATCAGTAAAAGGAGATTTTTAAATATTCATAGTTACATTCAGTTATCTCACTTGTAACAATTACCTTCGAACTTAGGACCCTTTCCTGATTCACATTCGCTACTGTAAATGCGTGCTTCGATTTACTTTTATTTTTAATATCTTCCACATTTAATTATAAATTCTAACAATTTTCTAACGTCACACCAATATACGTGCGTGGTACTATTGAGTTAACGTTTAGTGCAAGTCGATATATATATATGTCGAACTTTTCATATACAATTGTAGTTAACTTTGTGTATCTTTTCTTGCTTTCTAGGTTGGTGGACAAACTTCATCGCTCAGAGATGAAGTTATATTGAGTACTGACTTTCCTCAGGTTACGCTAAAAAGGTCTGTGCTACTGAGGTGTTTGGCAAGTTCAAATGACTGTCCCACAAAGCTTACTAGAAATTTGATGTCTGCTCTCTTTACCGGTACAGAACTAAGTACGTGCTCAGTAACAGGCCAAGGGAAAGCGAAGAATATGTTGAGATGTTATTCGTGCAATCAAGGGTAAGTAATCTATTTTTTTATTTAAAAAGTTCCAGTAAAATTGAACTAACAGGTAAACAATTAACTGCTGCATTTAATTGTATTAAAATCTTCAGGATATTCGATCTGAGGTGACGATAGGAAAATTTACTAAATTGTCCCTTTTAAGGTGAGGTTCAGAAATTCCCATAAATTCATCTTTTCATCACAAAAGCTCAACAGAACTAAAAAAAAATATTTAAACTGTGTTCACTGTTGGTGATCCTATTGTAAACAAAGTGTATTGTATCACTCCGCTACATTTACTGCCAAATTCTCAATTTGGCGAAGCGTATCAAACTAAAACAATGTATTATAAGCAAACATTTTACATACTACTTTGCAAAGTTAATAACAGGAAAGCATTAAATTAACAGTCCTAAAATTCGATCTGTTTTATGCGGATGCAATAGAGACCACGTAGGTTTGATTTGATTGGGATCACTAATAGTGAACAGGGAGTAGATTTATGCAGACCATGTTTTTGAACTTTCTTAACAGTAGTTTCAATTTAGGAAAAATGGAATGTTATTGGCTGGGAAGGGATTACAGTTTGCCAATAATTAAACTACTTTTTTATTTTATTTTTTTAAGAAAATAAAATTTAAGGGACGATACGCAAGCAAATCATATGATTGGTTGAATGAAAAAGAGGCAAGAAAAGAGTAACTCGAGGACTTCCAGTAATACAATGTTATCTACAAAATAATTTCATGGCGGCACTGAATTACAGTCTTGGGTTATCGTGTGAGTATCGACATCTGATACTTACGGACGGCCTGAGGTGAAAAACTCCACTTTACATCCACCGAAATTTGAACCGGGGATCGTTGAACAGGCAGTCGGATACTCTAACGACTGAACTAAACCTGCCTTTAATATTCTATAGTATATATGATAAAGGAAAAAAGTTGTTGCGGTGAAATAATCAGGAGTGTGACACTGAACAGTAACGTTTTTGAGAAGAAAGGAGTTTTCTATGTTCTCAATTCTGATATCCGTATTTATTCTTTGATAGGAATGTCAAAGTGTCCGATTATTTTAGTAGCAATAAAATAGACATTATATTTCGAACTTTTCCATTTGTTTGTTCAGTTAGAACATCTTTTTCCGAGTTGGGTAGGGTACTCTTTACATGCAAAAGGGAGTGAACTTTACAAAAATTTAAAATAAATTTTGTAAAGATTTACGGGGTTATATATATTTTCCCTCTTCCTTGAAACGGGAAATTATCGCTTAGAATAGTTCCGTTACTCACAAGTTTCACTGTATATAAGCTTGTGATGAATTATAAATATCTGTATACATCTGACTGTAAGGTTTGCTTTCGTTTTTCTTATATGTTGTTTATATATATATATATATATATATATATATATAAAATTTTATTTTTATTGTCTGTCTCTTCGCTGCAGATTTTAATTCTGTCTGCGCGTCAAAAATGTGTATTTTCTTTTTTCTCCAGACTTAAATTGCGAAGTACCCATCAGTAAAACCATCGAAGATTCATGCTGCCATGACAGATAAATGTGTACAACAGAAACGAATGGCCATGAGGAAAAGCAGTGTTCGAAGCTCAGAGGGTGAAAAAGAGAGGAACAGAACTAATCTGTCTGCATCTATGTCTATTTTCTTGTATTTTTAATATGTTTTCAGAATATAATTTTTCCTATGTGCTTTTGATAAGTTTCGAGCTGTTCACAAATCTGTAACAATCCTTTGCATAAATGATCATATAAACAATATTTAAATGAAGAGAGTGCGCTTGCATTACAAATAGCAAAAATACCACGAACAACTGCTTACAGATTGTGTAATCGTCAGAATTGTACAAGTGCTGACGATGCAAATGGCAGTAATGACCATCATGTGTTGAACTCTTGCGTCATTCTGTCTGAAAGAGAAAGCGTTGTATCAAGTAGTAACCCCACATCCCAATCACAACAGTTCAACATATAGTTGATCAACCAAGAAAGTTACCTGGAGATAAAATAAGTCTAGATCACTTAAATGAGATGGACGATAATGTTAACCTCACTGAAAGATGTGGAAGTAAGTCAGAAGGTGACGTTAACATCATCATGCAATTTATTAGACGCCATAAGATTTCACAGGTTGCTATTAATGATCTTCTAAGTTTACTACAATCTGTAATTGCTAAAAATGTGCCAACCTCTAAGCACTTGTCGTATAAAAGGTTTAATAAAACGCAAGCAATCACCCAAAAGGAACATTACTTTTGTTGTAAATGTGGTAGTTTGTTTGAACAGTCTTCCAATAACTGTAGAAGATTTTACAACATGAATGTGGGCAGTTACACTACTTTGTAATACTTGATCTAAAGACTCAAATAGAGAACCTTTTTGCACGACCTGATTTCATTAAAAATTTATCGAGAGCTCACACACGAAACGTTATGAGTTCAATACATGATGGTAACATTTATGTCGAATTTAAGCGTAAATTCCCAGTTAATTTCTGATGAAGGCAGAATTGTTTTGTCTGGAATTTTAAATACTGACGGAGTTCAATGTTGGCTCCAACACCTCTTTTTGGCTATTATACATTTCAGTTTTAGAAATTAATGAACCACATCGGTGGAAAGCTCAAAATATGTTGTTAGCTGGTATCTTTGTCATACATAGTTTACCAAAAGGTTCAATGAAAAAATGTGATCTCTTACACTGTACTTTCTACAAAACAACTGTTTCACAGCTTAAAGATTTAGAAGCAGGAGTTGAATTATCTACTAATTTACAGATATTCGAGAAACTTGTACAACGTGTTACCTTGTTTGTTTTGATGGGAACCTTTGATAAGATCGCAAAATGCACTGTACAACAACTGGCTTAATTTAACGGAAAATATGGGTGTAGTAAATGCTTAACTACAACCGGGTAAATATCTGCGAAGAGGCTTAAGAGTTTATCCTTATGTAAAGGAAAATCCGAAGGGTCCTCTAAGGCGTGATGCCGATATTTTGAACTATTCGGAAACAAAGGAGTATGGAGTGAAAAGAAAGTCTGTTTTCACACAGCTCACTTCATACAAAATAACTAGAAGGCACATTGGTCGATTATATGCATTGTTTGTGTTTAGGAGTATTAACTAACTAACTAACTCTATGGCCTATGGAACCCGGAGGTTCAATGCCGCGTTCACAAAAGCTCTCCACTGACTTCTATCCTTAGCCAACTGCATCCAGTTTCTACTTTGTATTCCAATCTCTGCGAGATCCATCTTAATATTATCCTCCCATCTGCGCCTAGGTCTTCCTAATGGTCGTTTTCCGATTGGTCTTCCAGTCAAGACTTTGAAAGCGTTTCTACCTTCTTCCATTCTAGCTACATGACCCGCCCACCTAAGCCTCCTAGACTTGAAGACCCTAACAATGTTGGGTGAACCATATAAATTATGTAGTTCCTCGTTATGAAGTTTCCGCCATTCCCCATTCCCGTTCCTCTTGGGTCCGAATATTCGTCTCAGGATCTTGTTCTCAAATACTTTCAGTCTATGCTCTTCCCTCAAAGTAAGTGACCATGTTTCGCAGCCATACAGAACAACAGGCATGATTATCGTTTTATATATTTTAAGCTTCAAATTCCTCGACAGAATTCGCGACGACAAGAGATTTTGAACCGAATAGTAACAGTTTAGGCTAAACGAATAGTTTAGGAGTATTTCGGATGTTAATTATGATGTGGTTTGATCCCAAAAATAAACAAGAACCCTAGTATTTAGGCCGAAAAATAAATAAATCAGATAAACTTTTGCTAGCAATTAAACCTCCATCAAACATTACACGTATTCCTCGTTCTTTCAGAGAAAGACGTAGCTGGAAAGCAATAGAATTCGAGCTTGTTTTCATATATTATTTACCAATTTTTAAACAAATTTTTCAAGATGACATATATTTCAATCATTTGTGTCAAATCATAAGACCTTTGGAATGTTTCTTGTAAAAATATCAATGCTAATGAGATACCAACTATGGAAAAGTGTTTACACTCTTTCGTATTTCAAATGCAGCATCTATACGGTGAAAGATTTATGTTATCCAATATTCATGATATACTACACATTAGTGACTGTGTGAAAAATGCAGGACCCTTATACTCATTTTCCTGCTTCCCATTCGAATCTTTAATTGGTACTTTAAAACGACAACTGCATGGTACCCAGTATATTGGTCAACGGTTGCTCAGAGGATTTCATCATTTTTAAACTGGAACATATATAATTAAAAAGCGATTGATTGGATCGGAGCAAGAGAGAGAAAATTTCATATAATGGGTATTTGATAATCCTCTTCGAGATATAGGTTAGTAGCTGAGGGATTAATTCATTCATAGAGGCCGAAAGCATGTCACTGAAAAGAGTAATACGCAAGTTTATAATTTACTTTACACATGTTCGATATGCCCTCCTTTCGTGATTTGATGCCAAATTTGTAATTAAGTTGTTGCCCGGTGCACACATTGTAACATATCAATGTCGATGTGCTAACTGCATCCAGTGTTGATTCTATGTTGAGACTATACTGTCAATAACTTAGGGTATGAGCGGGATGAGCACTTATTGTCTGTAATATACGGCCACAGGGGAAAAAGTCATCGAATGAGATTGAGTAACCTAGGAGACTACGATACTCTATACACAGTGGCAACGGATGTGATATTATTAAGAGGTGAGAACTTGAGGCACCTTTAAGCGGTGTAGTTCACAAGCAACTCTTTTGAGTAGCATAAATAACAATTGTTTGAACATTTACAATACTCAGGTTGCGCGATGTGCTTCTTGGAGACTTTTGGTGAAGAATTCTCGTACGCGGTTCGCAACCTAAAACCTTGGCTTGCCTATTTGTTTTCTGTCAAAGACCCATAAGTCTTTACTTCAAATTTCAATATACACCACTTTCTTACCGTTTTGTTTGCTAATGATTCTCTTTGATACTTGGTTCGAAAATTATGTTGTACTATCGAAACTGACTGTTTCAGCACGTTGCAACAGAGACTGCTTTTTGCACATCTGAAAGTACACTATTTTACTGTGAATCCATTGCTGCCTCTTATTGGAGAATTAGATACAGCTAAGCTCGGCATGTTACACGTTAAGGAAACTTGGATATTTATTACTCTTCTTATACTGACATGCTTTCGTCTTGTGGTTATAGTTTGTCCGGGAGCTACATCTCCGAATGAAATTATAAAACATAGCATACATAAGTTTTCGAGATTACAAGTAGCAAAGTTTCTGGTTGGGAAGAAAATAGTTCGTTAATACGAGGCACAGCAGATTTCACTGTAACGTATTCAAAAAGTACTTGTGTAAAACTAACATAAGGAAGCTTTTTCCTTCTTTCTCCCCTTTCACATAAAGCAAACTCACAAAAATGTGTTTGTTCCTCCTCCGACTGAGCTGTCAGTGAAACATCTGATTTTTGGGTGTTTTTGCTGCTAAACTACATTAGAACAGCTGCCTGCAAGTAGTATATTCGGACACATCCCCGTCACTGTAGTGTCGGTTTTTTCTGTGTAATTTTCATAGTTTGATTTGTACGTGGTACAAAAGTACATATTTCTGTAAAGCAAAAATATCTCCTATGTATGGTTGATTGTATTTCTTTTTGAATTCCGGATACTTTCAGGAATCTTTCTCGTATGTTCGCTTCTTTTATCATATATAGAATGTTAATGAACTGAAAGAGGTGATTCCTTAAATCAAATCTCTTTTTTTTTTTTTTTTTCTTTCTTTAATAATTTCTTAATGTTCACCTTTAAAACTAAGAAAAAAAGTTCATGTGGACATGTGGGGAAAAACGCATTGTTTCGAAGCTAGGGCTGTCCAAAAACGCGTAGAAAAATATCCCGACGCCCGTTATTCTGAACATTAGGAACATTACTTCCGATCTCCTATCACTGCTGTCGAGGCTTACTTTTTGGCTACTTTGGACCCATTTTCAAGTTGAGCATAACTGGGAGTTCTGTTGGGAACATATTTGGAATTCTGTCGTGTAAGGAATCCCGTGAACATCCATTACATACTGCTGAAATAAGCATTTTTGGAGCGTTATGTGACTTACTTATGCTGATATGGAGGGCCCGCCGCTCCTCCATTCCTCGTGCTTGAAATAACGCGTGTTCAATCTACGTTTTTCGTGCTTTGGACCGTCCTAGCCCTGAAACTATGCACTTTTTCTCCCACATGTTCATAAACATTTTACTTAATTTGATGTAAGAAATCAACTCTTTCAGTTTGTCTGTCTACTTCATTAACATCCTGTATAACAGTAAATTGACGTAGGTGACAGTATGTACAATGAGAACACGTGTATTCAAAACTTACGCACTTTATTTTTTAGCCCATATAAGTAGAAAACGGTACAGACGAGTACTATGTACAGTCGAAATATTTTGTGGGTTCATAGTTAAGATTTATTATATACAGAGGGAGAGAGAAAAGTGTTGTTTTTATACTTAACGCATAAAAAAAATACTTATTTAGAAGTAACTTTCAGGTAACAGTAAATTGCATTTGAATGTAAAACAATAGTTCAAAAAGTACTAATAATATATTGTATTTATTTGTATGAACCGTGTATATGCTACTTTCATGGAAATAAATAAAGAAAATGTTATTCATGCAAAAATTCTTTAAAATTTGTTTTCCCTGCATTTGCTGTGTACACGAGCCTATATGCAGCCATGTTCAAGAAATCTTTTGACTCATCTATAGAGACACGATTTTGTGGTAAATAAAAATTCGTAATTTCGTTATAAAAAATATGCGTAAAGCGGGATAAAATCGTTGTATGAAAATTCAATGTAATAACACTTTTTTCCTTGGCAATTACAGTTAGTTACCTTTTATTTTACCTTAATTTCCACTCATCAATCATCATGACATGAACTAATGCATGACTATATAAAACAATATTTAAGTTTTTAAAAAATAACACAGCATCCTCATTGAATGAAAGTATCATTTAAGCAAAGAAAGAAAAAAAAACACCCAGAGAGAACATTAATAGAAAAAAAAAATAACTTTAGTGTTCACAGTTAACTTACGCAAATAACACGTAAGCATTGTTTCAACGTTTTCTAGTGTTAAATTTGTTCTTTTGTCGGTAAGTATGTTATTGTAAGAAGAGAGAGAGTCCTCTCCACATCAACATTTGAAACTGATATGTACGTTAAGGTCTTAAGATGCGATTTTTGAATGCTCATCTAACATACCTCGCAACACTCTTACCACACTATCCACTTCACCGTTTGGAGCTCATTTTGTAACTGCATGTAAAATTTAAAAAATTCATAGTGGTCTATTTTCTCAAAATTAGAAATTTTCGTCACGTTGCTAGTAATTGCCAAATAATGGTAATGAATAAATCGTAAAAGCGTCGAAAAACTGTCACTTTTGCGTAAATTTCGTGGAATATGAACACTTATTGCAAATTTCGCTAATTTGACAAAATTTCGCGTTTAATCGCGAGCGTTATATGGTCTAACAAATAGTGAAAAAATATCTATTTTAGGTAAACAACATTTTCATACAAAACTGATACATTTCGCGTTTTCGTGTGTCACCAAAAAATCGTGTCTCTACTCATCTATTTTAGAAGAGTCTACCTTCATCCGTTTTCTTTGGATACGGTTAGAAAGAGATCTCGAAGAGGACAAAAGGTGACAGTACCTTTCATTTATGTTAAGCTATGTTGGCTGTTGTAAAACGTGAGTAACTACGTCTGAAAAGAAGTAGCTTTCCAAGATCTTTGAATATGACTGTACTTTAACGAGTAAAAGGTTTTCCTTTTTTAGAAAAAAAATTCGGAGTGAATAATTATGGTGTTTATATTTTGATATATTAATTCCGCTTACTCCGTTCGCATCTTTGTGAATGGACATGCATACATGTTGTCGTTCAGTGACATTCTGCACATATAATTCTGAATGCATAATATGATACTAATTACTTCACCAGGGTACCCACCTAACCGTGAAACTGTGAATAAGTCGTGGATTTCGTCTGTGAAAATCCTGGAATAAACCGTGAATTTCATCAAACCTTGAAAATTCTAATTAGTGTTTTCCTTTTTCTTGTATGCCCAGTTGGCATTGTAAGGTTAAACAAAGCAAGTTTAATCATTCTACTGCAACGTAGCGACTGCCACGCCCACGGTTCAATTCCAGACCAGGCAGTTTTTTATTGTCAGTGGTCAGTAGAGATTCTTCTTCCTACACTTTCCGACCAAGAAATTGAAAAATTTTAAAAGGTAAAAACCGTGAATTTGGTTATTTAGTTTGAGTGGAGACCCTGCTAACTATGCAGTAACCGTTTAAATATTGTCCTGCATATATTACACGTTTGAGGCGATGCATATAGGAACAATAACCTCAGCTGTTACTGCAGTGGGGTAAGTAGCTATCCTATTGGTGCATGTGTACATTACATTTACAGGCTTTATGCATGAGTACTACATGTTCATGCTCTGTACAGGCTATACTTACATTTCCTTTGCATTGCATTTGTATATATATCGAACAGGTGATGCCAGAGTAAGTTTTTAATGGCTGTACATGCACTACATATCTTATCTATTTAGCAGCATTTGAAGTATATCTATACATGCTCCGTTTATCATTTATTATGAGTGCACTGTGCACGTGTAGATATACTTCACAAGCCACTAAACAGACAAGATGTATAGTGCATGTGCAGGCACTGAAAACTTACTCCGGTCATCTGTTCGATGTATGTACAGATGCAATGCAAAGGAAACATAAGTATAACCTGTTCAGTGCCATGTACATGCAACGTACACGCTGCCTGTTAAGTATATGTGCAGGTGTAAAATACAAGCAATGTACAGTTTTCCTGTAAAGAGAATATAACAAGTAAATGAACATGCAATGCACACGTAACCTGTACAGGTACTGTATACGTTGCCTGTTCAGTGCATGTAAAAAATTTAAAAAATAATAATAATCATGCAATGTGCATGTACCTGTACAGGCAATGTACATGTATCTGTACAGGCGAAGTACAAACACTTTACAGTTATTGTGTTGGGTGCTCTAAATGGGTGTTGGGTGTTCTAAATTGGTGCTGCACACCTGAAAAGCACATTATTTCGCCTTGTACATGCAACGTAGATGTACTGTTTCTTTCTCTGGACATGTGCATGTATACGAATTTGTATTTGTGTTTGTAATCCTGAAAACAGCATGTTCCTCACCTGTAAATAAACTGTTCCTCTCTCTGAACATATACTGTACATTGCATGTACAGGTTTCTTGTATGTGCTTGACGCCTGTAAATGCATGTTCTCTGCGTCTAATACAGGCACATTAACTTGATAAGTCTAGGCACTGTACAGATGAAAAGTCATGTTCCATTTTCAGGCATATGTTTGACATTAACTGTACAGGTGCTTATTTTTTTTCGTACGGGACAGGAAAGACAATATCTGCCCGTCAACCTGGTCCCCCATGCCGCTGTGTGAAAAAAAAAATTACGAAAGTATTGGTGAAAGTGCTCGTAAAACATTGTTTCAAAACTTTTGGAGTCTTGCTGACTTTAGTCTGCAAAATGCGTTCATAAATTGCTTGTTAAAGTTAAAAGATGCGGTATGACAAAGACAACAGCAGGCGTCAGTATACACGTGAATATTGTGTGCCTGTTGATGGCAATGATAAAAATGTGCAAGGAGGCATTCATTTTTTGTTAGGCATTAATAACGGTAGACTTTCTCGTGCTGTGAAAATGAAACAAACTGAAGGTGTACTTAAACATGATAATAGGGGTAAATATACTACGAGGCCTAACAAAACGTGGCAGGCTCAGATAGGCTTTGTGAAAGAACATATAGGTAGCTTTCCGAAACAAGCCAGTCATTACTCACGACAGAAAACACCACACAAAGCATTTCTGTCTGAAGGTCTGAACATTGCAATTATGTACAAACTGTATGTTGATTGGCTGAAAAGGGAACATAATGGGGAAAGTGTTGTAAGTGAGTATATATACCGGGACATATTCAATACACAGTTTAACCTAAGATTTCCAAGCCTGCAAAGTATGTGCTGCGTGCAAAGTATGTGACCTGCTGAAGGTCAAAATACAGTCATCTGATGATAAGGACAAACAAGCTTTCCAGTGCCAACTTGACCTGCACCAAGGTAAAGCTGAAAAGGCTTACCATGAGTTAAAAAGTGATATTGAGGAATCAAAGAAAAATGGTAGCAATATCAAAGTGATTGCGTTTGACATGCAACAGGCATTGCCAACACCACATATTCACACAGGGAAGTGTTTTATAAACAGTTCTGGACTATAACTTCTATGTACATGATTGCATTATGCACTACCCCCCCGATGATGCTTATATGTTTGTTTGGCCAGAAAACATCGCAGGAAGTGGGGCAGATCATATCTACTTAAATATACACAATTTAATGTAACCCTACATAATGTAGACAGATTAATCGTGTATTCTGATAATTGCTTCAGACAGAACAAAAACATTTCGTTAGTGGCATTTTGGTTACAGCTTATACATAAACAATGTGACAAAACAGTTGAACATACATATCTTGTTTCTGGCCATAGCTACCTACCTTGTGACAGGGTCTTTGGTCTTATTGAAAAGAAAAAGCGTCTACAGAAGTACGTGTTTACACCAAGTGAGTGGGCTGATGTTATAAAACAATCAAAAACATCACGGAAAACATTTCATCTTACGGAAATGAAGACTGCAGCAGAGCGATTTTGTTACAGCGAAACCTTTGCTTGCTAAAGTGAGCATCCATGGAAATATTTTGTTAAATATTCATATAGTGATGTAGAGGATTATTGTGTGATATATATGTTGTTAAGGGTAAAGTTCGCCGTGAAAAACACTCTCTCGAACTGCATGCAATGGTTCTGCCTTAAAAAGTACGAGAGCCAAAAACCAATAAAAGCTAGCAAATTGCAAGAAATTAAGGCTCTACTGAAATACGTTCCACCAATGCATCACACTTTCCATGAGAACTTGACATCTGACAATTCACACGATTGTAGCGATGAGGAAGAGGCAATATTTGAGTTTCACAACTATGTCTAAAACAAAATATTGTGTAACTGTAAAATCTAGCAGATCTACGTGTATCTATGGTAGTGATCTTGAAAGTAATCTGAAAATGACTTTATGTTTGCATTTAGCTGCAATATAGCATTTTTTTCCTACTGTTTCTAAGAATGGTACCTATACTGCGACAGAAGTACTTGTAAAACAATGATTAAATAACATGACTAGAACACTGTTGTCAAAATAAGACAAAAGTGCTGTAATAATGTGGAGTTTGCTGTGTTATCAATAATATTCAGTAGTAGTAGGAGTAAACGAGTTATTCTTATAAGCACGGTGTATTTTGGGAATAGATGTCCCGTATTTCTCATATATTTTCGCGTGAAATACGGGACATCCCGTATAATACAAGACAGATGGCAGCCATAAACATGTTATTCATACTCTTCATTACAGTATGGTCGCAAGCTATTCACAACTTTGATACACATACGCGGAGATACGGGGAGCACTGCCCCCACAAGCTTCAGTGCAAAATGTGTACAATAGCTTCATATACTTTTGTAGTACGTTATCAGTTTGCCCCCGCACCAAATGCACCCTCCCCAGCGATATTGTTGTATCTCCTCCTATGTTCATACCTTATGCGATATACATTACTAAATAGTACCTTTCTTTATTCTTCACGCTATTAATTTGGGATAGACCATTCTTGCACACTAACACCTGACAAATGCAGTACTTCGGTGGTGCAAAACTGGTCTAACCCGACATTCAGAGGAATCATTCTGCATCTATTTCAGCACCTTATTTAACGAAAATGAGAAAACAATGCTTTTCACATGATAAAGAAATTACTTCTCAACAATCTGACCAAATACAGAAACGTTTTCTCTTTACCATGAAAAAACCAGACTTTCTCAACTTTAGGGTTAATTTTCTCAAAACTAACAAAATGTGGGTTAGACCACTCTTGCGCTGAGCTCCTCAATTTTAGGGAGTGATTTTAGAAATTTTAATTGAATATGGACCCCTTCCAGCATGAAAAAAAAATCCTGCGTACGTGAATGCTTCCTGCATTTTAGAAAAAAAAAGGATGAAATAAGATAGCAGTTTTTTTTTCTCCTGAAAAAGGTACTTGAAAATGCTATCAGAAAGCGGATAACGAAATATCGCAAATGATTACAGCCTATTAACGCACTTAAAGCTAGCATTTTTATTATTAATCTAACTGCAATTAGTTAATATTAATAAAAAAATCTTAACATTATAAAAGATTAGTTTCATAATCTTACCTAATCGACGGCAGACGCCATACAGATATGCTTCCAGATACATGAAGGCACACAAGAAATCTACCTTCTGGAGATACGCTCATCTTAAACACGTCGTTCTGCAAAATAATTCCAATTCATTACCAAAGCAAGCATATAAGTATTCATTACCCTCATTTTACTCCTCGTATACATAGATATATATCACCATTCCCATGTTTCCCACGTGTGGCCTCTATAACCAATGGCCTAGAAAATTACAAACGAAAGAAAAGAGACAGGAAGAAAAATCCAAAATATTTCGGTGTTTAATACAAAATGGAGAAAACTGATATTAATTTCCACTGGATGAAAAAACATCAAAGTAAAACCTTTACTTAGACTATTGAGCTAAGTAACATGTTAATTTCGATACATATATTTAAAAAAGAATTTCCGTTTAAAAAGACGTAAATACAAATGAATTAATGACCAGCTAATATTCTTGATATTTACATCAAACGTATTAGATGGTCATTAATTCATTTTATTACAGCTATCTACAGGAGATTTTTCAAGTAAATTTGTCGAAATGTTATCTTTCATTCTTTTGTCTAGTTTAATACATTTCACAACATGTGTGTGCTGCAATGGTTGAAAATTAAAATTTTTAGTTTTAAAAAAATATTACGAACCTGCTGATTCCTAGGTCGAAAAGCAGGAACCCAACTGAAAAGTCCTCGCTGTATATGCAACTGTGCTTTTTCTTCATCTTCTGACAATGTTAACTTGTAGTGTGGATAATCATTTAATAACCTCCACGCGGTAAGACCGAAGGAGCTACCTTGTTCCTACAAAAGAGAAAAATATCGATATTATTCCCTTAAGTAACATTGTTAAATGATTGCATAATCATTCAAAACAGCAAATCACAGCTCCTTTATAACAATAACAATCAAAAACAAAACAATATCTGATATATACTTAACTAACATTGCATTCGGAATATTTATTTGGTCTAGGAAGTAGTTCGAGCGGTTTTACAAGAGATGTCGTCACTACCTTATTGTCCCATAGTTTCGTTGATCCAAACATGCGTTGAAAACTACTGTCATTGCGCATCTTGTTTAGTATATGTCAGTTGGTTGAAGCGGAAACAACAACATTTTTTATTCAACTGAAAATGGCATATTTTGTGCCTGATAAAGTGTTTTTGCGGGGAGTTCTTCTTCATTACTTTAACATGAAGAAAAATGCTACCGAAAGTCATCGTATTTTGGTGGAAGTGTATGGTGACCATGCTCTAGCTGAGCGAACGTGTCAGAAGTGGTTTGTACGGTTTAAAAGTGGTGATTTTGGCTGAAGACCAAGAGCGACCTAGACAGCCAAAAAAATTTGAAGATGAAGAATTGAGAGCATTGCTCGATCAGGATTCGTGTCGAACGCAGGACGAACTTGCAGAAGCATTAGAAGTTGAGCAAACAACAATTTCCAAATGCCTCAAAGCCATGGGAATGTCACATTGGGTTCCACATGAATTGAAAGAAAGAGACGTTGAAAGAAGAAAAAACATTTGCGAATTGCTGTTTCAAAGACAGAAAAGAAAGGGATTTTAGCATCGAATTGTTACTGGTGATGAGAAGTGGATTCATTACGAGACTTCTAAACGAAAAAAGACCTCGGTGAAGCAAGGTGAAAAAGGTCCATCACAACCGAACCGAGATATTCACTGTGCAAAAGTTATGCTGTGTATATGGTGGGATATGAAAGGTGTGGTGTACTATGAACTTCTTAAACCTGGTGAAACTATTACTGGACAACGTTATCGACAACAATTAATGCGTTTGAAGCAAACTCTGGCCCGAAAACGACCAGAATGGCATAACAGACATAATAAACTTATTTTTCAACATGATAACGCTCGACCTCATGTCGTAAAACCGGTCAAAACCTATTTGGAAAATGTCGGATGGAAAGTATACCCCACCCGTTGTATTCACCAGACATTGCTCCGTCTGACTACTACTTCTTCGATTGCATGATTAACGATTTGATTCGACAGCGGTTCACTTCTTTAGAAAATATCGAAAAATGGATCTCTGATTGGATTGCTTCAAAAGATGAGGAGTTCTTTCGACACGAAATCCGTAAATTGCCTGAAAGATGAGAGAAGGTATGGCTAGCGATAGACAATATTTTTGTTAACGTATTCATTTACTTTGTTTTTGAAATAAAGCTTCAATTTTTTATTAAAAACCGCACGAATTAATTCCTAGACCAAATAGTTAATAGCATGTTGTACAACACAACGACATTTAAATGCCTTGGATTAACTCTTTTCGAATGTCTAAGCCACTATGTAACAAACTTGTGCCACTGCGTCTGTAAATTCGTGTGCTCTTTATAAATGTGTGCTCATACAGTTTGCCCAATCATTGTCTCAGATACATTATATTAAACTGGGATCTTATAAGTAAGAGAACTAAGGTAACATGGAGAATTCCATGGATGTATTAGCCACAAGTTTAGACGAATATGAATAACTCCATTATAATATGAACAGACAAGTTTGAACGAATGGCTTTTGGGTGATTAACTAGCAGTTCCCAGCAGCTGGGCTCTGTGAAGAATGACAGTACAATGGTAGAAAAACAAGGACCACGAAATTTCTACCAGATCGTAACTTCTATAACTGTAGTTTATCAAATACCAATGATTCATCGAAGGCTTAATTTTGTTTACATATCACTATTATTATTGTTCATCGTGTTCGTGGGTTTTCTCGGGTTCTTTGATTTTCTCCCACATTCTCATTCCGCCAATTATTTCATAATCATTCATTTCATTGATTATCTGTTTTCCTTTAGCTTGAGAGGCATAATCATAATGTAGATTTCAATTTATTAAAATTATAATTATTATAATTAAAAGCACTGCACTCCACGAATCAATTACGGAATTTCGTTAGGATATAAATTCTTTATGGAGTAATCACTGCAGATATGAAGTATGATTCACTTGGAATTGAATACAACATTCTTTATTGTAGTACCATAGTTTCCCATTATCACGTCACAACTCGTATTTTGCACAGCTCCCCATAATTATTTTCTACGTAGGACCCGCCAATCTGAGAGTTGTGTCTCAATGCTACACGTTAAAGAGAACCTCAGCGCGGCCACACACGAACTAGGGAAATCAGCTAAGGGTATGCCCACAGCAAAAATCCATCGTACATATCATTGCTATTGACAAATATCAGACTGCTCGAATACTAAAATAATGCGACAAATTGACTTACAATGATGTCTTGCGTATATTAGGAGAGCGAACAAAGTCACCTCAATGTACCTCATGTAATGCTTTACTGTATTAGTTGTATAATTTAATAATAAGTGTTAATAAGAAAGAGAGAAAAGCATAACAAATACTTTCTTAGCTTACCTTTAAAGAATCTACGCCAGAAATATTGCTCACACCCGCTACAACAAGCATTCGCTGTGAATGAAGAAAACTTACAGCACTAATACCACTTCGATAATAGCTGGAGAAACAAAATGTGTGGTTCTCTTGATATCCATCAGTGGGAGAAACCAAATAACTACGCAGAAAACCTTGGTAATCTATGAGAATCAATTCACATGACCTACAAAAAAGTACATAATAATAATAATAGAACACAAAACAATAAATATTCGATAGACAGTATTTAAGAGAAGAAAAGCAAACAAACTAAACAATACCAAAAACCGGTTATTAAAGATGAAATTGATAATATAAATTAATCCTACAATTTTTAACTTTTTCCAATTTAAAGATCGAATTTAAAATGTTAGCCACACTCATACAGAGGAGTCTAAAAAATGTACTCACTCTTTGCTAGTCCATATCTCGTGACAAATTTAATTTGTGATAATATTTGGTACTGAGAGAGGGTTATGGTATGTGCTTGAAATGACCATTAGCAGCTTCTATACGATGTCCATGGCGGCGAACTACGACTGTTAGTTTGGCGTAATAGCAGCACATGACTCTACGATTTTTTCACGTAGCTCGTCGATTGTTGCTGGTTTTTCTCAATACACGTCATTCTTGACGTTCCTCAAGAGATAGAAGTCCAGAAGTTTCAAATCAGGAGACCGAGGTGAATACTCAACAGGACCTCTTCGATAACCCACCGCCCGGGTAGTTCTATCGAGGAACAATCTGACATCTCAATAATAGTGAGGTGGAGCTCCATCTTGTTGTATGTAAAAAAAAGTTCAACACCATACAGGTTTTGGACGGCAGACAAAATCCTTGCCTGAAGCACATCTGGATACACCTTACCAGTTACCGTACCCTCGAAAAAAGGGGGACAATCATACCATGTACTAAGACCACACCTCATACTAACCCCCGGTAGATTCGCTGCCCAGTCTACATAAGCATGAGGAATTTCAGGAGCCCAGTAGACAGAATTGTGGCGATTCACAGCACCATTAAGTTTGAATAGCGCCTCATCAATCCACACAAACTTCCTGCAAATTCCGCATCCTTGCCAACAATGTGCTGAAACCACTCACAGTACTCCATCCTTCGATCTAGGTCGTCCTAGGAGACTTGGAAGTATACTTTCTACTTTGCCCGCTCCAGAATGCGTCTTACACATGACCGGCTTACACCACTTTCGCACGCTCCGTTCACTGATTTTTGCGGTGATCGGGTGAAATGTTACAATACCGCAGCACTGGACACCGGACTCGTAGCTGTTCGTGGTCTTGTGCCTATCTTTAACTATTTCCTCGGCTTCGAATTTATCGTGAATGCGAGCAATTGTTTGATGTGTTGGAGGTGGTGTTCTCATCTCTTTCTTCCAATGTCATTCTACACTCATGTCCAAAATTATTGTCGTATATCTATAAATATGTTGTTGTAGGAATATAATTTGATAACGAATTCGCCCGGTATTTCTTATAATGTTAGTATGTGTATAATCGTCAAAGGCATGTATGTGGAAAATTTCATGTCAAAAGAGCAGTAAATAAGAACAATAAAACGAAAATAAAATTTTATTGTCCATTTAACAACATTTTGTTTATTCACTCTAATTTTCGTATTTATAATTATTTTCCCATGAAATTTACCACAAATATACATTTTCCGATTGTACACATAGTATCAGTATTAAAGGTACCCTGCAAAATCATTATCAAATTATATTCTTACAAAAAGACAGTTATAGATATGCGACAATCATTTTGGACATGAGTGTACCTCGTGAATGTTCTCGCACTTCCAGCACCATTTCAGTATAGCCTTGCGTTCAACAAACGATAAATGAACCTCAGCCATTGTTGCTATTCGACTGTCTTCTGCTGCACTGGCTAATATAACTGGCTCGTTCCACTACCAACTATTTGCGCATGCGCGGCATAAATTGCCACCTCCGTCTTACACAATAAATTTAAAACCTTACTCTACACTACGCACTAGATTAGTACGTGTACGTCTCTTTGTTCAGAAATTATTTAATTACAAATTATATTTAATTAAATGACTACATTTTTGCACCCCTCTATACAGTATACTACGAAAGTATTTCTCAAAAATAACACAAATGTATATACACACACTACACTATACATATATATAGTATATATATATATATATATATATATATATATATACATGTATAGTCTTGTTTGGTTGCCCATTTATTCTTGAGGAGTCCTGTACTCTTAACCACTTTTGGAATTAAATCAAACACATACACATTTTCTTCAGTATATTGAAATCTTCATTTACATCCAAAGTTTCCGATTTTCCTATGTATAGTTGTCAGAATATCGTCTTTTAAATGAAGATGGATGGTCAAAATTTCTTGAATAAGATTGTACATACGCATAGATTAATTTCAACTTGAAAAAAATATTGAAAGAGCTAGTTTATATTCCTGTTAAAAATTTGAACTTTGCAACAGGAATATAAATTCACTGTTTTTAAGTAATATTTTCAACATCGTTACTATCAGCCAAGTAAAAACTTTCGAACATACCGATTAACTAACTAACTAACTTTATGGCCTATGGAACCCGGAGATCGATGCCTCGTTCACAAAAGCTCTCCACTGACTTCTATTCTTAGCCAACTGGATCCAGTTTCTACTTTGTATTCCTATTTCTGCGAGCTCCATCTTAATATTGTCCTCACATCTGTACCTATATCTTCCTAATGGTCTTTTTCCGATTGGTCTTCCAGTCAAGACTTTGAAAGCGTTTCTATTTTCTTCCATCCTAGCTACATGACCTGTCCACCTAAACCTCCTAGACTTGATGACCATACAATATTTTGTAAACCATAATAAATTAGGTAGTTCCTCGTTATGAGGTTTCCGCCATTCCCCATTCCCGTTCCTCTTGGGTCTGAATATTCGTCTCAGGATCTTGTTCTCAAATACTTCCACTCTATTTTCTTCCCTCAAAGTAAGTGTCAATGTTTCGCAACCACATACAAGGGTCGTTCAATGTTGACCGGGATTTTCGTACGTAAATAATCGATGAATAGCCGGATCATGATGAAACTTGCGGGTGACGTAATATATTCCTTCTCGAGTAACTAGTGTCCGGCATGACATATTTGGCGCATGTGCAGCAGTTGCAGCGAACATGGCGGCAAGCAGTGTATCTGTGGCTATGGAGCAGTGGTGTGTAATCAAATTTCTTGTGAAGGAGAAAGTTAAACCAGCTTAGATTTTCAGAAGATTGCAAGCACAGTATGGTGAACAAACGATGTCACGGACAAGAGTGTACGAATAGTGTGAACAGTTTCGTGAAGTACGGGAGCTGCCGTCTGCTGGAAAGATCATGGCAAGTGTCTTCTGGGACATGAAGGGTATTGTCCATGTGGATTTTCTGGACAAAGGGAGCACAATTAATGCCCAATATTACTCCACATTGTTGACTGGTGCTGTACGAAAGTCCTTTTGCAAGAAAATACCTGGGATGTTGTCTGGAAATGTTATTCTTCTCCATGACAATGCCCGCCCTCACACGGCCAATGTGACAGCAACAACTCTGGCCGAAAGCGCTGGAAAGTTCTGCCCCATCCCCCCTACAGTCCAGATTTAGCCCCCAGTGATTATCATTTGTTTGCATCCCTTAAAGACCATCTGGGAGGGAAGAAATTCACGACAGGTGAAGCACTGAGGAACGATGTCGACAACAACCAAGTTCTTCCTACGCCAACGGAATCAAGGAGCTGCCACAACGATGGCAATGGTGAATCGACGCGCACGGAGAATACTTTGAAAACTTGACATAGTTTGGTGCTTCTTGTACTATCTGTTTCCTCTGAAAAAATAAAAGTCCCGATCAACCTTGAACGACCCTTGTAGAACAACAGGCAAGATTATCATTTTATATATTTTAACCTTCAAATTCCTCGACAGAATTCGCAACGACAAGAGATTTTGAACTAAATAATAACACGAATTCCCTGCTTTTAGTCGACATTTAATTTCTTCGTGACTATGATTTTCGTCTGTTAATATTGATCCTAGACGAACATACCGATAATAACAAATAATAATAATAATAATAATAATAATAATAATAATAATAATAATAATAATAATAATAATAATGACATCTTATTAGAGACCTGCATCGTTCATTATTTCGCATATTGCCACAGTTGAGCGAAACATTTATTGAAAATTACTGCAGGGTTCTCATAAAATAATTTTCATCATTTCCCTGATTTGCAGATACCAGACCAACCATTCTTCCTGAGACGTGACATTTAAGGAAAAAGTCCATTATTAAAGAATGCTTGTAAGAGCTAAATAAGGGCATGTTTAACAACCTTTTACTTTTGGATAACACAATTGCCGATAGATATAAAAAATGCACGAACAAAAAAATGTATTTCTCAACTAAGTATTACGTAGCTTTGCTTGATTATCTTATTACAAACTAGATAAGCAAGCCTAGTTACATTCTAACATACATTAGCATACGATATTATTCGAACTTTTATACTGACACACTTAATTAACATACATACCATTTAGGACTTCTTATTCTAGGCTGCACGAACAAGACACCGGCAAGAGCGTGTTTGGTATCAGTATGATCTTGCTGCTGCTGTTGATATTTTGGCTGAAAATAAGGATGATTCAAACTCACATATAAATTTATTATTTACTACTTGAAATAAAGCACATACTCTATTCTTCAATACCTTAACACTCTGGTATATTTACTCTATTAAATTTTCTTTCGTGTATATGTAATACAAAGCGATTCAAAAAGATCTTTACAATTTCGTATCCTTGCATTTTCATAATGAATTGCAATAAAGTGTAACAAACTGTTACCGAACGGGAAGGAACCACTTCAAAGTTTTGTTTCCTATTGTGTGTGACTGGTTAATTCGAGCATGCGACTCCAAAAAGGAAAAGTACGAATTGTATCGAGACCGGAACGACGTTAATAAGTCGAGATAAGACGGAAATTCGACGTATCAACTCTTACATAGGACAAGACCGCGATGAGCATTTGTACTTTGAGGCGACACTAGCTTCACAATCGTCTCAATATTGTTTCAAAAAAATAATTATCTTTAATCAAAATCTGTTTCGTTCTAATGTAGAAGGAATTGTGGCGAGCTCGAGGATGAACGTAGTCATAGTCGTGCTCACGAGACCAAAGGGCCTAATAACATGGCAGATCACTCGACATGCCATGATTTCTTACAGCAGCAGTACAGTTTTGAGCTGGGATTGAATATATTTTATCCTCTTTCCTGTCATTCTAATTATTCAAAGAAGCATTTAATATATTATATTGCTAAACTATGTAGAACAAACACATAAGGTCTTAACCTTCTAACATAATAGAATATTTTCAACTCAGTTCAGAAAGATACTTTATTTCGTGTCATTTCAAGTATTTGCTCCAGAAAAATATACACAGAAAATTAATGTTACTTTATTGCAATCATTCCTAAAGCAATGATACAGACTTTTAGTCTGTGGAACTGATTAGAAGGAATTTTAGATTAGAAAACGATGAAGAAGAATGGGCTACGACTTAAAACCCTATCACGACGCTGGAAATGGATCCTCTTCTTTGTAAACTAACTGCAACAGTATCTAGATTATTATGTTTGGCAAGCTCCTCTTTTGAGTAGATTAAATGTTATAACTTTTATTTAAACTGCAAAATTGCTTATAATTAGAATTGCAAAACCACTATCTATTTCTACAAATGTAAACACACTCTTAAAAACGACCATTGCAACTTCTGCCTCCGTATGTTTTTATTGTAGGGAAGTCATGCACCTAATGAATAAATGGAGATGGAAGTGAAATATGTATATTTGTGTCCATTTCGCAATTGAGAATTGTAAAATTTAATTCTTGTTCATAACGCTACCCATGATGATGTCCCAATTCTTATCCAACTTGTCTCTAGCCGTGTTAAGTAGAGAATTTTTGTGTGGATTTGGAAACATATTTCGAATTAAAAAGCTGACTTACGTAAAAAACTTAAATTTGTGCTTTTAGTGGATATAGTTTAGACACGCCTGATGCGACTAAGTAGCCTTCTTTTGAATTTCTGGTTTGGAAAATACCTAGAATACAATAAAATTTACTTCTGCAGTATTAATAGTGGATTTCAAAGTAGAAACTTTAGAGACAAAAGGAACAAAATTTCTAGTGTTACAGTAAGGAGTTCTTCTGAAAAGTAAACCACCAATAAAGAAACCTCCATTATGAAAAAAATTAAGATCGAAAATATATCGCCTATCGGTTAAAGACAAAAGATGCAGTTCTTTGGATATACTACACAAACTTGTATCTTTGAAATCTTTGAATTTCCATTGTAACTAGGCTAGGAAGTTATTTTGAATAGACTCACTAGTGTTTACAAAAGATTTGGCTCCATTGTTCCAAATTACCATACCATATTCCAAATAAGAACGCACATTACATAGGTAGAGAATGCAAGTATCAATATTTGGAAAAAATATGGCAAAGTCATTTTAACATTGTTAATTTTTTTTCTGACTTTAGATGTGATTACTTGTAAATTTGTATGAAATAATAGTTTGATATCTAACGTTATTCCTAGATCTTTAACGTAAGTTCCAAAATCAATTTCCTAATTACCTATTATTTATTTATAAGATAAAAGATCAGTTTTCCTGATAAAAGTTATAACTTGAGTTTTGGCAATATTCAGTGGTAGGGAAATATTCTCTGACCATTTAGCTAATATATCAATGTTTTCTTGCAACATAACTTGATCTTGAACAGTATTAATTTCATTCAAGATTTTAATGTCATCAGCATCAAATATTTACAGGTTAACTTATCAGGTAAATCGTTTATATAAAGTAACTACAGCAAAGGTTCCAGATTAGAACCTGAGGTACTTCAGATGTTATGTTATAATTAAAGGAAGTATAGCCATTATACCTAACTCTAAATTTCTTGTTACTTAAATATAAATCTAGCCATTTTATTATACGAGGGCTATCCAGAAAGTAGATTACGTTTTCGTCTGTGTCCGCTAGGGGCGGGGCTAGCGCGGCCATCTTGGGGTCAGAGCGTTGCGCAGCTCAGTCGGCATCTAGCCGTGCTAGTGAGAGGTTCGTGCTGTGCTCCGTTAAGATACTGTGACGGTTTGAAATGTCTGCGTTAATTGAAAATCCCGCGAGCTGCGAGGTGCGTGCAGTAATAAGGTTTCTGACAGCAAAAAACTGTAAACCGATAGAAATCTATCGGCAGCTGTGTGAAGTGTATGGGGACAACATTATCACTGAAGGTGGAGTGCGACAGTGGGTCATAAGATTTAAAAATGGCCGAACCAATGTTCACGACGAAGATCGAAGTGGGAGACCCAGCAAAGTGACTGCCGAACTTGTCGAAAAAGTCGATGTTAAAGTCCGTGAAAATCGAAAGTTCACAATAACGGAACTTTCTTTGAGTTTTCCACAAATTTCGCGAAGTTTGTTGCACGAAATCATCAGCGAAAAACTTGGTTACCACAAGTTTTGTGCAAGATGGATTCCAAAAATCTTGACAGAGGACCACAAAAATCAGCGAATGGCTGCAGCGTTGCACTTTTTGGACGCCTACAATAAGGATGGTGACTCTTTACTCGATCGCATCGTTACTGGTGACGAAACATGGGTGAAACACGTGAACTGTGAAACGAAATTGCAATCAATGCAGTGGGGGCACACAGGTTCTCCCCAAAAACCCAAGAAATGCATGCAAACAATGTCGGCAAAGAAGATGATGGCGACTGTTTTTTGGGACAGAAAATGTGTGATTTTGGTGGACTTCCTGGAAAGAGGCACTACAATAAACGCTCAAAGGTATTGCCAAACTCTGCAAAACCTCAGAAGAGCAATTCAAAACAAGCGCAGAGGAATGTTGTGCTCTAAGATCTTGTTGATTCACGACAACGCCCGGCCCCACACGGCAAATGTCACGCGTGAAGTTCTTGAATCTTTTCAGTGGGAGTTGTTTCCTCATCCGCCGTACAGTCCCGACCTGGCACCGAGCGACTTCCACCTATTCCCAGCAATGAAGAAGTGGCTGGCTATGCAGCGTTTTGATGACGACGAACAGCTGCAAGAAGAGGTTAACGAAGTGGTTGAAGTCGCAGGCGGCCGAATTTTTCGACGAAGGAATTTCCAAGCTCGTACATCGCTACGATAAATGCCTTAATTTGAATGGTGACTATGTCGAAAAGTAGTATTTGTGTGTGGCTTTCATCTGTATATAATAAAATTTGTTTCCTATACTTTGTTGATTTTTTATTCCAAAACGTAATCTACTTTCTGGATAGCCCTCGTATGATTAGACAATTTGTACTTGTACAGCTTACTTATTAATAAATAATTAGGCAGTTTATCAAATGCTTTTGCAAAATCAAAGTGAATAACTTCAGTTTGACCACCAGATCGAATAACAGAAAGAGACTTTTGCATAAAACTTGCCAAATTTGTAGTAACTGATTAACATGGGATCCGAACACATGAGCACGCTCGGAAATCGAACCCGAGTTTCCCGCACCGAAAGAGCGTACGCTAACCATATAGCCACGAGAAAGCTCATATTATATATCATGTCAGCAAGGCAATAAAAGGCAACAGTAACCGGCAACACCAAAATACTGTTTCGCTCTCCTTAAGAGAATCCTAAAATCAACATTCGAAGATCAGAAGAGAATTTCATAACTGTGAAATCGCCAGAAGCATTTAACTCCATGAACTCTAGAACCGAGTGGACATAAAACGGTTAAACTCTTGCTTTGTAACTGTGAAAGTTCAGATTCAAATCAGGTAGCCGGCCATCCTAAAATTTACCCAAGCAGGAAATCATTTCCTTTTTCGTTAGCAGGTGAATGGCAAATTGGTAACTTCAAACATACGTATGACTGATTTCTTCCAGTGCAAATGTGGTGAAGTATTCGAATGCGCAGAACCGACGACCTAATCACGTGACGAGGCAAATTTAAGGAACCTATTCACTGCAACCTTGTACTCTATTTTAAAGACTCGAAAGGAATCTACATAATCACATTCTGCAGGGTTTACTTGATGTTCTTCTCGATCATTACCCAGGAATAAGGAGCTAAAAGCAGCCTTTGAGCAACACAACAAAGAACAGGCCCATAAACTTCAGACATGAAGGATTATTTTAAAAATAATAATAACAAAATCAGAACTTAGACTATACATCTTATCATATCCAACTTCCAGCACAAACTTTGTAGTAAGAGCTTAAGTTTTTCTTTGCATGGCGTGTCTCTGGTGAAAATTCGAAAAGAACAATTAACTAAGTAAAAGATTCCAATACATTCTTCTTAATAGTTTTGTTGGTATTCAGAACAGAACAAGGATATAGGCTTCTGTTGAAAACATATTACAAGGAGACAAACATTATGTTCCACAACGCAATGAAATTATGACACTTCCGGATGTGTATATAATTAAATAAATAAACTTGAACTCACCGGATATATAGTAAATATATTACTGCCTAGCAGGTCATAAAATCCTACCATGCCATTACTATATGCACAAGCTAACATGCTACAATCTGGACTCCACGCCAGTTTCCTCCATTGAGGAAGGGGATCTTTAGGAACTGTAACGAAAAAATGTATGCACTCTTCAAAAAAGAAAAAAAAAACATCTAACATTAAACAAAATATAAACAGAATAGAACATAAGGAACACAATGTAATATGTGTATATTGAAACTGCTGATCATCTTAATGTTCCTGTGTAAACAACGTATTTTCTACATCTATGCTTCGGATATATTAATCGAGCATTATAACAAAAAGTACTTCACACAATTAGTTTCAGCACCACAGTGGAAATCATTGATAAACCCAAAACTACATGTCTATGCACAAATGATTGAGTGCACTTAATTCCTAACAAATAACCTGTTTATTTCATTCCGTTGCAATATAAAGAACATTTTGGTATATTATGACTTACGTCTCCATTTCATTCCAATGATGGATACTCGATTAATGTATCCGAAATATAGATGCTAGAAAGACATTGTTTGTACAGGAATATTACGATTAGTAATTTCTAAATGTATTAAATTATGAATTTATACACTACAAACCAGACTTCAAATGACATTAAAATTAAACATCTTCCGAAATTGGTAGCTTCTGATATTCAGAATCTCAATGAAGGTAAGAACTACTACATAAATCCTGTACAGTTATAGAACTAATTTTCTTCGGATATACAGTAAATGATATTGCTTTCTAGCAGATCTAAAGCCAGAAACATTTGATTACATTATCAACAAATGGGTTACTGTTTCATCTTTTATAAAATCAAGTATTGCTCAAAAATAAAAAAAAGCAAAAATATTTCTGTGAATTATCAAAAAATTCAGCCATACTTTATTTATTTATTTTTTATTGATTTATTATTTTGTAGTCTAACGTCGCGCGATGTTGTTTGGAGGTCAAAGAAGAAGACGATAGTGATAAAGAACCAAATCGTGGAATGAAAAAGTGGAAGGAAAAGTGAAAACTCCGAAATCTATGCGCATGGTGTATGTCCACCACAAAGTCCACTTGATGCGAACTTGGATCGAACCAGGGTACACACAACAGAGGTGAGTGTTCTCACTATTGAGCTGCAGTGGTAACCAAAATAGAGTTTTGTTAATATTTTATAAGCAGTCTCTCATGCTTATAGGTTACCATTCTTGGTGTGAGTACATTTGATTTGGATTTACACAAAACCTTGGGTATCTGCTAAATATTCAACTCGAATTCGACGTTTCCCTAGGTTTCCCAACTACATCTGTCCCTTTCTTCCAGGCCTAATCAGCATAATGAGAACATTTATTGTATGTTTAGTATAATTCAAACAAACTATTTATCTTCACTTATCAATTTAATGGAAACACATGGGAGTCATAGCACAGCAGTCGGCTGTGAGATATACGAGACATATAGGGCCGGTTTCACAGGTGAAATCTCTCATAACGCTTTAGCATGATGTCAATGGTGTTGCGAACATGCAACATGGATCAATGATAACTAGAAATATGCGATATGGTCGGATAAGTCACCATTCCTCTATTTGAAACTACAGAACGCCCAAAGAAGCAGGTGATCCGCAGTGTCTCCGTCTAATTGCGAAACACGGTGACGGCTCTGTAATGTTGGGCCGCACTATCCTGGTTTTCAATTGATCCTGTGCTGATGCTTACCGGTCGCAACACTGCCGATGATTATATTGTTAATTTTGGTGATCATGTGCTACTTATGGTGCAGATGTTGCTTCTGGACAATGAAACCATACTCCAGGATAATGAGCCTATTCGCACACCTAGAGTTGCTGTGGTGCAGTCTGAGGAATATCGGGATAAAGTTGAACGCCTCCCATGGCCCGCCCAATCCCCAGAACTTAACATAATCAAAGGCCTGTGGCCCATTTTGGAGACATAAATGCAGCGCAGATTTCCGCCTCCATCCTCTCTCACAGAACTGATAATGCACTGCATGGGAATGAGTCCATTTACTAGCATTCACAATCTCTATGACTTCATTCCACGTCGCATAGCAGCTGCTTTAAGGGTGAAAGGTAGTTCAACGCCAAAATAATCTGAAACATTGCACTTTTTTTAGGTGTTTTCATTGAAGTGATTAAGTATTTGTAGATAACAGTTAAAAGGTACATACAGCATATAAGTCTACTAAAAAATGCAATTTATTTAAGTGACTGTAAAAATATGATTTTTCTTTCATTAGAAACCGTGTCCCCTTGCAAGTAATTCGCGTTTCCGAGTGTTTGAATAGCCAACGGTATATAAACAAAGCATTGGAGCAGATTATGGTTTAAAACAAAATTCATGGAACCATTTTCAAACAGGATAACCCCGAACTGCATTTGGCACGCAACTTCTTGCGCGAACACAATAGTCCTCCTGGAGGACCACAATAGTTCAGTTCCCTTGGCCGAAACGTTCACCTGATCTCTCACTAATTAAACATATTTGGTCCATGACTGCACAACACATCTCCCAACTATAGCTGATTATCTCTGATAATCTCTTGCAGACGAAAATATTGCTATACTTTAAGAAGACATAAAAGAACTCATTCTCTATATACTTCGTCATTTTTAAAGGCCCATGTTGAATCACGCGCTACTGACCTCTGAGCTGTCTACTAGGCTCTCGTGGCGCTTTTACTCATCACATTGAGCGGTAAGCACGGTCATTTCGCACTTACACCTTAAGCTATCATATCTATCTGCTATATTTGGGCTGCTACCTCTTCTTTTTAGTATTGCATTTTCCATGTCCAACAGTGTATTTTAAGTGCCTCATACATAAATTTACCAGTTCAACAAAAGTATTTTTCTTTTTAATCTTCATAGAATGCGAAATTAAAAACCAAAAGAGGCCCCCCCCCAAAAAAAAAAAAGTTAAATACGCTGCTTTTTTCACGGTTTCTTAACCAGAATAAAGTCTAAACTAACTCTAGTTCTTCAAGGTTTTTTAGGCCAGTAAATCATGTTTCATATAGCCTTTATGCTGGAAAGAAATACTGAACTTCAAACAAACAATGTTATATGCATACACAAAGCATTTACGAAAATGTTCCTTCTACTTACTAACGGCTTTCCCGACAACTGAAGAATATTCATCTCTCGACGAACGAATCTCCAACAAACTGTCTTGAGCTATGGCAACTACTTTTCCTTTTTCTCCAATTGCGAATTGCCATGGAAGCTGCAGGTTAATTAATCTGAAAGGTAAAATTAAATTTTCATTTCACAACTTAATACGAAAAATAACATTTTCAAAATATCTACATTATTTTCACACTAAATCTAATGGAAAACTTTAATATATATATATTAAAAATGAGTTACATTTATTTTTCTTTTATTCAAATTCTATACGGGAAAGACTACTTCATGAAATTTATATGTTTAATTACATTATATTTTCATACTCAAATATTTTCGTTGGTCATAGAGAGTAAAGGAGCCCTAAGAAAAATGTAAATTAGATTAGGTAAAAAAGAACTTTCTTATTACCTCTTTTCAGCCCTAGGCCAATCACCCATCATCAATATTGGGGCGGAATTATAGTTCCATAAGAACAAGATTTTTGAACCCCCTTTATGCTGACCATTTCCCCTCACGACTGGCGACCATCGGTTTTTAGGAGGAATTATTACTCTTACCCTCTTTAAGAAGAACATTTTACTACAATCATTGTTACTACAATTAGTGTTACTTTTCAACTCATTCCTCTGACAATTCAGCTCATCGATGTTTAATTGCGCTGTTACAAGAAGCTTCTCTCAAAGCTGTTTAGAATGGTATGGCGTGATCATCGCTGTCAAATTGAACACCTTTCAACTACTTCTTTTGACGTTTGAGAATATGGGCCATGAAGGGTACAAATTCGCTGAAATTTCGAATTCGTTCTCTTTACGATCAAAATACTTTCTCTTCTTCTATTGTTGGTCGAAAGTTAAAAAAAAAAAAAAAAAAAAAAAAAATGGATACAGCAAACATGTTTTCTTAACGGAACCTTCCAGTAAGAGTCAACTGAGGAATTAGAAACCTAACTGCTTGCTATAACGGTATATGCACCGATGAACAATGGAAGTGGGTACTCTGCACCAACGAATGTAAATTTCAACTTTTCAGTTCCCAACGGCAAATGTTTATGCGTCGCCTTTCAAAAGAACCCCTTCATTTCGACTGTGTAATACCTAAAGCACAACACGGAAAAGGTAGTGTCATTATGTGGAGTTGTTTTACAGACAACCAAGTTAGTGATTTAAATCAACAGAATAATTGATAAAAACATATATCATAAAATTTAAGTAGGCATACAATTAATTTCATTAGGATTGCTGATTTTGGGCCGTGACTTTGTACTAGAACAGGATAATAATTCCAAACATTCTCCAAAGTTATGTAATAATGATCTGCAAAGCAAAGAACAGGCTCACATAATAACAAAAAATGGAAGAGCCGCAGTCAGAATAGCCGCCAGTTTGTCACCCATCGAGTTCTTGTGGAATGAACTTCACATGACACTGGGTGAACACACGCCAATGAATACTGAATATCTTCGAAAGGCTCTTCAAAGTTGTTGTAGTCGCACAGGTTGGATACATATCAAACAAATTCCTAGGATTCGTAAAGCTCTTATTAAGCTGAAGTTTGCATTCAATGAACGCAAACTTCTTTAATAAATTTCTCTGAATGGAAACAGCACAATGTATTTTCGTTGTGTTATGTGAACAACAATGTCTATTTTGCAAAACAGATCCAACAAACACGGATTTTTGTGGATACAATATTTAGACTGAAAAATTCTTAAAATATCACTTGTGCTCAGACGTCTGGCAGTGACTGTATATAATAAAAAATCACGGAAAAAAGTACGAAAGTAATACAGTTTGTGAGCAAAATTTTAAATGGGTATGCAACAACACAAAACGTTTATTTTTAATAGTGTTATAGCGTTAGCTGATGTGTTTGATACTAATACATTGGAAGGGAGAAACTATGTCTATGAAACTATAACTTTTCTTGTAAGAATCATATTCTTTTCTTAAAACACAGAATATTATAGTACGTAAGCTCCCTTAGTCCAACCGTATCATAACGTCTAAGGAAGACTGCTGTAGCAGCAACTGATATAATTGCAAAGATTTCACAAATCGGAATTATAGATAGTTAAGTATTTCTATTCCATTGTTAATTTTTACTGTCAGCATTGAAAATTATAAATATATTTGGTTCATTGTTCTAGAAACGTCACAGTCCTCTATTATGTATAAAAATAACTGAACCAGTCAAACGTCTAGTTATCCTCACCCAATTCTTTAATTAAGGTACAAAACATACAAGATCATGAAATACTTGACTACCCACACACATTAACCTAATCTTATAAATTTAGTTCGTTACCTTGCAATATTGCTTGTCAACGGACTACCAGAGCCCCAAAACGGCACCAGACTTCCTATTGACCAACGGCCTTGTGACTTCGTGTTATATATGACATCTCCTGTTCTAGATGGTTTCTACAAAAAACAAATACGCAAACGAAAATAATTAAAGTGAATAAAGCAAGTGACGAGCAATCTGTATTTACATACTCAAATGCAGATCCAAACATTAGTATCCGACACTACCGATAGCATGATTTGTTTAATCATGTACTCGAAAAAGTTCTATCGGATAATGGCGGAATTGCATACTTTCATTTCGAGGTGAAACAATACAATAAGTACACAGATAAAAGGAAACTAACATGTTAGTGAGGGTTTCCTTTTGTAGCCTCCAGGTTAAGTTCCCAGTGGTTAGAGCCACCTCCACCAACCTGGAAAACAGTCTAAAGTGAGACGGTGGATCACACATGAGTTAACTGTGGCTCAGAAAGAAACGCCACGTGTTCCTCTTTTCTGATTCGGGAAAGAACTGTTTCTGCGCAGACTGCTGACGTGAGACGAGAAGCGGGTTTTTGACGATAATCCCCAAGTTGTCATTTGTTGGCACATGATCCCATTCCCAAACCACCATTGCTCTGTATTTGGTGGACTGCAAGGGGTACCATACATCGGGAAATGCTGTTACCTAGTAAGATGAGCAATACAACTGTATACTTCAGTAACTGTAACAAGTGCATGAAAAATTGGAAACAGTGGAGTCAGTGCTTATGATGCTCAGAGGTGTTATTGTGTTTCGGGAGAAGGCAAAGCCACATATTACTAAGGTCAGCCATGACATGCAATAGTTGTAAAATGTATTTCCTGGACATTGCATTGTCGGATTATTGATGCTGATAGCGACAATTTCTTATTTTGCAGGTGCGTCTTCCAGATACGTGTTACCGCCTTTCTCTTTGCAGGTTCAAAATTTGACAATTGGTTTGGGTACCTAATACATAGTTCAGAAGATATAATATATATATATATAGATGCATAATCATAGTCATTATTTTTTAAATTGTCAAAAAAAAAAAAAAAAAAATCTCAAATTGTTGCGATAATAGACTAAATTCGATTTCGGAATCTTGAGTACGCTTTAACGTTTCTTTATCTATGGACGTAATTTTATCAATTTCTCTCTTATACATGTTCCATCTTCACTCGGACAAATTCTTCTCATCAGAAAAGAAAATTAGAGATTTAATTTCTTCTGAATTTTTCAATTGTGTTAAGAGTTTCTTTGCAGTTTCGAGGAAAATACGATCTGTATTGGCATATTCGCAAAAATTTTGTGAACTGTTGCATCTGACATGTTCAGTTCTCTTGCTATGGAGCGCGTTGAGTTTGTGGAATATTCATTGCTGAATTCCTGGATTCTATGCACGACATAAGGACTTGTGCTATCTTTGCGTACTTTATGTATTTAATTGCTGGTGTTGCGACGTATTATGCTACTGAACAGAAAAAGTTGAGCGTGAGAGGAGGCTAGAGTAATACAAAGAATTCTGAATGATATTCAGTTATTTTATGTGCTCCCTGATCCGATTTTCATTTGAGAAATTCTATTACGTCTTAATTCCACAATCATACTTCATATTCCATGCAATATGTATCCGAATCCAAAGAACGGCACTCGAATCCAAAACCTAAAATATGGTACTCGGTTCCAGAACTTAGAATCGGGTACCCGGACCCGTTATTACCAGGGATTCGGTTCTGGCTGGGCCGCGGTGGCTCAGTGGTAGAGCGTTCACCTATGGTGCATAGGGTCCTTGGTTTAATCCCAGCTCGCGCCAAGTGAGCTTTATGATGGACAAACACCGTGTACGTGGGTTTTCTCGGGGTTCTCCAGTTTACTCCCACTTTCTTCATTACACGATTTCATTCATTGCTCATTAGCATTGTCTCCTTTAGCGTAGCCGGCATAACCATGGGACGTAAAACTGAAAGATTTCATTTCATTTCCGATTCTAGCTGTCCCTACAGGAAACCCCGAAGTAAATGTAAGTCTTGAAAAACCAACTAAAAACCCAATACGACAAAAATACGGCAGCACATCAGTAGATTATCACTTTGATTAAGAATACGAACATGTAGCTGTCTCAGGTGTGCACCTCGTGGAGGAGTACAGTTTGTATGGCGTGATATTTTCTCAATTAATATTGAAACAAGAAGTGGCAGATTTCTGCCACTTTCGATTTTAGTAGAAAGATTAGAGTGGGAATGGAATATATCCAGCTTAATTGATTGCAGAAAACAACTTCTTGCTATCTATTGCCGTTTTTATTCTATAGCGATCAACGTTAAGACCGGAATTAGTTGATTTCTATCAATTCTGATTTGAATCGAGGATTAAGAAAGATGATACCTATTCTTTGGAACGCTAAATCGATTTTTTAAAATAAAAGGTTTCTCATTATCTCTTATCGTTTTTGCACCATGTAATTAACCCTACAATCACACCGTGGGGTCACCGGCGACCCCAGTGCATATAAAATGCGTTCTGCGCCAGCGCCGTTGTGAAAGGGAAACACAACACTTCGTCTAGCTTCAGCTCGGAGCATGCTGTTGACACTGCAAGTTGCATTGTTGTGTTGGTGCGGAAAGTTCTGTGTTATTTTGAGTGCTCAGGTCATATATGACCCGACGGTGTGATTAATGAAACATAGTTTGTTTTGAATAGCCATATAACAAATCATTTTCTTGTGGGCGATTTTTTACGAATGGCGGCATCAAGGAAGTTTTCTAACCAGGAAGATATTGTACGCATTTTAGAAGAATCAGATGATGATCTGTCCGATGCTGATGAACTGTTAAGTGAAAATGAGGATAATGAGGAGCAGAATGATCAATCGGAGGATGAATTTGAAGCTGATGTTGATAACGATGATGTTGCCGACTTGTTACAACGTAAAGTCATTTATGGGAAGAATGGCAGTAAGTGGTACACTAAACCCTTCCACCAAAAGTCCACTAGAACGTTGAAAAAAACATTGTTATTAATCTCCCAGGGCCCAAGAAGGAAGCGAAACAAAGAACCGATGCAAAGGACATTTGGTTACTGTTTTTTTTAGATATTTTGAACACAATTGTGATTTTTACCAATGAAGAAATAGAAAGACAAAAGTGTGTCTTCAAATCAGATCAGAGTTATCTATCTCCCACTGACAAAATTGAATTGTGTGCCTTATTCGGTTTGCTTTATCTAGCCGGTGTTCTAAAAAATTCTCACCTGACAGTAAGTGATATCTGTAGACAAATTCGCTGCCATCCGTGAAGTGTGGGATATCTTTGTGCGTCACTGCTCTGAATATTATACTCCTTCAGAATATGTCACGATAGAGAACAATTATTGAAGTTCAGGGGTAGATGCCCTTTCAAAATGTACAAGCCCGATAAATATGGGATAAAAGTTATTATGATGTGTGACGCCAAAACATCGTATATGTGTGCATCAAAACCATATGTTGGAAAAGAGAGAAGAGATTCACAGCTTGCAATTCCAACTGAATATGTGTTGAATCTCACACAATCCATCCATCACACAAACAGAAATGTAACTATGGAAAACTGGTTTAGTTCCTGTGAGGTAGCTGACAAGCTCTCGGAAAAAGAACTCACCATGGTTGGCACTATGAGGAAGAACAAACCAAAACTTCCACCATGTGTAATTGAAACAAAAGGGAAACCAGTTTATTCCTCATTGTTTCTTTTTCAGGAAAACAAAGCCGCTGTCTCCTTTGTACCAAGAAAAAACAGGTGCGTAGTTCTGATATCGTCTATGCATAGTCAAGCTGACATAGACAATGAGACGCAGAAACCAGAAATAATCTTATTCTACAACCAAACTAAAGGAGGCGTGGATCAATTTGATCAATACTGTCATTCGAAAACAGTTGCCAGGAAGACACGTAGATGGCCACTCAGAGTTTTTTTATGGTATGTTAGATGCAGCGGCATTAAATAGCTTCGTTATCTTCAGTGCAATTCGGGATCTAGTTCAACACTGAAGAAGCGTTCTGATTTCTTGAAGGCTCTTGCATTGGCCCTCTGTGAAGAACGCATGAAAAGGAGAGCAAATAACGAGAGGTTGCCAAAACAGCTAAGGAACAATATTCGTCATGTTCTTGGCATCGAAAAGGAACCGGTACAAAGTGTGACACCAGTTGGACGACCAGGTAGATGTGCTTTCTGTAGCCGGAAGAAAGACAGAAAGGAGTAGCAGTGTGTTACTTGTGTAAGAGAAGTGTGTGTGCTGAACACCGACTCAACATTTGCGAGAATTGCAAAATGTAAACAATGATAACAATGAAAACTGCTTCATGTCCATATAAAACAATGAAAATATCAAACAATTGCAACCCAATGAAAACATTTTATATTGTTATAATGTAGAACTTGTGTATTTTAGACTAATTGGATAATCGGTAAAGAAACGAATTATGTCAACATATATAAAATGTGATACATGAAATGTATAAGATTATATAACCTAATAAACCTAACCTAACCTCACCTCATTTAACCTTACTTAACCTAATCTAATACATATAGATATTATCTAACATATATAGACATATATACACACATATATACATAACCTGCACAAACATATATAATCTAACAAACCACACATTATCTACCCTAAGTTAACCTAACCTAATATTATCTAATCTAACATAATATAACCGTATCTAGTCTAATTAAACGACTCTCCAGACTGGGGTCGTATATGACCCCACGGTGTGATACATGTCCTAATAAAAGCACGGTGTGGTTGTAGGGTTAATACTGAAGCCACAAGTTGTAGCGGATTTCTGACACTTCCGGTTTTAGTTGAGTGAGGGAGGGAGGTAAAGAGTATTGTTAGGACGCTTAATCGATTGCAGGAAACTGCTTATTGCTATCTATGGCCGTTTATGCTATGAGCAACGTTAAAATCGGACATGGTTAATTTATACCACTTTCGGTTTGAATACCACCTTCTCCAACGAACTCGATCCTTATCTTTTACCATCTACATCCTGACCAAAATTGATCAGGAACACGTGGCCAACGCGCTTCGTCGCTCGGTCTCTTTCTATAAATCGACCTAGTGACCGTCACATCTTTTATTCACGTGACTCCCCCAGTTTGACTCACGACGCGGGGTGGACGCCGAAAATTGGGATGTACGGGCCGGGAACCGAACCCGTGACCACATGGACACTCTAACCACTAGACTACGGTGTCCCCAAACTTTACAAACATCAAACCGATAATCCGGTTTCAATAGAGGAAAGATGGAATCTATTCCTACGCTATTAACTCCTATTGGAAAACCGGTTCTTTTTATGTGTAGCCGTTTCGCACTATTGTGATCAGTGTTGAAACGAAATAATATATTTTCACCACTCCTAGTTGACATACAGGAATAAAGGACGGAATCAAATTTTTTCTTTGTACGCTCAATTATATTCTGAAAGATCGCTTATTGATCTATGTTACCGTTTTTGATCTATGGAGATCAATATTTGAACCAGAAGTAGTAGTATACTTTGGGTCATACTTAGATAGCTCTTTTTTCAAGAATTCTGAAAGCTCTCTTTACCCTTCTAAACCTTCCGCTACTAGTCTTCGCGACACGTGGTAGAGATTTATGATTCTTTCTGGCTAAAAACCAATGTTGCCTCAATTCCTTTCCTTTTTCCTAGTTGAATTTGTTGTTGTTGTTAACTGAAAATAGGAAGGAAAGCTTTCTCCTTATTTTGCCGGACTTTAATTACACAAGTGGATCAGAGGTACGGCAATACTGAGAGCAGTGACAGTTTAACATGCTTGCGAGGACTAACCGAGGGTTGTGGGGATGAAAAGAAGCAGTGATTGAGGAAAGAGCCCTTTAAGGCTGTCCCGATATATAAATTTTACTACTTCTTACCTTAGTGCAGATATACAGAAGAAAAGATTCACCAGTAGTTCTTGAAATATTTTGTTTCCCAGACGGAAGGATACACGGACAAAGTAAATATATGAAGGAGTTTTAATAGACCAAACTCGTTAAAAAGCAAAGCACGCCATAGCACCCAGTCCCTACGTCTAGGTAAACAATGAACTGGAGAGTCATAGCACCCCTCTGTGTATTCCAGGATCATAACTGAAATGTGCCGCATATGGCCGGCCATGCTCTTTAGTGGGCTCTTGCGACACGAAGTTTAGTATTTCTTTTAAGTACAAAGATAATAACGAAGTTGCATTCTTTTTAGCTTCCTTTACTTACACGGCATTGTAAAATTGATGAAATTATCTAACATATATCAAGGAGTACTAAATTTCCTAGTGCTACACCCGATGAAGGGTTACGGCTGACAAGGTGGACCATTCATTTCATTTCATTTTATTTATCCTCCATTCTGTACAAACTTGGAAAAAATTTTCCGATAGTACATGGGATTCGTCATGGTTAATTAAAGCAGTACATATATTAAACACATCTGTTAAACAGAATTCATACATTTATACATAAATGGACCTATTTTGTTAATTTGTTATTACTATTTACATTGTGACTATTTAATTGATTATATTCATCTATTGTATAGAAGCAATGTGACAATAGGTATTCTTTTATTTTTATTATTTTTTTTTGAATGCAACATTAGACTTGATTACCTTTAATTTGTTTGGTAACTTAATTTGTTTGGTATTTAGCATAATACCAGCATACTTCAATCCCTTTTCGTACATTGCTGTTCTATGGTTTGGTGGAAGAAAATTAGCCTTTTTTTGTGTTATAACCATGCACGTCACCGTGTGTTTTTTACTCATTTATATTGAATCTTACAAATTCTATTAAGCAATATATATACAAACATGGTAAAGATAGTATAGCTAGTTCCTTAAAATATTTCCTACAGGACTCTCGGGATCCTACACCAGCCAGGATTCGAACAACTCTCTTTTGAGGAAATAATATATATCTACTTTTTACAGTATTTCCTCAAAATATTAATCCATAGATTCAAATGAGCAGTAATATAATATTTTTGCTGTATTTCGGGTTATAGTGTTTTTAATGGTTTGTACGGCGCAACATATTTTTCTTAACCTATTCACAATTTTTTCTATATGATAATCCCTTTTTAAATTTGATGATATATGTACACCTAAAAATTTTACGAAACTAACTTATTTTATTTCGTTTTCTCCTATTTTTATACTTCCTTTATCTAGATTGTTGTTTGTTTATTTAAAGCTTATTGACAAAGTTCTTTTTCTGAATTTACTATTAACTTATTATGATCAAGCCAGTTCGTCAGCTGTTTTACGGTATTTTCTATGTTAGTAGCTAACTGTTGATGGTTTTCGCCTGTTATTGCTACACTTGTGCCCTCCGCGAATAATGTGGCTTTCGCAGAGTTTAAATTATCCGGAGTGACGAGTGGTCGGTTCCAGGTGTCATTTTTGGTTTTCTGGATAGGAATTTGATACATCTCAATTCAAACAGTCCAATTATCTCATGATGCTGGGTTAAGTTCGAAAAATGTTAGTACCTTCACTGGGAATACAACCAGGGACCAAGAAAACCGAAGTTACACGCGTCGAGAATTCGGCTAAGCAGGAGCTCAGTAATATGAAAAGAATACTTCCGTTTATTTTTTAGCAATTTCTGGTCATATCCTCAAAATGTGAACTTTGATGCAAGTGCAAAAGGGAAAGAATTCTAGTAGTTACAATATGTAATTAATTTGCTGAATCTTTATGCAAGATAAAGCAGTAACGGTTCCAAAGTTCTAAACGAGGAAAGTCATCCGCAGTGTCGGAAAAAACAGCTCTCCCTCCTTGCTCCGCCTTTGGGCTCTCCAGTGATTTTTCACTTTGAAGGTAAATTAAATTTCATTAAATTCTGATCTAAGGCAAAATATTACAGGAAAAATGACAACGAATTTGCCATTCAGTAACAGGGTTCTTACAGGTTTTAAGCAAAAATTCCCTGACTTCCCATAACTCACCATAGAAATTCCCTTACTACAGGAATTTGCCTCCTCCTCTCCGTACAGCCGACCGTCCTCACCAACGGGGTAATATCTTCCTTTAACATGACGACTGATCACTATTGTTATACATAATTATTACATATTCCATATTAATTAAATTTTGATTACAATAAGGCCGGCAACAAATACCACAATAGCATAAGTATGCAAGAAAGAAAAAAATGTTTAACGGAATCATGTTCAGCATCTTGATAAAGTTTTAATCAGCACCATTGTTTTCAATATAGTGTTTATATATGACTTTTCGATATCAAAGTATTGTCCTATTTCAGGCACATCACATTGCATTCATAAAGCAAACGTTAACCATACTTGGTTAAGGTGCAATTTCGATTTCAATACATTTATGTATTTCCCTCCACTATTGCAACACGGGAAAACTTTACAATACATGCTCCAGCTGCGCATCGAAAAGTAGGACCATTTTAAGAGGGTATAGCAGAGCAGGGATAAATAGGGTAGGGTCGTGTTAGCTTCGGGTTAGGAAAGTTTGGACACATTTTATTATAATTAATCGAAGGTAATTGTTTGTTTGCATGAGGATACCAACTGGAGTGGGTGTTATAAAGTTAACCCGCATATACGTCCTACGTTAGTTAATAAGACAGTGGGTTTAGACACTGCAATATATTAAGTTCTATTGGCAGACAGTTTACCTAATACTGCATCAATACTCGAGTTCATATAATCCACAATTTAACATCGTTTTTCTCGCTAATTACTCTCCCTACAGTAATGACGTTTATTACATGTTTTGTCAGTCTCATGTTGATACTTCGTCTGATTCTGTTTCGTAAATTTTACATTTCGGGGCCGCCATGTACGGCAGTTAATCTGACAATAAATGCAAACCTGGACTGGAACGAGAATTGGCAATGCTCTTTCTATAAGAGCTGTATTGAAATTTTATCGTTGATCAATGCTACACTTGTAAACACAAAATATAGTTTCTCTACACTACGCAGAAATACTAAACCGGCGAAAATTATCCAATACAGTAGTACTCTTTCATTTGCAATCACTCATTTTAAGAGTAAAATTATAATTTTTATGAAGACCTATTTTCAATGTGCAATAAGGTTACGTACAGCTTTCTTATAATGTGCTAAAATTCGGTGTTAATGGAAACTAATAATTTATATGTCTTTCTCTCATGCGCAGTCGCTGATTTTAACTGTAAAACTACATTTTTATAACATCTCGTAAAACTGAACCTAACATAAACACTGAAAGCAAGAAAGGTAATGTTACATACGTTATAAAGTGAACAACAGGTCCTGTAACTTTACGAGTATTAAATTCCGCAGGTGCTCCACAAAACATGAAAATTTACGAGGAAATTTATAGATTTATACGAAATTTAAGGGTCAGAGAAACAAAAAAGTAACAGAAGTCATCATTCTACAGTGACTAAATACAGAAATAAATGAAGTTTAATCTCGAACCGTATGAAGTCTCGTAGAGAGACTATATTAGGTAAACTGACAACAGAGCATGATGTGCCAGTGTTTCAAACCCACTGTCTTAGAAACTAACCCAGATAGTATATGTGATCATATAAGTACCGCAAATTTGTGTCATATGCGCTATATGAAAGGTTTTTTTTTTCTTTCTTTCTTACTATTGTCGTTTATGCGTATAAAAATCTTCGCTTACGTACCAGATGTGTTTCTGTCATGACAAAATTAGATACTATTCGTGCGTTTAGTGGCGATCTATCACAAGTCGGTCTGTGTTTTATGCATTGTAATTGTGATGTCCTATGGCCACTGTTTTCGGTATTTCCGAATATGGTAGTTTCCAACACTGAACATTTGAAAGGTGTAAGCACTAAAAAAATATGGATATACACTAACTGAAGAATAAAGAAAGCAGGAAATTAAAAAATATTTGCAAAATATAATTACTAGTGAAGTAGGAAAAAAACAAAACAGGAGTACTTGTAAGGTATTAACTATGGGTTAAATGCCGGAAAGTAGATTCAGAAATGTGAAAAACACAGAAAAGGCAAATTGGTTATTTTTAACGAAATTCGTGATAATAAAGAAGTGTAATGTGATACTTTCAAGTGTTAGAAGCTCCGTGTTGTTGGTACTATTTTGAGTGGAGGCATGCTGACGTCAGACATTATGCTGTTTTAAGGTAATTAATTACCAGCATTCAAAGACGGTAGTTGCATGTAACGGATGTGACATTTTGATTGTGAGTTTAATAAGAAGTTAGGCTATCTTGGTGAAAAAAATAGTCATACGATATGTGAAGCGGCACAGATTATTGAAATTGAGCAGAAAGTGTGGAAAATGTAGGAACGCATTGAAAATAAAGAAATAGAATAACAGCTACTGGTCGTTTCAAATGCGAACATCGTGTTAATGGTATGAAATGTCGTTGCCAAGGTAAAATGCTATTGCCATAGGCCACAAAGAATGTGAATAGAGAAATGTCATTTCCATTGGCAAAGAAAGGTACCTTTTTGAAGACATGAAGTTCTCGATAGAGAAAGTAACTAATCTACTGTTTTAGCGACATCCTCTTTTACGCGCATAAACACCATCGCTCACGCACCTGCTCCATACGGACGACCCCCCTCACTTCCACTCCCCTCGCTGTACACTGTAGTTTTTATGGCATATTTCCGGACGCAAAACGATAAAGTTCTCTTAAAGTAAACGTGTAATGAGGAATTCTTAAGGAAGACTTTCTGAGGTAATCACAATGAACTTCCTCATAAATGAAACATATTTTACCTTTGTCATTCTGAAAACATTGGACCTACTCTATGGCACAAGGGCAACCTGATCTGTTGAGGCCCTTGTGTCGGAAAGTAGAGTTTAAAAAATTCGCACTTTCTCGATGTGTTATCTGTATTTTTTGTTGGTGCAGGTTATGTTGGGATACGTTAACTTAGTACTGGTCTCCAAATCCAAAACCATCCCGGGCCAATATATCTAGAGTTAAAAACGTTAAAATCTTCGTACTAGTTTACTTTTGGCCCACCACTAGAAGAAATTGTTGAAAGATTATAATTCTTTCGCTGTTTCTGTTGGGCGACATCATTATTTCTCACTTGGTACAGTTAAAATTCAAGGGGACTACCAGATGTAATTCTGAAATTTTACTTTTTTTTCTACAATTTGCGTATAAATACGGCCTCTGGATGTGTGGTTTAAAAGCTACAGTGCAAAAAACACACACCAATCTGTGCTTGGTGGCAAGTAAAAAGCACGAATGCTATCTAACCGATCCAGCGTACGGCGAAACCGGTGGGCCCGTGTAGGATTGTGCCCAAAGGGAGCAGGCGCGTGAGCGACGGTAGTATGAGCGTGGGCGAGGGTAGTGAAAAGAAGTGGGTTTGATGGCAATGATACGAGTTTCTATAGCACTTGGCGTGGGCATACAAATAATGCTCCACTTGTAAACAGAAAATGCAGGTTCTGTACACTGGGCACAATTATACCGCCGGTGTAAAACAGCATCTAATAAAATCATCTTTCATACGCACTCACTTATTTTGTCCGTCATAAAGCACTTGTAATGATTCTACAGTAGTAATCCTACACTTGTAAACATAAATTACAGCTGTATAGCTTTGTATTTAATTATGACGCCTGGAGACATTTGTTCCTTACAAAGGTGTCTTTTAATGCAAAGTATTAAAATTTACCTGTACACCTTCCAAAAGTGGTGCGCCAGAACTACACCAGCACCACAATGTTGCCATTTATCAATATATTCACAAAGGCCTCGATTTGTTTTTCCACTTATGATAATAAATCTTAAAGCTTACCAATAACTCAGGTTCTTGTTTCCATTCAGAATATACTAGTAATTCATATAAAATATTATCTTCAATATCCTCACGTTCAGACATTTTACACGCACAGCTGACGCTGACATCCGTCTGCAATACCACAGACTATATATTTTTTTTTCTTCTTCTGTATCTTTTGCCTCAACAAAAATCGCACGGAAGCATTTGTCATAGCATTTCTAGTAGCAGATGTGATGCCAAAAACCTCATATAATTAAGCCTGCCATACGTCCAGAGGCGTCATTTAGGGGGAAGGAGGGGGCAATTGCCCCTTTCAAGAATTTGAGGAATAAATATACTTTAAACGATTGTCTACTAACACACTAGTACAAAATGCGAAAATCTTATGTCGGTGGTGCTCTTGCCTCACCTAAGCACCTCTAGTAAAATATTTTAAAAAATGCTAAAGCAAGCTATATCAGGGCTTTAAAATAAAATGAGTGGCCCCATTTAAAAATACAATTTATTATTACTGATTTGTACAGAATAAAATCTTTGAATTGCATGTATAGAAGAAAACAAAATTTTTAAATTTGCAAGTACAGCATAGTGGGTTGCGTGCCACTCAGGAGACTTACACCCACAATGATAAATGACTCATTACATGCCAGATGGCAGAGTTTTTGCTGAATCTCCTCTCCAAAGTGGAAAGGAATATTGTTGTAAAGAAAGGATACTTACAAGGCACAAATCCCAAACTCCATGGCTGCTTTTTGAAGTTCTGACCCAAACTGTACGGAACGAAGGATGGATCAATTTTTCTTCTTTTCTGCCTCTTGCCCGTGCTTTTTATATTATTGAATCTCGTGACGTATGATGGTGAAAAATTCAAAAATTGTTTTCAGTAAGTATTTTTGTTCTTATTTTACTCTAGGAAAGTCCATCACGTCACGAGGTGTTTGTTTTGGAAAAAGCAACGGGCCGAGAAGCTTATGTAAAGGTCACCTGGCTGTTGTTGTCTTCGATGAGAAAGTTTGTTTCCCTATTCACACAACCTTGACCATGTTGTCACTTTTTAATTACTGTGTACGAAATTGTATACTAAAATATAATTCCAATTTAAAAAAAAAACCTTATGCATTTCCAGGTGCCGAGTATTATATGACAATCCCCCTCTGGGGTTTATTGAGCGGCTACTGAAAATGTCCGCATCAATTAAAAAATAATAATAAAAAAAAACCTTTATGCATGGAGTGTGGAACGCAAGTTCAACAGCCATTGTGGGTATAAGTATCCTGTGACTTACAAAACAAGAAAAAATATTGTGAAAAGAAAAAAAAAACTGTAGTACTCGGAAGAGTGCAAGTCTTTTACCCATTGATGTCTACATTACTTGCGGGACATATACGTGCATCCTACTAATTTTAATAAGAAAAGTTTTTGTTCTCCTTCACCGGCATGTCAAAAATATATATATAGATATATAGCATATCCTCCAAAGAGATTAATGGTCTTGCCACCTGTATGTTTTAAAAAATTAAAAAAAAGAATATGGCATGTCTCTTGAAAATGGTTTTGCCACCTGTATGTTTTTTTTTTTTTTTTAAATATGGCATGTCTGTTCAAAATGGTTTTGCCACCTGTATGTTTTAAAAATTAAAAAAGAATATGGCATGTCTCTTCAAAATGGTTTTGCCACCTGTATGTTTAAAAAATTAAAAAAGAAGAATATGGCCTGTCTCTTCAAAATGGTTTTGCCACCTGTATGTTTTAAAAATTAAAAAAGAATATGGTATGTCTTTTCAAAATGGTTTTGCCACCTGTATGTTTAAAAAATTAAAAAATAAGAATATGGCCTGTGTCTTCAAAATGGTTTTGCCACCTGCATGTTTAAAAAATTAAACAAAAAGAATATGGCATGTCTCTTCAAAAATGGTTTTGCCACCTGTATGTTTAAAAAATTAAAAAAGAATATGGCATGTTTCTTCAAAAATGGTTACGACATGTATCTCCAAAGCTTGTTTTGTTCGGTTTTTAATATGCAAAGAGACGAGGACAATGAGCCGTTGCACTGAACATAGAAGATAACCTTACTATAGTGGAACATAATGTACTATTGGTTATCCTACACTGCGGCTGGTCCATAAAACTTAGCATGTGTGATCGCCATGAGGAACCGTGGGATCAATAACTGAGAAGCCGCCTAGGAGAGAGTTCACATGCTACACTGCCAGACACATTGTGAATTATGGCGTTGAAACACTGGAAGCTGAATAGTTTGAAGTGGGCGAAAATAACAAACAGCGCTGGGCATCTGCTGTCCATACCCGAATAACTGAGCCGGGAGAGCCATAAAATATTTTAAAAAATGCTAAAGCAAGCTATATCAGGGCTTTAAAATAAAATGAGTGGCCCCATTTAAAAATACAATTTATTATTACTGATTTGTACAGAATAAAATCTTTGAATTGCATGTATAGAAGAAAACAAAATTTTTAAATTTGCAAGTACAGCATAGTGGGTTGCGTGCCACTCAGGAGACTTACACCCACAATGATAAATGACTCATTACATGCCAGATGGCAGAGTTTTTGCTGAATCTCCTCTCCAAAGTGGAAAGGAATATTGTTGTAAAGAAAGGATACTTACAAGGCACAAATCCCAAACTCCATGGCTGCTTTTTGAAGTTCTGACCCAAACTGTACGGAACGAAGGATGGATCAATTTTTCTTCTTTTCTGCCTCTTGCCCGTGCTTTTTATATTATTGAATCTCGTGACGTATGATGGTGAAAAATTCAAAAATTGTTTTCAGTAAGTATTTTTGTTCTTATTTTACTCTAGGAAAGTCCATCACGTCACGAGGTGTTTGTTTTGGAAAAAGCAACGGGCCGAGAAGCTTATGTAAAGGTCACCTGGCTGTTGTTGTCTTCGATGAGAAAGTTTGTTTCCCTATTCACACAACCTTAACCATGTTGTCACTTTTTAATTACTGTGTACGAAATTGTATACTAAAATATAATTCCAATTTAAAAAAAAACCTTATGCATTTCCAGGTGCCGAGTATTATATGACACTAGGATGTAAAATTTTCTTTTTTTTAAGTTTTACGTCCCACGATTATGCCGGTTAGGCTAAAGGAGAGATGTAAAATTTAAAATTACATAATTACAATATTATTGAACATTTAAGAGATGATGGATATGGTGGTTTAGCTACATGAATTAAGAAAAATATTCCTTTTCGTACGCTCAATTAAGCAATAAGTAATACATATAATGAAATACAACTAACTGGTTTGGAAATAAATAATACTAAATTTGTTAACATTTATATACCGCTTGATACTATACCACAAATCCAATTCTGGAAAAAACTGTTAGTAAATAATAAGATTGATTATTTAATGGGCGATTGGAACTCTCAATCTCCAGTATGGGGAGCATCCAAAGGGAATACTGCTGGTAAAATACTTAATCAAGCCCTAACTGAATATCCTTATCTATGTCTAAATGATGGTACTGCAACTCGAATTACTATAGAAGGTAATAGCGTTCCTGACATAACTATTTGTAAAATTCAATACTACATTTTAACACATTGATCTGTATACTTTGATCCTTTAGAAAGTGACCATCGTCCTATTCTGACGCTCACTCATCCCTTTTTTTTTTTTTTTTTTTTTTTTAGATAAAGCATCTCCTTATCAGTATTCAATCGGCAATGACTTCACATCCAAAATAAATAAAATTAATAAGGAAATTAACTGGAATAAGTATCAACATTTTATTTCAGAAAGCTTAAATAAATCTAACACATCTAATTGCTCTCTATTCAAACTAAACCAAATATTAACACAAGCTGTAGCGAGATCAAAACACAAAGAATTGGTACAGAGCCATAAACTGAAAAATTCCTTTCAGACTACACCACAAGCTAAACCTGTTTGGTGGAACCGGGAAGCACAAAAAGCAATTAATAAAAGGAAATCGGTTTTTTTGCAATTTATTCGATACGAAAACTCCTCAAGACTTTAGACTGTACATCAATAGTAAGGCATTAACAAAAATTATCTTAATTAAAATTAAACGAAAGCACTGGAAATAATTTTGTGTCAATTTATCATTCCAAACTCTTAGAATAAAAGTTTGGAAATTTTTACATTGTCAACTTATTAAAAACTCTATAAAATCTGCATCAAGTACTTGGAATTCAATAAAAAGCGATTGGATAAAGCAATTTCACGCTATGTTAACACCTGATTTTGTAAATTCAAATAATCTCATAATAGCTAACTTACAAAATAAGCAAGAACATAATAAGGATAAGCTTTTTTAAATTAGAAGAATTAGAAGTGGTGTTTAAAACTATCAAGAACACCTCACCAGGTGTTGATGGATTTCAATACGTCCATTACACAAACTTACCTTTAGAAGGGAAAAGAATATTCCTAACTTATTTAAACTCAGTTTGGAAAATAGGTAATGTACCTGAAATATGGAAAAAATCGCTCATCGTACCAATTCTTAAACCTAATAAACCAAGTCATATTGCGACAAACTATAGACCAATAGCTCTGCTCTCATGTAGCCTAAAAAATTTTTGAACAATTAATGTTAAATCGTTTACAATGGTACATAGAGTATAATCCGTTGTTACCAGACAATATTACAGGTTTTCGTAAAAATAGCTCGACTTTTGATTCTATTGGTCCCCTAATCATTGATATATGGAGAGCTTTTCAACAAAAGAAATATCTCATTTTGATTAGTGCCGACTTTCATAAAGCCTATGACTCTATAAATCTAAATAAATTAATTTCCAAATTATTTAAACTACATATCCCTCAACAGTTCGTACTACTCATACAATTTATTATATGATAGACACGTACATTGAATATTATATGATAGACACGTACATTGAACAACATTTATTATATGATAGACACGTTCAACGTAAGTTGAACAATTCTTATTCAAAATCTAGACGAACTTCTACCTGGCCTGCTTCAAGGCAGTAAACTAAGTCCAACTCTTTTTAAAATTTTTATGTTAGATCTTATTAATTTGTTGAATAAAACTACAAATTCCTTTTTGTATGCTGATGACCTTGTCACATACGAAATAATGGAAAATCTAATAATAGGAGTGGAAAAAATACAACACAATATGCAAAACATACATCAATGGAGTTTTCAGAATGGATTGGATATTAATTGGGAAAATCATCATTTACAATTTTCACAAAAAACGTATACAACATCTTCCACAAACAAGTATTAATGGCAAACAATTAAAATTTACGAAACACTTGAAATATTTAGAACTTAATCTTGATACCACCTTATCCTGGAAGTCCCACCTTCAATATTAAACTAAAGAAGGAACCAAATATCACAATATTTTGAAGAGTATGAGTGCTAAAAAATGGGGAATACAACCTCATGTGCTGAACTTGATTAATCAACAGACATTAAGAGCAAGAATATTATACGGATCCATGTTTTATAATACAAATTATTCAATGTTTTATACAAAAATTCAACAACTTCATTATGATATGATTAAGACAATATTATCTCAACCAGCTTTTTGCCCAAGGAATGCAATCTTCGAAGCTACAATGAATGTACCGATAGAAATAAGAATATTCCAACATATGGCAAAGTTTTTACTTTCTCGGATGGCAAAAACTTCCTGAATTATAATTAAAAAACTGGAAAATATGGAAATTATAAATCAAAGTAAAAAACTTCCTTACCAAAAATCACTGCCATGGATCTTTACTGTCTTTAAGAATATAAAAGAATTGCAAGCTAACATAGCAAAAGTTCCAAGTATACTAGCATACTTATTCAATTATAATATTAACTTAATAAAAATTCCAGCCATTATTCCACAATATGTACAATTTCATAAATTTGAAAACTTACATAATATATATAAAACATTTGGCAATTTTATATAGATTCTCTTCCAAAAGAATATACACTTATATTCAGATGCATCAAAACAAAAAAATAAACAAGTCGGTGCTGCCTTATTGATACCGCAGTTACATATACAGAAACAATACAAACTACCTTCTAATATGTCTGTGTTTGAAGGTGAAGCTTTCGCCATAAGACAAGCATTTTTACTTATTAAAAAACTCAATCTTAAACATGCCTGTATAAAAGATGCCTGTACGGATGCATTGAGTGTTACTAATATACAAATTCCTTACTATAATTTCAAATATATTATCAAAAATAAAATAGAAATATTAATCACCCAATGGAAAAAGAAAAAAAGAGAAGGTCCTGGCAAGCATTACTGGAGTTTAGCGGATAATTTGGAAGTTAACAATTGGGAAGTATTAAGAATGTGGTCCAGATCGAAAATTGTGCTATTTTATCGTGTAATATTCAACACAGCATTAACACACACAAAAAAAAAACTGTTTTGTATAAGGAAAAAAGATACAAATATTTGTTGGTGCGGAAAAAATGGTAATCTAAATTATTTCATATTCTTTTGTGAAATATTACAAAACAAAAGAAAAGAGTTTATAACACATTTATTGAATAACTTTTATACGTTCCCAATTACAGTTGAAATGATAATAACTTCAAGAAATTGGATGCTTATTAAAAGACTCTTAGGTCCGTTTTATAGTCAAGCGGAGCTCCGCGCACCGCCGTCCGCCCTCCGCGTGCGTGCTTACACAGTCATCCATAGCTACGCGTCACGTGATTATATACAGGATTCTTCTCAGTCAGTGTTGCGAGTCAACATGAAAAGATCGAAAGAACAATAGTGGCATCTTAATATTTCTGTAAGAAGAGAAAACGAAGAACACAGAAAAATAAATGTCTCAAGATTCATCCCTTAGTTTCTCAAAGAAGTCTGAAGGGAGCTTTATTTCTGTGTATATAGATTTGCAAGAAGACGAGAAGAAGTATTTCAATAATTTCCGTACGTCAATTCAGTCGTTCGATGACCTAATTGAAAAAAATCCATCGAAATTATAAAAATATAGTTTAAATAGAATCCATATGCACGTTCTTAAAATACAGCACTTTCCTTTAAAAATGTACAGTGGATTGAAGATTTAAAAATGTCATGATATTGTTTTTTAACAAATGAAAATAACGAATGTTTGTACATTTGGTTAGAACTTCACATCCAATCAACTATTTAATAATAGAGATAAATTATTTGCCTCAATTTATCTTTTTTCATTGTCCATACCTTCATTTTTACAACAAAAATATTTTACATATCTCGTTCCATGCCTGTTCACGAATGTCAAGCTTTTTGTATTCCTCACAAGAGGGATCCCATTAACAAGGCGATAATTTAACCTCCGTGATAATTGAAACTGAAACTGAAATTTGAAATTTGTTGAAAGGCGAAAAATTACAATAGTCACGTACTGTTAACAAGGGTACATTCGAGGCACCACATGTACAGTTCCAATAAAGCAAAGGCATTAATTGGAAGTTCGAATTAAACATAGACATTGTAGCTAAATTAAAAATAACACTAAAAATATGAAAATAGTATTATAGAACAGTATAAAATATTATTTAGCAACTCACTATCAAAAATAAGAAAAGAAATCTGGATCAATTTTCATTTTGCTTTTGCTACCATGCACGTTTCTTTTTAGATTTTAAAGAGAAGTGGCTGCCCCGCGCGCGGAGTTCCGCTTGACTATGTAAGCAGCCATTTGTTTAATGGCCCTATCTGCCTCACGGAGCAGACTATGTAAGCACCCATAAGAAGAGTTCGACGTGACTGTAACGGGCCTTACAGTACATACAGGATAACTTAAAACTATATAAAAAAATAACATGACGAATAATATGTTACATATATATATTTAATTCACATCAAATATTTGGAAAGTCAGGGAAATAACTATTGCCACTATAATTCACTTGTAACAGCATGATCATGAAAAGTTGAAGAACTAATATGAGCATTTCAAAGATTTAAAAAAAAAGGAAAGAAAGAAAGAAAAAAAGAAAACTCAACATTTAAAACTCCCAGTTTTTCAACTATCATTCAAATGTTATAAATTATCATTAATACAATTTTATTTTGGACAATCATAGGGAACAGGCCATCTGAACCTAAGCTTGGGCCAAACTACACGGCATCTTATAGACGCCGAACGGAATGGTTATCTATCTGACAGAATATATATCTGGCACAGCACGTAGAACGAACCACGGGTTAAAGTAACTGACAACTTCCTGATATCTAATTCTGACTGATAGTAATTAGAAATAATATAAGGATATTGTAGGACTGGCCCTATAGAGAATTAAAGTACAAATAAAAGGGATAATTTAGAAAGAAACTTATTTACTTTTCTACTGTCAGGAGTTTTACATCAGTTATAATTGTCAATAAGTGAAGGCTAGGGTAGACCCTATAATAAAATTAAGACAAACATACATACTTCCACAATTTAATATCCATCAATCACATCTCAGGTGCTTGTAAAACGAGATGAACTTTTTAGAAAATCATGCACCCTCCGTTTATTATCAAATAGACTAATGCTTAAATTCTTAATTCTTATTTGAAACGCAAGTATTTACCTTTTTTTAACTTTTTTCTTTGATGCCAACTTTTGGCTGCTAATATTGTAGCTTCCAAAACGTGGTTAGTCCTTTTTGATACCTTGGATTTCAATCCACCTGCTTATGTCCAATCAATTGCTGGAAATCGCTGTTTCATGCTTCGCAGAATTTTTTCGTGTGTAATAAATCATATTTATTCTGTGCTAGCAGGTATGGTGCCGCGTGCCTATACCCTTAGAATCCTCAATTAGCTTCTGTGTTTCACGAAAGACCCCCTCATATACACCAAAAATAATCTACCAGGTCTGCTGTTTCGGTGGTGCGATCCATTATGTACATCTCGGGCCACTTTTAACTTCATTCACTGATAGAAATGCTAAACACGAAATCATTCCATTATGTGTAACCACATATTCATCTTTCTTGTATTGAGTTCCTGAACCTAATTGTTGAAATTTCCTCCACATAGACTGAGACAAATGGTAGAAGCAGTCCTTCATATTTACACTTGATCAAAAAAATATTTTTGACAGCATTCATCATCATAATTTCGAAGTCTATCATAATCAGTGTTTCTTTCAGAAATAATGTTTCGGGGGACACACTACTATCCCGGGGGGCACTGCTGATACTATTCTATGTATTATTATACAGTGAAACCTCTACTAACGGACACCTCTATAAAGCGGACACCTCCCGTAACGGACATATTTTGTAATCCCCAAACACTGTAATATGAAAAATCATATTGGTAAACCTCTTTAAAACGGACACTCTCTAGTACGGACACGGACAGTATTTTCTGACTTTTATAGGTATTATTTACCTCTGTATTACGGACAATTTCTCTAGAAACAAGTTGAAAAATACAGTAAAAGTACATTTTTAGTAATTCATACATGTGTCATCAAGGAAGCATTGTGACAACATTTTGCCGCCTCAACTGTCTACTCAGCAATCCAGATGAAGCATTATCTGTTTAACAACACCCTCATGTCCTTTGCTTGCATTTCACTCACATTCAACCTGTTTTAGACACAAAAGTGATTGACAGTTGCCTGCCGTCTGACGTTATTCTACTGTTCCTCTAGAATCTCTGACTAAACAGAAGACAAATTTAGTATCTTCTGCCCTCGGGTACGCATATTGCCTAAAATCAGACACTACTGCACTGCAATTAGGCCCTAACCCACAAATTAAAGGAACATACTGTAAACGTAGTAAGTAGTGATAAGTGTAAAGTGCAGAAAACTATACAATCTTATTTCCATGTTGTGTCTAGAACATAGACTATTGAATGGCAGAGGATAATGCAGGTTCAGTATTATTTGGTAATATTCGTAAATACATGATTCACGCAATTATTTTTTCTAATTGGATATTACATTGTTTACTAATTTACGAAAGGAAATATTGACACCTCTCTATAGCGGACAATTTTTGATTCCCCACGGCTGTCCGCTTTAGAGAGGTTTCACTGTATTATAAATGTTTTGGTCTGATCGGGGAATTACTCTCAGAGCTCTGGGGGGACAGTGCTCCCCCAAAGACAGGTCTTGAAGAAACACTGATCATAATAGTTACACGGTCAGTTATTACGAGAGTCCGGATTTTTATGTAATATCAACCCCTAAATATGTACATAAATATGTAACAAAAATCGCTTAAAATGTAAGAAATATGTAATATTATATAAGTATATGTAATATTACATATGTTACATATTTATGAAAACGTAATACTAACACGCTTATGAGTATGCAATATTTAAACGAATTATGAAAATAAAAAGGAAAATCTATTATACTTTATCCTGCTTAATGCAAGTCACCAAATGAAGTGAAACGCTTGAACAGCTGAGACAGCCATATGTCACTGACGTGACTGATTGCAGGATAATAAATATCAGACGCGAATGAAGGAAGATGTGAATCGGCTAGAGAGAAACAGGAAAACCCCGAGAAAAGCAATGCATACGGCATTTGTACGTCAGAAATCTCATGTGGTGTGGTGTGATCCCGTTTCAAATCTAGAACCTTTTACACTAAATGCGCATCCGTTACCATGGCCCAATCTTGAAATGAATTATACGCAATATACAAATTTAAATACTAAAAGCAACTGAAGACGAAATGTATTGTTTTATATATATATATTTCATGCAGGGAAAAGCAGTCCTATATCTTTTAAACAATACCAGCTGAACTAAGATTGAAGAATATTTCCACTAATGAACATTTTTAATTTGAAATAAAGTACTTACAAAAGACGTGCCTGTAGTTCAACTGTGTGTTGTTGCACAATGGGTTACAAGGTACATTTCCAAATGATCAGAAGTAAAATTTTGTCGGCGATCGGATAAAATATTCTTGTATGCAGAGAATGATCTCTCCCCATCACATGAGGTAACAGGAGCGTATTTCAACAGGGGGATGTAGTTGGGGGAAATATCTTCAGGGCGAGTTCTTGTTTCACCACTGAGAATCTCACACACTGCCAATAGGCTGTCATAACCCGGGTTTCTTTCCAGCACTGCATTTAGTTTCTTTCGAACTTTTTCTCGTACATCTCCACACACACCTTGCAGCAGTCTCTTTGCATACTCTATGATTTCCATGGATTCCGGAAGAGGCTGCCCAACAGTCTCTAGCTTTTTAATGCTTGTAGGTAGCCAACCAAAATTGATGTCTATGTATGCGATGTCACACATTACTTTTGAGTCATTAAACAGTTTCTGAGTAATGACAACTGACACAGCAGACTCCGATGGAAATGAATGAACAACAGGCTTTTTTTTTTTTTTTTTTTTTTAATGTTCATTGTAGAAATGTACTGCCTGTATCCAAGTGCCCTATCGCATTAGCACAGGCTCCGGAGGAAATGGCATGTCTGGCAGTTGATTACTGTAAACTTGAACACGTTGTGGCGCCTTAACAAAGATTTTTTTCGTGGAAGAAAGTAGTTGGTTTACTTCACAAAAGTTGCCTCTTACCTCTTCAGCACGCTGAGGAGCATCGGCCATACAAGTGAAATGAATTAAGTGAGGGTAAAAAAAACTGTAAGTGCTCTAGCCGCTTTTAACATGTACGCTGCACTGTCTGTATTGAGAACAAAGTAGTATTGGCCCCACTCTACCGAACTCTTAATAATCCAATTTTGGGTCCCCATGCACCATAGTGAATGAATTAGGGATGCTTTGGCCCGGGATTACGTCACCTATTGAAATTTTGCTTATGCTTATTTAGGGGCCATGCACGATGGTACGAATGAATCAGAGGTACCTTGGCCAGACTATGACGTAATAGAATTGGGAGTATTGGATCAGAGGTCATGATGATTGTTTAAAATTACTAAAAATATGATCTTGATGATTCATTACGTTATGAAATAGTACAGGTTTACGAATGTTTTCGTTCCCTTTTATGGCATAAAATTTGGAGATTGTTATATCTTTGATGAGATGGACTAACACGGGTGCAAATGAAATCTTTAGTTTTACGTCCCACGATTATGCCGGTTAGGCTAAAGGCCCATACAGCAGAGGTGAACGCTCTACCACTGAGCCACCGCACCTTTACTGATATGAATGAATTAGAGGTAGTTGGTTCGAGCTAATATGTTCGTTTGACGTCACTGAACTGGGATTTTTTTAGCTTGGAGCTTATGATGGCTTGTTTCGTTCCCTTTTATGGGTATAAAATTACCAAAACAAGGTCTGATCTCTTTCTTGATGACCTATTACAGTATGAATTAGTAGACCCCAGTAATAGTATAAATTAGTATTAGTATTAATATGAAACTCGAAAACTTTGGAGTTCCTCCGTAGCTAACCGGTTAGCGTATGCGCCTTTAACGTGGGAGACCAGGGTTCGATTTCCGGAAGAAGCTCATGCGGTTCGGATTGTTATCCCTTTGATGAGATGGACTAACACTGGTGCAAATGAAATCTTTAGTTTTACGTCCCACGATTAGGCTAAAGGAGACGGTGACGATGAGAAAGGAATAAAAGTGTGGGAGAAAATTGGAGCATAATGTTGTCCACCACAAAACTATTTTCGAGGAGTTTAAATCAGGGACCACATACAGCAGAGGTGAACGTTCTACCACTAAGCCACCGCACCTTTACTGGTATGAATGAATTAGAGGTAGTTGGTTCGTTTGACGTCACTGAACTGGGATTTTTTAGCTTGGAGCTTATGATGGCTTGTTTCGTTCCCTTTTATGACTATAAAATTACCAAAACAAGGTTTGATCTCTTTCTTGATGATCTATTACATTATGAATTAGTAGACCCCAGTAATAGTATAAATTAGTATTAGTATTAATATGAAACTCGAAAACTTTGGAGTTCCTTTGTGGCTAACCGGTTAGCGTATGCGCCTTTAACGTGGGAGACCAGAGTTCGATTCCCGGAAGGAGCTCATGCGGTTCGGATTGTTATCTCTTTGATGAGATGGACTAGCACTGGTGCAAATGAAAAATCTTTAGTTTTACGTCCCACGATTATGCCGATTATGCTAAAGGAGACGGTGACGATGAGAAAGGAATGAAAGTGTGGGAGAAAAATGGAGCATAATGTTGTCCACCACAAAACTATTTTTCTCGGGGGTTTGAACCAGGACCCCATACAGCAGAGGTGAACGCTCTACCACTGAGCCACCACGTCCCTTATTGGTGCAAATGAAGTAGAGATAATTGGTTTGAGCTAATGTGTTTGACGTCGGGCTGACCCTATTTCACTTTTGGGACCCCACATGGACCATAGTGAATGAGTTAGAGATGCTTTGGTTTGGGATTGCATTACCTATTGTAATTATGCTTATGTTTACTCAGGGGCAGGGATCACTCAGGACACATAAGATCACCTTAATTTACATCAGGAGTTGGGGGGAGGAGGGGAGTATCGGACCTTGTTCCCTTTGATGATTATCGATTTTGGAGCCTTATTACGTTATATGGAGGCGTATTTAAAATTATTTCCTTAAATTTGATAAGTACTTTGTGATCCACTTTGTTCCGTTTCAGGGGTGAACATGGATACCTTGCAATCGTACCGAGTTCGATTCTTGGTGCTAGTTTAGGAAATGTTGAATTTAACGTCCCCAACGAAAAAACGATGGTGATGAGAAATGATAGGACGAAACAGGAGAAAACATGTTCCCTTTTAGAGGTACAAAATTGCCAAAATATAAACGTAAGCAATACGTTGTACCACGTGTTTGGTCTTTTGGTCCAATTTATCCTCTTGGATGAGGCCCTATTACCTTATATAGTTATATGGGCATATACAGGGGTTCATTATCTTTCATAAGATATGGGTATATTTGTGCACCCCTTTAAAATTTGGGTGGAGTACTTTGGCCCACACCATTTAATTTTGGAAATTAGTCAATTTAAACATTTGGTATAATAGTATAGGACCCTAATATATATTATTATAAATTTGGGTGGTCCACCTTGTTCCTTTTAGGGGCACAAAATTACCAAATTTTACTGCAACCACGTGTTTGGTATTTTGGCTCATTTTAACACCTTGGATGAGGTCCTATTACCTTATATAGTTATATGGACGTATACAGATGTACATTTCCTATTATAAGACATACGTACATTTGTGCACCCCTTTAAAATTTGGGAGGAGTACCATAGCCACCCCTTAAATTTTGGAAATTTTCCAGTTTAAGGATTCGGTATTATACTACTGGACTCTAATATGTATCATGATAAATTTGGGTGGTTCACTTCGTTCCGTTTTAGGGGTACAAAATTGCCAAAATATAAACATAAGCAATATGATGTATCACGTGTTTGGTTTTTTTTGATCCAATTTATCCTCTTGGATGAGGATCTATTACCTTATATGGTTATATGGTCATGTATAGGGGTCTATTCCCTATCATAAGACATAGGTACATTTGTGCATCCCTTGAAAGTTTTGGGAATGGTACCTTGGCCCACCCCTTAAATTTTAGAAATTGCCCAACCACGTGTTTGGTCTTTTGGCCTAATTTATTCTCTTGGATGATGTCCTATTACATTATATGGTTATATGGTTATATATAGGGGTCTATGCCCTATCATAAGACATAGGTACATTTGTGCACCCCTTTAAAAATTTGGGAGGTGTACCCTGGACTACCCCTTAAATTTTGGAAATCGCCCAATTTAAACATTTGGTATAATAGTATAGAACCCTAATATAGATCACTATAATACCCCTATGCACTCCTCTTAAGCTTTTTGATAAGAGAGAACCACGATACTTTAAGGTTACCTTCTTGGTCTTGGTGTTAGTTCGTGTAATTTATATCTTAAATAACATTGACGGTTTAGTTAAAATCATCTCAAAATATTTTAGTCAAAATTTTTCACTGAGTGCAAAGAGGGAATTGTTTCACGGTTAACCGCCAAAACGTTATCCGGTTTTTAACTATTCGATTAAAAATTATCGGTTTTTAACTATTCGATTAACAAATAAACGGTTTTTAACTATTCGATTAAATTTTTTGAGTCCACTAATTTCCAGTTATTACAAAAGTTCAAGTGAAAATTTGAAACTAAATTTTTCGAACTCAAATTTTTCAAATCAAAAATATTCAAACTGAAATTTTCGAATTAAAAACATCAAACTAAACTTTTCGAACAAAAAAGTTGAAATCAATATTTTCGAATTCAAATTTTCAAACAAAAGAAATCAAACTGAAATTTTCGAATTATAAACATCGAACCAAAATTTGAAATAAAACTTTTCGAATTCAACTTTTTAAAACCAAACAATTTCACACTGAAATATTTTAAACTAGAAATTCTAAACTAAAATTTTCGAATCAAAACATTTCAATCCAATTTTAGAACTAGAAAGTTGAAACTAAAATTTTCGAACAAAAAAAATGAAATAAAACTTTTCGAATTCAAATTTTTTCAAACCACACAATTTCACACTGAAATTTTTGAACTAGAAATTTTAAATTGAAATTTTCGAAAAATGAAATCAAAATTTTCGAACCAAAACATTTCAGTCCAAATTTTTGAACTAGAAAGTTGAAACTAAAATTTTCGAATTCAAATTTTTGAAACCAATCAGTTTCACACTGAAATTTTTGAACTAGAGATTTTAAGCTAAAATTTTTCGAAAAAATGGAATCAAAATTTTCGAACCAAAACATTTCAATCCAAATGTTAGAACTAGAAAGTGGAAACTAAAATTTTCGAATTAAAAGTTTCAACCTGTTTTCGAACTAAAAAATTTTTATAACGAAATTTTCAAATCAAATTTTTGGACCTAAAATTTCAAACCAAAATTGTCGAACTGAAAGTTAAAGTTTCCAACAAAAGAAATAATTCGAAATTTTCAGTTTGATTTCTTTTGTTTGAAAATTTGAATTCGAAAATATTGATTTCAACTTTTTTGTTCGAAAAGTTTAGTTTGATGTTTTTAATTCGAAAATTTCAGTTTGAATATTTTTGATTTGAAAAATTTGAGTTCGAAAAATTTAGTTTCAAATTTTCACTTGAACTTTTGTAATAACTGGAAATTAGTGGACTCAAAATTTAATCGAATAGTTAAAAACCGTTTATTTGTTAATCGAATAGTTAAAAACCGATAATTTTTAATCGAATAGTTAAAAACCGGATAACGTTTTGGCGGTTAACCGTGAAACAATTCCCTCTTTGCACTCAGTGAAAAATTTTGACTAAAATATTTTGAGATGATTTTAACTAAACCGTCAATGTTATTTAAGATATAAATTACACGAACTAACACCAAGACCAAGAAGGTAACCTTAAAGTATCGTGGTTCTCTCTTATCAAAAAGCTTAAGAGGAGTGCATAGGGGTATTATAGTGATCTATATTAGGGTTCTATACTATTATACCAAATGTTTAAATTGGGCGATTTCCAAAATTTAAGGGGTAGTCCAGGGTACACCTCCCAAATTTTTAAAGGGGTGCACAAATGTACCTATGTCTTATGATAGGGCATAGACCCCTATATATAACCATATAACCATATAATGTAATAGGACATCATCCAAGAGAATAAATTAGGCCAAAAGACCAAACACGTGGTTGGGCAATTTCTAAAATTTAAGGGGTGGGCCAAGGTACCATTCCCAAAACTTTCAAGGGATGCACAAATGTACCTATGTCTTATGATAGGGAATAGACCCCTATACATGACCATATAACCATATAAGGTAATAGATCCTCATCCAAGAGGATAAATTGGATCAAAAAAAACCAAACACGTGGTACATCATATTGCTTATGTTTATATTTTGGCAATTTTGTACCCCTAAAACGGAACGAAATGAACCACCCAAATTTATCATGATACATATTAGAGTCCAGTAGTATAATACCGAATGCTTAAACTGGAAAATTTCCAAAATTTAAGGGGTGGCTATGGTACTCCTCCCAAATTTTAAAGGGGTGCACAAATGTACGTATGTCTTATAATAGGAAATGTACATCTGTATACGTCCATATAACTATATAAGGTAATAGGACCTCATCCAAGGTGTTAAAATGAGCCAAAATACCAAACACGTGGTTGCAGTAAAATTTGGTAATTTTGTGCCCCTAAAAGGAACAAGGTGGACCACCCAAATTTATAATAATATATATTAGGGTCCTATACTATTATACCAAATGTTTAAATTGACTAATTTCCAAAATTAAAGGGTGTGGGCCAAAGTACTCCACCCAAATTTTAAAGGGGTGCACAAATATACCCATATCTTATGAAAGATAATGAACCCCTGTATATGCCCATATAACTATATAAGGTAATAGGGCCTCATCCAAGAGGATAAATTGGACCAAAAGACCAAACACGTGGTACAACGTATTGCTTACGTTTATATTTTGGCAATTTTGTACCTCTAAAAGGGAACATGTTTTCTCCTGTTTCGTCCTATCATTTCTCATCACCATCGTTTTTTCGTTGGGGACGTTAAATTCAACATTTCCTAAACTAGCACCAAGAATCGAACTCGGTACGATTGCAAGGTATCCATGTTCACCCCTGAAACGGAACAAAGTGGATCACAAAGTACTTATCAAATTTAAGGAAATAATTTTAAATACGCCTCCATATAACGTAATAAGGCTCCAAAATCGATAATCATCAAAGGGAACAAGGTCCGATACTCCCCTCCTCCCCCCAACTCCTGATGTAAATTAAGGTGATCTTATGTGTCCTGAGTGATCCCTGCCCCTGAGTAAACATAAGCATAATTACAATAGGTAATGCAATCCCAAACCAAAGCATCTCTAACTCATTCACTATGGTCCATGTGGGGTCCCAAAAGTGAAATAGGGTCAGCCCGACGTCAAACACATTAGCTCAAACCAATTATCTCTACTTCATTTGCACCAATAAGGGACGTGGTGGCTCAGTGGTAGAGCGTTCACCTCTGCTGTATGGGGTCCTGGTTCAAACCCCCGAGAAAAATAGTTTTGTGGTGGACAACATTATGCTCCATTTTTCTCCCACACTTTCATTCCTTTCTCATCATCACCGTCTCCTTTAGCATAATCGGCATAATCGTGGGACGTAAAACTAAAGATTTTTCATTAAGATTTTTCATTTGCACCAGTGTTAGTCCATCTCATCAAAGAGATAACAATCCGAACCGCATGAGCTCCTTCCGGGAATCGAACTCTGGTCTCCCACGTTAAAGGCGCATACGCTAACCGGTTAGCCACAAAGGAACTCCAAAGTTTTCGAGTTTCATATTAATACTAATACTAATTTATACTATTACTGGGGTCTACTAATTCATAATGTAATAGATCATCAAGAAAGAGATCAAACCTTGTTTTGGTAATTTTATAGTCATAAAAGGGAACGAAACAAGCCATCATAAGCTCCAAGCTAAAAAATCCCAGTTCAGTGACGTCAAACGAACCAACTACCTCTAATTCATTCATACCAGTAAAGGTGCGGTGGCTTAGTGGTAGAACGTTCACCTCTGCTGTATGTGGTCCCTGATTTAAACTCCTCGAAAATAGTTTTGTGGTGGACAACATTATGCTCCAATTTTCTCCCACACTTTTATTCCTTTCTCATCGTCACCGTCTCCTTTAGCCTAATCGTGGGACGTAAAACTAAAGATTTCATTTGCACCAGTGTTAGTCCATCTCATCAAAGGGATAACAATCCGAACCGCATGAGCTTCTTCCGGAAATCGAACCCTGGTCTCCCACGTTAAAGGCGCATACGCTAACCGGTTAGCTACGGAGGAACTCCAAAGTTTTCGAGTTTCATATTAATACTAATACTAATTTATACTATTACTGGGGTCTACTAATTCATACTGTAATAGGTCATCAAGAAAGAGATCAGACCTTGTTTTGGTAATTTTATACCCATAAAAGGGAACGAAACAAGCCATCATAAGCTCCAAGCTAAAAAAATCCCAGTTCAGTGACGTCAAACGAACATATTAGCTCGAACCAACTACCTCTAATTCATTCATATCAGTAAAGGTGCGGTGGCTCAGTGGTAGAGCGTTCACCTCTGCTGTATGGGCCTTTAGCCTAACCGGCATAATCGTGGGACGTAAAACTAAAGATTTCATTTGCACCCGTGTTAGTCCATCTCATCAAAGATATAACAATCTCCAAATTTTATGCCATAAAAGGGAACGAAAACATTCGTAAACCTGTACTATTTCATAACGTAATGAATCATCAAGATCATATTTTTAGTAATTTTAAACAATCATCATGACCTCTGATCCAATACTCCCAATTCTATTACGTCATAGTCTGGCCAAGGTACCTCTGATTCATTCGTACCATCGTGCATGGCCCCTAAATAAGCATAAGCAAAATTTCAATAGGTGACGTAATCCCGGGCCAAAGCATCCCTAATTCATTCACTATGGTGCATGGGGACCCAAAATTGGATTATTAAGAGTTCGGTAGAGTGGGGCCAATACTACTACTAACAAGGACTTTTTCTGCCTGAACTCCTCCCGGTCACAACACTTTAAGACCATCGTTTACAAAGCGAGCAATCGTGGAATGATTCGTGCGTTCCAGCAATTTACTCGCAATAAGATAGGATTTAGATGGAGCATCTTCACTTATCTTTCCAATCACGAAATTTGCTACATAACGTCCCAAAAAAGTATGTTGTTTCGTCCACAGAAATCCAAATATATGAGCTACCTATTTCTGCCTTAATGGTATCTATAGCTTTCCTATAACAAACATCGAGATAACACTTTCGAAGAGTGGATTCGTCAGGAATTCGACGCCCGCAGTACTTCTCCAGAAAAGCACGGTATTTTGGCACTTGAACTCTGTTCCAAGGAATGCTGCTATCATTGCTTTGCACAAGTCTTTGAAAAACTCACTCACTGAAGTATCTTGATGCATTTGTGTCAAGAGTACTTGTTTTTTTGCAGTTCGCAGATTGTTATTTCTTGCATGGAGTGCACTTCGTACATGTTGTTCTGAGATTTCATTGAACATTCAATTTTTTTATCACACACTTGGCACAACACCACTTTACCGTCCGTAGTAAACGCATCATCGATAGTTACCCACGACCGCAATTTCGCGGATAAAGTTGAGGCAACCGGAGCGATTTCTAATTTCGACAGTCAATACAGACAGTCGACAGTCAACTGCAATATTATGGGGCGTTTACACTTAGTCGATTTGCGTTCGATTCAGTTGAATTGACGTCACTTTCAACTTAATCGACAGTGTAAACGGGACTTCAATTTAATCGCTTGTTGTTCGAAGGCGACTAATCGACTGGCAACTGAATTGAAAGACGTTCTATTTTCTTCTGTTATAACACCGCAAATTGTACCAATTACTGCTTGCTTGGACATCTTTAAAATTGCCAGTCGATTTCGAATCGATCAGAGGAGAGCGAGTCGACAAGCAGCATTCAATTTCGGTTGAAACAATTGAACACATCCATCGATCTGATTCGGCCTAGTTGCTTCGATTTAGTCGCAAATGGAACGAGTCGATTTAGCCGTGCGACTAAATCGACCAAGTGTAAACGCCCCATTAGAGTACTGTCCTCCTGTCATTCAGCTGAACAAGCGAAGTTCTTTGAAAGCTTAGGTTACCTGCTATGATATTGCCATTGTTGCCAGGTTCTTGGAACGAACTCTTGCAGTAAATTCCTGGAAGCATACAGTTTTAACTTGAATTGCAGGATTTGCTTTCATCTTTTTCCCGTCCGACCTTCATTTTAGGAACTTCCTGGCCAGTCGCCTGTCAGGCACGTGCTTTGTTTTCTTCCGGAGTTGAGAATAAAGGGCACTGCTAATGTATCCCGAGGCAGGATTTTTACTTGTTTCTTCTTATATTTCTCTTGTTATCGGCGAAAATTCTGAGAAACATGGTTTGACAAATGAAAAAAAGAGATATTTCTCTTTCAGTAAAGAAACGAAAACATAGACATGACAAAATTGAATCTGGATGCAAGCCTTGCACAGTTGGAGAGTTTATTTTTTTAAATTTTAAATTAAAAGTTCAGTAAACCCAAAATTTTAAAACAGTTTTATGTAAAAAAAAAAAAAAAAAAAAAAAAATGTAGAAATCATAGAAATATGTAATATTGGTCAAAATATGTAAATATATGTAATATGAAACTTGAGTTGAAGCACCCTACAGGTGTGAATCACAAACATTTAAGGATTTGACGAACCTACATATGAAGAAAAAAATACGAGTATGTAATTACATACAAATCCGGACATTAGTTATTACGTTTAGAGAAGCAGACATTTGCTACTATACATCTCATATCTCAGAACGGTAGCTCGATATCATTTACAGTTTTTGCTGTATGGAAATCAATATTGAAGCCGGAAGTGTTAGTAAATTAAAACCACTTTCGGTTTTTGTAGTGATAGAGTTCAGATGGTAGACCTATATTTTCTTGAGAATCTAAATCGATTCCAAAAAAACCACTTGTTACTATATATTAAAGGTTTTGTTCTATGGCGATTAAATGCATGGACAAACAGACGGACATAGCCATTTGATAAGACTTCTAATACTTATGCGTAAAATAGTTCGGAAGCCCAAAAAATGTTAACCAGGGAAATACACTCTTGAATAGTGATTCAGATCTCACTTGAGCCCCGTTTCACATATCAAAGGAATATTTATTTACCGGAATAGCAGTTTGAGCTTCCGTTGCTTATATTTTTAACTTTATAAAATCTTATAATTATAAACGAATTCTAGAGCAATTTTAATGAGAAGGTCGTTTTGTTTTAAATATCCAAGTTATTATTTAATTTTGGAGATTTTCTGGAAATTTATATATAATTATGCCTTCATATGCTTCACTACCTGTGAAACGGAATAAATATTTTAAAAAAGAACTAGTTAATGATTTCTTGTTATTTTTTATGCATGACAAATAATAACTTCCTTGGAGAATGTTAATAATGGTCTTGGAAGAAAAACGCTGATCGAAAGATAACGAGAGGTGCTGGATCCACGGCTGAGTGGACACCTGCAAAATTTCTTATCTGATTACTTCCAACGACAGTTCTCGGTTCGATGAGCACAGGAAAGAATTAGTCCCAGAAGCGACAATCCTATTAGCGACAGGAACTGTTATCTGTCCTATGAGCGACCGATTCATTTACATTGAGATGATGGAAGATAATATACCATCTCGTAAAGTATGTTTGCTTCTTGCGTTATTAGCGCCCGAACAACCTTGGTATGAAATATGTACGTGGCAGTGATACTGTTCGTCAAATATATTTTTCCTCTACTGTGAGTGCAAATAAAACTTATTTTAATTTTGAGTTAGATTTGACATAAAACATATCAAATAACTTAACGAGAAAACATTGATATTTCCATGAAAAGTATATTCCTATGTAATTACTGAAAATCCAGTTGTAATATCCTCTTTCTTCAAAAGTTCTGTTTTCTGTTCTGTTGATTCAAATCTAATTACTCACTAAGCACAGTAATATATTTTATTTAGAAAAACTTAAACGTGTAACAGTTTTGCCAACTATCTACTTTTTAGACTTCCTAAGACTCTAAGAATAAAATAAAAAAAAAAATGTCAATGATAAAAGGCAGCTTTTGAGATCCCTTACATCTGATTGGCTATTCTCAACCAATCCCACCAATTACAATGCAGTTCACACTAAACAATCCAAAAGGTAAACAAACTCTTTAAACTACCTTCTTCCCTATTGTAAGCTACTAAAACGTAAACTAATTGCTTAATTTGCCTTCCTCCCGTGTTTTGACTTATACATAAAAGCTTGCCGTGTAGGAATCTGAAACCTTATAACTAGACGAACTGTTAAGTCCTGCGAGAGATTTGTAACTTGTGTAATAATTTCTTCGAATACACCGTGCTTTCAGATTTCTTTGATATCCTCAAGTGGTGAACACCCTCTTTCCATGGGCGCCCCTGGCTCACAAAAATGTATACGTAATATAGCAAACCACATATATTAAATATCAGATATACCAGGCGTGATACAGCAACCATATGGAGATGAGTAAGATGCCCTTCCCTAGAAAATTTTCTTCGGGCGCCCCTACCTCTTTCTGATTTCTTTCTTATGCCATAAACATATTCAATCTAAACTTATGCTCCGTATAATTTTAACATGAAATTTTTAATTATATTAGAATCATAGACAAAGGCGGAGCTACTCTAAGTATTTAGTTAGTTTTCCCCTTGATATAGTCAATGTATTCATAGAAATTAATTCAAAAATATTATATTAGGAGAAACGTATAAAAGATTGTTAATGTAATGAGAGCATTCTCACGTATTAAATTCAGGTAGAGCAAAATTTTTCATAGTACATTTTGTTAGATTCTAAATCACATTAGCATGAAACAAGTTAAAGAAGAGAAACCCTTATCTTCTTCCATTATCTTAGTATGAACGAATCGGTGACTCATAAGGCAGTTAACAGATCGAATCGGTCGCTCATAGGACAGTTAACAGTTTCTGTCGCTAATAGGACTGTCGCAAGTGGGAAGACACCGTTTTACAGTGAGTCCTAGTGCGACAATTAAGAAGGGATTCTGCCAGGATTTTTAGTTTGGGCCGTAAAGTCAGAATTGGAAGGGTGTAAGTGGTTTGAACAGTTTGTATCGAATTTTTACTGTAAATGAATAAATAAAGTTGGGAGTTCTTTCAAGAAGGTGGGGGGTCATTTCCCCACCCACAGGGGAAAGGGAACTGCCGGAAATCTAATAAGATATTAGTATCATAAAATGTCACAAATAGGGTAAAACGGAAGCAGATAAAATTTTAGTACTCCCCCCACCCCCACAGATCTAGTGCCTTTTTCTGCATAAGTTAGTACGAAATATTGTTGCTGGGTGGTCACACTGATCAGATGTGGACTGCTTTCTCTTGACGCCAACCTTATTATGTTCTGTTTCTGATAATTGGATTTCTTAATCTAGGCAATACTTTAAGTAGTGACTAACAGGAAAACTGTGTGTAGTTCTGTAGCGAAAGACATCTTACAATTTCAACTCTGACGTCCAATTCCAAAACGGCTTTTGTCCATTTACAGAAAATCCCAGAAAACCAAGAAAAACTAGGATCGGTGCGTTTTGTAGAAGTTGATATATTTGAGGATGTTCAGGTTTTTCACATGAACATACTGAAGTATTCCCAGTTTTACAAAACATACAGATGCTTTTTTTTTTTAAATAGTTTTCTGAGATTTTCTGTAAATGGACAAGAGCCATTTCGGAACTGAACGACTCAACTGATCTATAATCACAGTTCTGACACAACCTATGATTTACGATAACATTTTCTTTAACTTTCTACTCACGAAATCACCCTGTTCGTAAACGGCAAACGTTTCACTACGTTATGCAGATTCCTAATGATAAACGATGTCGCTAATAGGTGCCGCTAGCGTCCAGACAATTTACCATTTAGAAATATTGTAATTTTGATTTCGACTTAAAGGTTGTACAGTTTGAATTTAATTATTTCAAAATAAGACAAGAGCTGTAAATTTATTTAGATTTGAGCATTAATAGAGGGTCATCCAGAAAATAAAGAACATTTAGTAATACAAAATAAAAAAACAACAATATTTATTTGAAAGAAAATTCTGTTCCATTCCTGAAGCTTCCCTCACTTTTCCACATTATCACCACCTTCATTTAAACATTTGTTGTATCTGGTTATCAGCTTCACAATCCCCATGTTATATTATTCTGCCGCCAGTTCATTAAGCCAGATGATCACTGTATTTTCCAACTCCTCATCACTCCCAGAACGTTTACCGCCTAAAAATTATTTCAGCTTGGGGAAAAGGTGGAAATCGCTAGAAGCAAGGTCCGGACTATAAGATGGATGATTAAACATTTCCCATCCGAATTGATCCAGCAATTCTTGAGTTGCAGCAGCACTATGAGGGCGGGCATTGTCGTCGTGAGGAAGCACAATTCTTTCAGAAAACATTTCTCGCATCCTGTTTTAAATAGTTCGCTTTAGTTTTCCTAGAGTCTCACAATAAGGATTTGCTTTGATCGTAGTGCCATTTGGCGTAAAATCTACCAAAAGAACACCTTTACGATCCAGAAAGACGGTTGCCATGTTTCTATGCAGTAACTACCTTACAATGAACTGACGACATGGGAATTCTGAAGCTCGTGAATAGGCACGATAAATATTTAAATGGAGGTGTTGATTATTCCTCCAGAGAGAAGGAAGATTCCGATATATAACGTAAAATGTTTTTCCAATAAATATTGTGCTTTTTCATTTTGTATAACTAAAGGGTCTTTATTTTCTGGATGATTCTCGTATTTGTGAATTTATACAGTAATATACTGTGATTTAATTCGAACTTAGGCTGAATTGTTCAACTCAATTATTTTAAAACGAATAAGTGATGATACTGAACATGAACATGTTGTGGTGTTATTATTATTATTATTATTAGAACAAGGTCCGTAACAATATTTCTACTTCAGTACTAGCTGCCTGTAGGTTGCTAGGAAAACTCAAAGGTAAATAAATAAACTTATTTGTAAATAATTAAGAGGCCATATCACGGCGAAGTTAAAATACCGCTAATTTTACAGTAATTATGTGATATCTTCAAATAGATAAAATATAATCGAAAAGTGGAACAAGAGCTCACTAGACAATATGATTTTACATGAGATACCCTTATCATGACTTACTTATCTGCTTTCGATTTCTAGCCATTTAGAAAATCGGCATTTATTTTCGCGTTTCTAAATGGTTAGAAACGGAAAGCTACTAGATGACTCGGGATAATGGTACCTCATGCAAAATAATATTGTCTAGGGCGCTCTTGTTTCACATTTCAATTATCTTTCACTGGTTAAAACAATGTAACCATATTTTTTCCAATGACGTTACTGTAATAGTATGTCATATGACATACCGCCAACATCCAGTGGCCCACTTGTCAGTAAATGTTGATCGTCGATATAACGACGGATCGAAGGATTGCCGCGAGTGTGCCACTGAGGGCAGGGTTTCGTCGAGTCGAAACACGTATCTAAAGTCGGAATGTTGAAGTTAGCACCGTGTAGCAGCGAGGACTTCATATTGGTCCGCGCTCTTTCATTTCGTCGCTAAGAATCGCGAAGGGGCCAACACGAAATATCGTCAGTCATGTGCATGCGGTTATTATTATATATTATTTTTTCCTGACGAATTGTTTCTAAAGTGAGCTCCGGGGGTCAAGAATAACCCTGCCTCTACATCATTAAGTGAAAAATCTTTAAATGAGTGCGTATAATTTATGAATTTAGATGATAACTGTCGTTGATCATTAGAAAGTAAATGTGGGAAAACTATGAAATAAAGTAAATAGACGCGTGTCATTTTGTTATAAAATTACATGGCGAATGCCTCTTAAGAGCACATAATTAAGCACGATTTTAACCTAGAGTGTACAGAGGGACGAAGGTTCGGACGCAACAAAGTCCTGTACAAAAAAAAAAAAAAAAGAAAAGAAAAGAAAAAGAAAGAAAGAAAAAAGAAAAAGAAAAGAAAGAAAATGAACAAAGAAAAAAAGAAGTTTGCTGACAAGTGTTGCGCTCGGTATGCACTGAAGGCAACCTAATACAGTAAGAAGATCGTTGCCCAACAGATTGGGGATGTTCTCTCCACCACCAGCTTTTATGAAAAGCTGGAAACATGAATAATTAAATTGTATAATTCTTTCATGTAATGCAAAAGATACTAAATTTTGGATGTAGCTTTAACAGGGTTAATGTTGTAATAATAAATGAAATACACAAAATACATATTTCAAAAGATGCAGCAGAATTTGGGTAGGTAGACTAGAATGTTAGGTCTTGAAGAATTGCAGTGGTTTTAAATGTAAAGTTCCTTCAATATGTCAGCTGATTACAATACCTTCAAGTATCGAAGTGTCTCCATGACGTGTCGTTTAACGATGTTTTCTCCGTCAAAATCTTACTCCCACTTCCTCGACAAACTCGGTGTTCGTGGTTTTATTCAAAGGCTGGTTTTACAAAACCCAACCCCTTTTCTTCTTCTGTCCATAAAAGGTAGCAAAACTTCAAATGTTCGGGAACACCCACAATCACGTTGTCTTGACGTAAAATCGAAAGTTCCAGAAGGTTTAGGGCAAAAAACCTCCAAAGTTCAGTACCACAAACATTACCCTCAATCAACCTCACAGGAGGTGACATCGTCCAACGTGAACTCACCAATATAGCTGATAACGTAGAAAATAAGTATCTCCACAATAAAATAATGTTTATGTTTGCGGATATAAATCACTTCACTCAGTAAAAAAAGCATTATCTGGCATGTTAGTCAATATCAGAATATTGACTCAACAAAGTGACAAAACAAAATATAGCTGACATATGACTCGAAGTGAAATGTGAAAAGTAGCAAGTAAGGGGGGAAAAGGCAGGACAAGAAATAAGGTGTAGACATATGCAGGGTAAAGGACTTCTGCCATTGCATCTAGTTTAATGAACCAGAAAAGTATTACAAATTGCTTCAAAGAAGCTTGAGGCTACATTTCAAATATTCTTGAAGAAAGAAAAAAAATAAATGTAAGTGACATCCACCAGAATCGAACGACGGACTTCCGGGACCATATCTCTCATCATGTAACACAAGGATGCTAGAAAACTTAATCCTACGATGGTAACCTTAATATGGCAGCTTCGGTAGGTAACATGGAGTGACCAATAATTCCACTAAGATTTTTCTTACATAATAAATAAGGAATGTTTACAATAAGTACAGGAAAATATACAGAAGAGTAATTAAAACAGCTAAATTACTATCAAATAGCTCCACAATACTTAATTCTACTAATAAAGCTAAAACTATGTGGAAAATCTTAAATGGTAGAACAAACAACAAAAAGAGCGACTTTGAGTATGTTAAAGTTGGGGACGAAATTATTAAAGAACCTATTGCAGATGTCTTCAATGATTATTTTCTAGATAGATGGGGGCATTACCTGGCCCCATACAAGCGAGTTATGACGACTCGATGAAATTTCCAATGCATTCACATACGATCTTTTTAATTCCAGCAACAGTAGAGGAGTTATGGAAAATATTGAGTAAGATGTCTAATTCGGGATCTTCAGGTTTTGATGAAGTTCCAGTGACTGTTATTAAATTTTGTTTTCCTTTCATTGTAAATCATCTCTGTTATTTAGTTAACCTATCTCTTGAGAAAGGATGTTTTCCATCAGTGTTAAAAGTGGCAAAAGTAATTTCTCTCCATAAAAAGGGAAGGTTGCATGATGTAAGAAATTATCGCCCAGTCTCCATTCTTTCCACGTTTTCAAAAATTTTTGAATATGTGATGAAGTCACGACTCTGCAATTTTTTGAAGTCATGTAACTTACTATCACCATCACAACATGGCTTCCAAAATAAGAAAAGTATTGAAACAGCCTTGTTTGATTACATGTCCAATATAGCTCTTGAATTAAAAAACAGTAAATATGTTGTTGGCCTATTCATCGACTTATCCAAAGCTTTTGATACAATTGATCATGCTATTCTTTTAAGCAAGTTGTATGCTTATGGTATTAGAGGAGTAGCTCACAAGTGGTTTCTCTCTTATTTATCCAGTAGGCAACAAGCGGTACAAATATCAAAATTAGCTGCAGATGGGTTTCAAACAACTTGTTCGTCTTTATCAACTGTAGTCAGAGGTGTTCCTCAAGGTTCCATTTTGGGTCCTATTCTCTTCCTGATATATATAAATGACTTGTTAGAATTTATGCATCCAGCGAAATGTATTCTATATGCTGATGACATCAGTATGATAATATCAGGAAAATCAATAGAAGAAGTTGAGAGGAAATCTGACATTTTTACGGACAAATTAGTAAAAAGGCTAACAGCGAATAGGTTAATTATAAATCATGATAAATCGATTCTTTTACATTTTCATTTTCCAGGAAAACCGCGTATATCACCTAGAATAAAAATATCTTCTAACTTACTCCAATATTCTTGCATAACAAAGCTTTTAGGTGTAATCATAAGTGATAATCTTTCATGGTCTGCTCATATCTCCACTTTAAACAAGAAACTAAGTAGCGTGTGTTTTGCCTTATACAAACTTCAAGGTACTGTATCGAGAGAAGCACTTCTTAGCTTTTACTACGCCAAGTTTAATTCATTAATTAACTTCGGCATAATACACTGGGGATCTGCTGAAAATAGTTTAAGCACTTTCCGATTGCAAAAGAAAGCGATTAGAATAATTTTTGGCTTACCCACAAAATCGTCATGTAAAAAGGTTTTCATAGAAGCAAAAAATTTAACACTCTCCAGCTTATACATCTATAAATCTATTCTTTTTACTGTGAAAAACAAGCATCTTTTTATCTTTAATAAAAATGTTCATAGCCATAATACAAGACAAGGTAGTGACATATTTGTGATGCATCAAAAATATGCTAATATAAGCAAAACCGTGTACATGAATTGTGTCAGATTGTATAATAAATAAACTTCCTCTGTACTTGAAAAATATGACCAATGTTTCCATTCTTGGTAAGACTTTATATAATCTACTCACTGAAAGTGTTATTACACAATTAAAGAATATTTAAATGAAGAGTTGGAAACAGATACTTACCCGTGAGTACATGCCTGGTGTGCTACAAACAGTTACATAATTAGAGGTAAATTGTCATGTTTTTATACTTAATATATCCTATTATGTGGTTTTGTATTTTTAGAAAGATTGCATGATGTATACTTCTGGTACTTGACAATATTATATGTTTTTTTTTTTCTGACAACTGTAATGCTTACATGAGAATTTCTCATGCTTTGTAAGCTAATGAAACAGGCAAATAAATGAAATGAAATGAAATGAAATTCCCTGAAGGTGTTCAAGTTTATTTAGGTGGTGCAGCCGACCATACACGACCATTTCCACCTTTAATGATGGTCCCTGTAGTCACAGGATTCTCATCATCCGCATCAGAAGAATCAAACTCGATTCCACTGCTCTCTTCAGACTGAACCTCAACTTTAGAGCTGGTAAATACATAAGGGAATAGACCTATAAAATTATTAAACGAGATTCTTTATCACTCTCAGTTTTTTCACCACTCGACACGCTTTCCTCTTCATTAACAAAGTCAGCAAAATTGTCGTCGGTAACATTCGTAGGATCCATGGTGAGGGACAGGAACAATTGTGACAGCAGTGACACGCCACCCCACAGAAAACAAAAACAGGACCCTCTTCACGCAAGCGTATGCAACACACTAACTGACCTTGTATTGAAGAGTGATTAGCAGGGTAGCCTGGTCACAAAAACTAATAACAGTAAAAAAGTAAAATGAAACATTTGGCTGGGGTTACAAGCCACCCCTATTACTATCGTAAGGTTAAAATGTCAAAAAGACTGAAACTACATTTATGGAAGTTTGGTGGTTTATCTCGTGTTTCAACAATTGAAAATGAACATTTATTTAAAAAAAAAAAAAAATTCTCCAGTATCTATATCAACAAATATTACAGAAGTTTTACGTGCAGAAGGCTGAATGGTAAGCTTGAACTCATAATTAACTCTCACAAATTATTTTAGTTGATATTTTTCTTCTCAATCTTAAAATTATATATTAAAACTAATATATGGCTTATTAAAAATAAAAAAATATGATTTAATCGAAATATCAAACTGTTCCAAAATGTTGACACTAATTGATCGAATTTGAAATCCCTTTTCAATATCAAGACTACATGAGACGGGATCTATTGCTTAAAGTTGTATCCGAATAAAATTCAATTTTATCTTAGATTTAGTAGCTGTATAGGAATCGAACTAGAGCCGTGTGAGTAGAGACGGTTTCATTAGTGGTCCCATATGTCAATATGGCTGCCAGCAGGGGCGGACTGGCCCACCCTGCTACCCTGCGAGTGCAGGGTGGGCCCCCCAAACAGGTGGGCCCCCCTCCACCAATTTTAAAAAGATGTGCTCAATTAAACCTACCAGCATGAAAAATATGGCAGGGTAACTCCCGCAAACTTGTGTTTTGCATAAAAAAGACGTAAAGTTAAACTTTCATGAACAGACGAACAGACTTTCTTCTTCACGTTTATCGACTTGAAAAGGTCCGTCTATGAGACAATCAGGCCCTAAAGCATTGCTGGGTTTGTGATACGACAGCTGTTAAAAACGAGAACGTTAACTACTACTTTTTTAAATATAAGAAACACAGTAGATTTCAGGCTGTTATTGGATTTGGATACCATTGCCTACTCCGGTCCTTTTACAAGCCGGCGAGTGGCGATGTTTTAAAGAAACAATAGTTTTGTAGATATTGTTATTGTGCAAACTGGAGGTGGAGCCGGAACGTTTCTGAACTGCGTTGTCCTCAGACCAAGCTTCGAAGAAAGAAATCGGATCAGGCTTCGTTTTTTTTTTTTCAGTGCGGTAAAGCGAAAAGAAATTAGTTGCCACTATCAACGATTGTTTTATACAAACCTCAAACAATTACTATGAAGTTGCTGCCCTCGGCTCGTGTTTTATTTGTATATTACATCGAAGAGCAAATCCGATAGCAGCAATTCAATTATTGGAACACCAGTTACGTGTCGTTTGTCGTGGAAGACAGATGTGGTTGTGTCAGTATGGATGGTACGAGTGATTGTAAGATTACTGTAAAGAAAAAATATAAAAGTGATGCTAAAAAGCGAGAACACAAACGAAGATGTGATTTACAAAAAGCTGCATTTGACCCAAAACAACGTAGGCTATTTGAATCTGTGAAGCCCAAAGAAACAAATGAGCGTGATGTGATTCATTCGAGTACTGCAGGACAGTTGCCAGGTATTTTTTAGTTTTTCTGTCTAAGGTGTTTATAAATTATAATGTATACACCATGTCTTTGGATGACTTCAGTCAATTGTAGCTTATCTTGTATGGCTATTTTTACTTGAAATTAGACAACTTTAACAGGCGAACACGAAATTAACTGAACTGTTTGCCGCGTAGTGCTTTCAAACGGGTCAGATCAGGCTTTCATGGGTCAGGGGTCGAGTCAAGCCTGCTTGAGACACGGGTCGGGTCAGGTCACCTACGCTAGGGTCAGGGCTGCTCTAGCCACGGGTCGGCTCGGGTCAACTTTCTTATGCGCCGTTTCGGCTAAATCCTTCTCGGATCGAGTTGAACGTCGACCCGACCGGACTCATGACCCGAATAGGTTTTAGCCGAAACGACGCATAAGAAAGTTGACCCGAGCCGACCCGTGGCTAGAGCAGCCCTGACCCGACCTGTGACCCAAGGAGGTTCGACTCGAGCCCTGACCCGATGAAGCCTGACCTGACCCGTTTGAGAGCACTAGCTGCCGGCACTGGGCTCAGTAAGCGTTGGTGTAACTTCTAAAAGTGCTGAACACTTATGCTGTCAGTCAAATCAGTGTGTATATCGTGTAAATGTTAACTTCCCTTTAGTTATTTAAAGTTAGTTTAAAATAAAAGTGTAGTAAAATGTAAAAATTATTTGTGATGTGCAAAGTAGGTATTCATATGAAAAGAGAAGTTGGGGCCAGCCGAGGAATGGGCGGACTACACTAGACGATAGACGATATCTAATCTTCTGCGACATGAAGATATTATATTATGACTTACTTATGTCAAGGAAAATCTTGCGTTTCGAAATCTATCGCAGATATACCCCCAATCGCATTCTTTGTGTTGTATTGAGGCCACAAAGTTACAGCTTTACCAAGTTTCAAACACTGACGCCATGTCTGTTGCCTCACCTGACACGCTGGGGGGCGGGGGGGAGGACTTGTCTGCTAAGAGCGGGGCATACTTCCTCGAGATTATACAGCAATATTTAGACGAGTTTGTGTATGTGGGTTACAACATTTTCTTCTCGCCAAAAAGACAGGTACAGAGAGAGATAGCGGCACATTCGCGAGCAGACTCCCGACTGAAGTAAGTGGTATTTTTGGCATAATGAAGATATTAATATTAGGATACATTTCTGGCATTAATATTAATATTATATTATATTAGGTTACAGTATGCAATTCAGTAGAAAATTTCAACCCATTTGATATTAGAACTGATTTATGAGGAAAGAAACTTACATTATTTCTGTCAGTGCTTTAATTATTTAGTGTTTCAAAGTTGACTTGAGATTAGTTTTTACTTATTGCACATGTATATATTTTGGGTTTTCTAAAACATGACATTCATTTGTTTACATAAATGGTTTAAATTCATTACGGTACATAAAAAAACAATAGCACTATATAAATAACTGAAACCACCAATTCCGGTATTGTGTGTGTTTACAATAAAAAATGATAATGCCAATTACACACTGTATGAGTTACTATTAAAATGTTCCTACTTCAGATTTTTTGTAATTAATGTTTTGCTTTTGTATGAATATATGGGATACTATTTATGGGTTCGAAGATTCCTATTAAAATGTTCCTACTTCAGATTTTTTGTAATTAATGTTTTGCTTTTGTATGAATATATGGGATACTATTTATGGGTTCGAAGAAGGACTTTTATATGTAATACATATGAAGAATGCCAAGTACATTTTTTACATTTTTATACATTGGGCCCTCATATCAGTTTAGCAGGGTGGGCCCTATGGTTGCCAGTCCGCCCCTGGCTGCCAGTGTCCTGTAGTAGTTTTCTTTCTTCTAAATATAGGCTGTCTTAGAGACCCTGTAGGGAGGTTATGTCGTAATGTAGGAGGATACAAGGAATGAGTTTCTCTTTGGTGATCTGTCATAGAAGGTCATGAACTTCCCCATGCCCTAAGTGTCGGTGGACTACCGATGGGCAATTAGTAACATTTCGCCAAAAATTGGCGGCCCCGCAGCGATGATCTGCGGTGACTACACTTCTGGTTTTGAAAATTATACCACCAATGGCCCACCAGCGGCAGAGACGCAACATAACGCCAATGAACCACGAAATTACTCCCCCAAAACACGTTAAATATCTTATATGCGTGCGAACCACCGTCCTTACGGTTACTAGCCGCGTGTTCTTCCGACTTCACCACGGGGGCGATGAAGAAAACACTGCTTATAGAAGGATAAATCCTTGAAATCGTTTTAATTTGGCTAATCAGAGTGCTCTAACCATGTATATTCGACGATAACCGTTACGGATCAGATAAAATGCATTCGCCATGTAATTTTATAACAAAATGTCACGCGTCTATTTACTTTATTTCATAGTTTTCCCACATTTACTTTCTAATGATCAACGACAGTTATCATCTAAATTCATAAATTATACGCACTCATTTAAAGATTTTTCACTTAATGATGTAGAGGCAGGGTTATTCTTGACCCCCGGAGCTCACTTTAGAAACAATTCGTCAGGAAAAAATAATATATAATAATAACCGCATGCACATGACTGACGATATTTCGTGTTGGCCCCTTCGCGATTCTTAGCGACGAAATGAAAGAGCGCGGACCAATATGAAGTCCTCGCTGCTACACGGTGCTAACTTCAACATTCCGACTTTAGATACGTGTTTCGACTCGACGAAACCCTGCCCTCAGTGGCACACTCGCGGCAATCCTTCGACCTGTCGTTGTATCGACGATCAACATTTACTGACAAGTGGGCCACTGGATGTTGGCGACATTTACAGCTGCAGTTGTTGAGACACGTGCATACAGTTTGGTGATAATTTTAATCATTACATACATATTTTTAAATATCTTGGCCAATATGGCCGAGTCGGTAAAATTTTTACTGGTGCGTATCTCATATGACATACTATTACAGTAACGTCATTGGAAAAAAATATGGTTACATTGTTTTAACCAGTACGTATGGCAACATGGCATTTTAAAATCTCAGCATGATCCCGTTTGTAAAATCAGATGATAATGTTGAAAACAATATGGCGTCCTCACCATTGTATATGCATGAATACATACAATATGTACACGTTGTAAAAATTAAGTTAAAAATTATAATAAGTTACGTTATGCAAGTGCGAGCGATTGGACAGGAGTAAAAGGTAAAAAATGAAATGAAATCTTTGAGTTTTACGTCCCACGGTTATGCAGGAGACGGTGATGATGAGTGATGAATGAAATGGTTGAGTAAAGAAAGTGGAAGGAAACGGAGAACCCCGAGGAAACCCACGCAGACGGTGTTTGTCCACCACAAAGTTCACATGGCGGGGACTGGGATCGAACCCGGGACCTCAAGCACCAGAGGTGAACGCTCTACCATTGAGCCACCGCGGCCCCATAGAGTAAAAAGTAAAAATCAAAAACTGTATTTATATTAAAAGCTGTATGCACGTAGATGCTGACTGAACCTCTTCATGGTGACTGCATCTCAACTGAACGTGTTTTAGATTTCGACACAGGGGCTGTATTGAGAATTAGGACAGATATGCCATCACTTCATCACATTGGCTCTTCACATCCCTCTTGTTTACCTGTGCTTTTCCTGGCGAATGTTGTAACATTACTCTTGGGTATAGTTTAAAGTTTGTTCTCGCCATACTAGTTAATGATGCTTGCACTTCTGGTTATGTAATTCAAGATGGCGTCCATACAAGGAAAGGCACAGTGCGTGTTATTGTTTCCGAAATTATGATCTGACGTTTCGGTGTAAAGAAAGTTCCAAATAGCATATGAGAACCATCCCCAGTAGAGACAAGTATCGAGAGACGGTATGAACAAAGTTCCTAACAATGTATGAGAAACCATCTCCAGCAAAGACAAGTATCAAGAGATAGTATGAAGAAAGTTTCAAACAGTTTATGGGAAACTATCCTGAGTACAGAGGCAGATCTAGAAGGTAAAAACTGGGGGGCAGCCAGAACCCAGACTATGATAGGTATACCATAAGTTTACTATAAACTTTGAAAGAATATATATAATACTTAAATTACATTAATTATTCAAAAAAAACTTGGGGGCCTAGGCCCCCAGCTTCGGGCTATAGCCGCCACTGCCGCAGCAGAGTCAGGTATCAAGGGATATAGGAAAAGTTCAGAGCTCCGGGAAGTGTGTTAAATTTGCCATGTGGTGGGAAAACGGAATCAAGGAACAATGCGCTTCAGATAGTGCAAGAGGAAGGTGGAACAGAGTCCAATGAAATTTCTTGTACGAAGATCCTTGGAACTGGGAAATCTGAGGTCAACGTTAGACAAGATCATATGGGGAAACCATCCTCAGCAGAGACAAGTATCGAGGGACAGTAGGAAAAGTTCAGGACTACCGGAAGTGTGCTAGATTTGCCGCACAATGGAAAAACAGGAGCAAGTGAGATCCAATTTAGATAATGCAAGAGAAAAGCGTTGAACAGAGTCCAATGAAATCGCTCAAACCTAGATCCCTGGAACTGGGAAAGCTGAGATGAACATTAAACAGATCGTAAGCAAAAATGTGAAGAGTCGGAAGTGAAGGCCCTACAAGTTAAAATTTGCACATGATTTGATAGACGAAGACTGTGATATGGAAATTGAATTTTGTCAAGGTACTGCTTACCTATTTACAAGGTGATTGTGACTTTTTGTTTCGAATTATGTTCTCAGATGAGGCTATGCTTTTTTTTTTTTATTCCGGGAAAATCAAAGGGATGCAACTGCCGAATTTTGGGAGTTGAAAATACATATGGGTTCGTGAAGCATATGCGAGGTAGTCACAAAGTCAATGGCTGGTGCTTGATTTCGATTAACCATATCGATGGTCAGGGGTAGTGATGTGAGTTGGAAAATTTTCCATTTCGGAAAATTTTCCGCTATATTTTTCCGGAAAATTTTCCGTTCTAAAAAATATCAGTAATTAAGTAACAATTCCTCAGCAATCATAAAATTGGTTGAATTCGTGTACAGAAATGTAAAAATGTGAAAGATCGTTTAAAGAATCTGAAAATTTTCATCGCTCACACAATTTTCAGTACTATGTAGGAACAAGTTCAACCATTTTTCATGAATCGAAATATTTTCTGTCTTATATGGAAAAATTGAAGAACTTTTTATGAGTCGGAAAATTTTCATCATTTTGAAGCAAAAAGTAAAACAACTTTTTGTGCATCGGAAAGTTTTATTGCTCTAACAAATGAAAGGAATTTTCATAGATCGGAAAACTTTCATCACGATGGAGAAACAAGTGGAAAATTTTTTTCATAACCCGGAAAATTTTGAATATTATGCATAGTTATGTTAGGTGGAAAATTTTCCACTATATTTAACTGCACATTCAGCTACAAAATTGAATTTCTGTAGAGGAAAGTTAGTCAACAACAAATCATAATTTTCCAATTAGCTTTCGGGAACCGGAAAAATTTCTAATATTTCAAGTTGGGAAGTAAATTTTACACAGTGTTTCTCTCTCTCTCTCTCTCTTCATCTGCGAGCTCCTTCGTTTCTAAGCAGTTAGCATACGCGCATTTGGCATGGAAGACCTGGCTTCGATTCCCAGCGGGAGCTCATGTTGTTCGGATTTCACGTTAATCGGTTGGTCCCGTCTTATATAGTCTCGCTGCTGAAAAGGACGTTAAACTCAAAATCAACTCAATTCAACTCCTCTCTCTCTCTCTCTCTCTCTCTCTTTCTCTCTCTCTGTGTGTGTATGTGTGTATGCAAAGTGCAGAGAACATGAGTTCGTAGAGTACAAATATCCCATTCTATTATTTAAAATTTCAATTTATTAAAAGTCATGAATGTTTTCCGATTCACAAAAACATACTCCACTTATTCCTACATCGTTGTTTAGCCGTAAAATTTATTGGTAATAAATAATATCTTAAAAAGTTTCATGAAGTGAAAATCTAACAATTCTTCATTTCAAGAATGTTTCAAAAACTTCAATGCGTTCTTCCCTCAGAATCCACCTTTGATCTTACAATATTAGATTTCGTCAGTTTAATACACATAAGACGGTTTTCTCATAGCTTTACTACTTTTATAGATTTACATTCTGCAACATTTATAAATAAGTAGATATAATAAAGAGACAGAGAGAGAAACTCTATGTAAATTTTTACTTCCCAACTTGAAATAGAAAATTTTCTGGTTCCCTAAATCTAATTGGAAAACTATAATTTGTTGCTGTCTAATTTTCCTCTACAGGAATTGTATATCTCAATGAGCAGCAGTTAAATATAGTGGAAAATTTTCCACCTAATATCACTATACATAATATCCAAAACTGTCCGGATTATGAAAAGCGTTTTCACTTGTTTCTACATCGTGATGAAAATTTTCCGATTCATGAAAATTCCTTACATTTGTTTCTACAGAGGAATAAAACTTTCCGATTCACAAAAAGTTGTTTTACTTTTTGCTTCAAAATGGTGAAAATTTTCCAACTCATAAAAAGTTCTTCAATTTTTTCATAGAAGACACAAAATATTTCGATTTATGAAACATTGTTTCACTTGTTCCTACATAGTACTGAAAATTGTGGGCCATGAAAATTTTCAGATTCTTTAAACGATCTTTCACTTTTTAACATTTTTATATATGATTTCAATCATTTTTATGAATACTGAGGAACTGTTACTTGATCACTGATATTTGTTAATAACGGAAAATTCCCCGGAAAAATATAGAAGAAAATGTTTCACCTCACATAACGGCTAAACAACGATGTAGGAATAAGTGCAGTATGTTTTTATGAAACAGAAAATTTTCCGTTTCAAAATTGTCCGTTTCAAAATTTTCTGGAAAATTTTCATCACTGTACAGGACAGACAATTCTTCGATTCATGAAAAATTGTTTCACTTGTTCCTACATAGTACTGAAAATTATCTGAGCCATGAAAATTTTCAGATTCTTTAAACGATCTTTCACTTTTTAACATTTCTATACATGATTTTATGAATGCTGAGGAACTGTTACTTGATCACTGATATTTATTAAGAACGGAAAATTTTCCGGAAAAATATAGAAGAAAATTTTTCACCTCACATCACGGCTAAACAACGATGTAGGAATACGTGGAGTATATTTTTATGAATCGGAAAATTTTCCGTTTAAAAATTTTCCGGAAAATTTTCATCACTGTACACGACAGACAATTCTTCGATTCATGAAAAATTGTTTCACTTGTTCCTACATAGTACTGAAAATTGTTTGACCTATGAAAATTTTCAGATTCTTTAAACAATCTTTCAATTTTTAACATTTCTATACATGAATTTAATCAATTTATGAATAATGAGGAATTGTTACTTGATCACTATTTAATAACGGAAAATTTTCCGAAAAATATAGAACAAAATTTTCCACTTCACATCACGGCTATACAACGATGTAGGAATAAGTGGAGTATGTTTTTATGAATCGGAAAATTTTCCGGAAAATTTTCCGACGATGGTCCATCTTTCTTCAATAAAGATACGGTGAATTGCAACAGCTATCTGAAAATGCTATAGATATTACTTATGACAGAACGAGAAGTTGAACATCATTAATTAGGTCCACGTTAGCTAGATAGGGTACAACCACATCTTGCCATTTAGGTTCGACAATTTCTTAACGAACAATTTCGGAAGAGATGATGGGTTGGCTGAAGAGGGTGTCCATCTTAGCTTGAAATATTACCATCCCTGACACCTTATGATTACTGATTGTGGGGACATATAAATACAGGGGTATATGCACAGAAACCATCTAATGTAGACAACCTGAAAAATGAAATGAAAGTTTTACTTCCCACGGTTATGCCGGCTACGCTAAAAGAGATGGTGATGATGAGAAATGAATGAAATGGTGGAATGAAGAAAGTGGGAGGAAACGGGAGAGTCCCAAGGAAACCTAAACGACCTGAAGGACAAGATAAGTGATGCGATTCTGAATATCCCGGAAAAGCACCGTCACAACACAATTCTGGGTAGGAGGGAAGATAAACGGGCCCTCAGATTTTCGGTTCAAAATTGATCACAACCTCTTCCTTAGGTCCCAAATAGTGTTTCCTGAAAATTTCAGACCGCGGTCCCTTACTACATAGACACAACTTTGTGTTAATAAACTTAACTGTCTTGGAATTTGAGTTTTCGTTTCCGGAGGACTTATGTGCTTCCTGCTTATTACGATGCTTATTAGTTCAACTATTCATGCATTAGTAAGATCTTTCACATCACCATATTGCATTTCAGATTCTCCGTTATGAGGATGAGCCTATCATTACTAACTCAGTTTTCGAATAGTCCTTTTAGTTAATTATTTTGAAAGGAAATATTGGAATTAATTCCTCTTTCGTCTTCGCAAATTAGGATTGAACTCGTACTATTTTTAAAATCAAATTTAAAAAATTATAACTTACTACTAATTATTATTAGAATTATTTCGCTTGCAAAATATATACAATGCTGAAAAAAATCTTATTTGTACAAAAGTGGCTGTAAATATTTTGAAGCATTAGTTTGTTCCTTATTTTTAAAGTATGTAACTTAAAGTTTCATCATTGAGTTCCTAAAAGCAATACTGTTTTTTTTTTTTTTTTTTTTAATGCAAGAATGACACACTTTTCAGTTTGCAAAGTTCTTCAATTTATTTATTTTTTAAAATCAGCAATTACAAACTTAAAATAAATTAATGCAACAATACTTTCAATTTTTTCATTACCATGTCAACTATAACTATCAAAATTCTTCAACCAAAAGGAAAATGCATGGTGAGTGCACATTCAATATTTAAATTTTCCTATCTTCTAGCTGATTTCAGATGTAAAATTTAAATTTGGCGGTACTTGATACTGCGATATATAACAACTGCACCAAAATACATTAAAAAATGCTTACAAAGTTTTCAAAAATAGCAGACCTGACCTGTTTTGGAGTACCTGCCAGCTCTTAATTTGGCAACCTTGCTATAATGTGATTCGCATTTTCGATTTCTTTTTGTTTGTAAATTTCAATTTTCAAGCAGATCAAGTATAGGTTGAGTCATTTGCCACGTACTGCTTGACATACTGTTGTCATATGGTTAGAATTCTATGTTAAATCTTAGCACAACAGCATTTAACTTGTTAATTATTTAAAATCTTCGGTACACCATAACAGCTGACTTATTGAAACAGCTCATCAAACTACAATGATATCATTTGATAGGCTGTCTATCAACTTATACCACCTACACACACACACACACACACACACACCTACACACAAGCACACACACACACAATAATTAGGAGTGTTGTATTGAACTATAAAGGTAACCAAGAAAGTTCTGTCGCTTTTTGTGGAGGCCTGTATTCAATTGGCCCTCACAACGTGACTTGAATGCGAATGGAGATAAGGCGAAGGTCTGTTGTTGGTGTAGGTATATCGAACATACTACTTGGTTGTGGCAGCTCAGTTGCACAGTGAACTTGTATAAGGACAGAATGAACATGGAATCTCCACAGAGCGTCATAAGGGCGTCTATGATGTAGGTATTCAAACTGGGGTCAAACGCCGCTGCAATGGGGCGGAAGATATGCCAGGCGTTTGGTGAGGGTGTCGTGACTGCGCGGACAGTGCAGCGGTGGTATAACAAGTTTAACGACGGTAACGAAACACTTGAATACGCCACGTGCGGAAGACCAACACATGTACAAATTAAGATCTTCAGGCAGCAATTGAGGCGTACAGTGGCCAAACATTTAAGGAACTGGGACTACAATTCAGTGTGACTGGAGAAACCATTTGGCAGCACCTCCATCAACTTGGGAAGCACTACAACTTAGGTCGATGGGACCCACATGATTTGACTTTGGATCAGAAGGCAACGCGAGCAGACACCTGCGTTTCTTTGCTGTCTCGTCTGAGGAAGGAATCATTTCTGTACAGGGTATTGACTTGTGATGAGAAGTGGGTCCTGTATGAAGCTCCATGGCGCCGTCATCATTGATTAGCATTCCATGAACCAATTCCTAAACAGCCGAAACCAGCACTGCACCAGAAGAAGGTCCTGCTGTGTGTTTGGTGGACTACCCGCAGCATCGTGCATCGGGAACTTCAGCTGGTCAGAGAATCAATGAAACTGTGTATTGTCAGCAGTTGAGCCGTGTTCAAGAAAAAATCAAAACACTGTTGCCAGCTCTTCTGAATCGTAAATGGGTCATCCTGTTACAGGACAACAATAAACCTCACGTGGCTAGGATGACCCGGGAGACCGTTCTACGCCTTAGGTGGGAAATATTATTGTATCCGCCATACTCACCGGACATTGCACCGTCCGATTATTACCTGTCCCATTCCTTGGACAATCACCTTAGAGGACGCCAGTTCAAATTTCTAGTAGAGGTGCAAAATGCACTTGATACCTTCTTCGCTTCACGGCCCACCACATTCTACCGCGATGGAATCCATGGCCTTCCAGAACGTTGGCAGTAGGTCGTCGATGCTGATGAGGACTATTTTTGATCTTCCAGGTACGTCTTAGGTGGCATATCGATGTTCGAAGGTGGTGGGGGAAAAAGCGACAGTACTTTCTTGTTTACCTTTATAGCATCTATACGCGATTTTTTAGAATCAAAAACTAATAAATATAAGTGCTTTAACGAAAAATCATTCACGATATATCTTGGACATGTCGTAAAGAATTTCGAACATCAATGAAAGCTTATTTTGAAAAAGTTATAATTTCAGTTTAAGTGACCTGCGATAAATGCTCCAGTGAGTGATATATTGGAACGGTTGCCAGATACAAAGGGGGAGGGAACAGCACATGTTCTTTTATGAGATCTCTACAGAGTAAAATCAAATAATGTATTGTTTTCTTTGACACAAAGAGACGTAGTAATCCTACTTGCGTGAAGAATTGGTATATTGTTTCGATAACAAGTGCACAATATTGCTATAAGAACAAAATTCTTTCATTAGATGAGCATGTTTGTTACTTCATTTTAAAATATCATAAAATGATTATGTTCTACCTGAAATTGGTTTACATCGCTGTATGTAAAATGTTAATTTAATCGGGAACAAGAGTGCTGCTCTTCCTCCTCTCCCCTCGTTAAACGATTCACTATTTATAAAATCTTTGCTCTATTCTGAGAATTCTACTTCTTTCATGTCTCTAGGACAATTAGAGGCCTGAGCTACAAATTTGAAAATAACTACATGAAAGATGTATTTTTCTAACGATTAGCCTGCTACCAAATTTCACAATAGTAAATCCCCACGTTAAGCGGGTTTGCATATCCAGGCTCCTAACTTTGAAAACATTTATGATCACTCCAATCCCAACCATTTCACAGATTCAACCTGTTGCATATAAGTTATTAGGACGTAAAATTGAATATAGTTTATACGAAAAAGACCTTTATGCATTGCAAGACCTGTAACGCCCAAATATTCACCACAAACTTATAGTGGTATCGACATAAACAAAAAAGTGTGGAGCAGGAAACTACTTTGCACAAAAGTCTGAAGAATCTCAGTGAAGACATACGAACTGGTTGAGCGGTTTGGGTCAATAGTCTTTCAAACATAAGTTTATGTGTTCAAGCCCTGCAGGAAGTACTCGTTTTGATTTTTCCTTAAAAGTGTGTTCCTGTTTTCATCAGAAGACTGAAAACATTTCTTTGAATACATCTTTGGCAACTACTTTTCTCTCAAATTCGATTAGAAGGGAACATTATATGAATCGAAAATCCAAAACTGAAAACAAAATATTAAGCATGTTCAATATTTCATTATTATCCTTTGATTATTAATGAAAAACTAATTATAAGCATTGATGATTTCAGAAGATTCTACCCGGGTAATGGTCAATATATGAATGAGAGGAAATTGATTGAACATTATTAGTCCACTTTGAGCATGATCGAAGATATGGCCACGAATTTGTCGGCAGGGTCTCAAATTCTCCCGCAGGTCATGCCCTGAAATTATCACTGTTTCAAAGGTTTCCTTAACAAATACCTAGGTAGAATGTTATATTTATTTCTCGTTCTACGTTTTGAAATGACAAAATCATAATTTTAAAAATAATTATAATACGATAAGCATAAAGGTTTATACAACTAATGAAGTAAATAGCATTGTGTAAGTTATCGGTTTCTAATCGGATTAAAACTAGAATATTCGTTTGCATCGCACTTTAAAGTAAATCCTCTCTATATATAATTCTTACTGGAAAGCATGTTTAACTCCAATTACTTAATCAATATTTTTAATAATATATTTTTATTGTAATATTTTTACTATTCAATGTCGTATACACTTCATTTCCCAAAGCAAAACCTCGAAAATGTATAGTGGGCTAGTGAATATTATCGAATAAATTATCATTTAGTTTACGTAAATACTGCATCGCCTGATTTGAAACTTCGTACTTTAACTAATAATAATAATAATAATAATAATCGGACCGGGGTCCGGTGGGGGAATTTTAATTGACCTAAATGTTTTTGTATTCCTGTTCCTGTCGTTCAATCTTAAAGGAAATGATTGCAAAACGTGTATAACCGAGTAGAAAATAAAGACAACTTACTCAGATACGTTCAGTGAATCAGTTAACTTAAAGACAAGGAATAAAGTGTCTAAGGCATTTGTAAATTGAAAGGAACTCTTAAAGGTAAGTTCCAGTCCCACCAAAGTAACATTTTTCCTTTACCTGTTCTCGAAGTTTCTCTTTGTATTTCTATCGGATTCGAATAAATAGAACTTCGAATACAGACCACGTTGAATTCATTTATTAAGAAAGACTGAAATTCTTATAATATATGGCTATGATTTTACTATTATTATTATTATTATTATTATTATTATTATTATTATTATTATTATTATTATTATTATTATTATTATTATTATTATTATTATTATTATTATTAGTTAAAGTACGAAGTTTCAAATCAGGCGATGCAGTATTTACGTAAACTAAATGATAATTTATTTGATAATATTCACTAGCCCACTATACATTTTCGAGGTTTTGCTTTGGGAAATGAAGTGTATACGACATTGAATAGTAAAAATAATACAATAAAAATATATTATTAAAAATATTCATTACGTAATTGGAATTAAACATGATTTCCAGTAAGAATTATATAGAGAGAGGATTTATGTCTTCACTGAGCTTTTTCAGACTTTTGTGCAAAGTAGTTTCCTGCTCCACACTTTTTTTTTTTTTTTTTTGTTTATGTCGATACCACTATAAGTTTGTGGTGAATATTTGGGCGTTACAGGTCTTGCAATGCATAAAGGTTTTTTTTCGTATAAACTATATTCAATTTTACGTCCTAATAACTTATATGCAACAGGTTGAATCTGTGAAATGATTGGGATTGGAGTGATCGTAAATGTTTTCATAGTTAGGAGCCTGGATATGCAAACCCGCTTAACGTGGAAATTTGAAAACGTGCAAACCCGCTTGTGAAATTTGGTACCAGCGGCCTTACGTCGCAGAATGGGTCTGGTAACGAAAGGATTAAAGAAAATATTTTGAAAGTTAGGTTTATAAGATAAATCCTAGGAAATATCTTACGATTTTTCCTAGGGTTAAAATCTCAACGTTTATGGCATCAGATCGCATGTCATTTCCTATGTTCTGAACGATACTATGAGATTTCTCTTGTTAAGAGCACTCACTACAGGCACGTAGCCAGGATTTCGCAATAGTGAGGGTCTGTGACGAAATACTGTAGTTATCACACCAGGGCTCGATCATTCTAAACTATTTTACTGGCAACATATATTCGTTCGTTTAGCCAGGATTTCGTAATTGGGGGGGGGGGGGGGGGCGTGACATGAAATGCTGTGGTTACACACATCGATCAATCTAAGCTATTTTACGGGCAACATACCCATATTGGTTTGTGAGAAGAATAAAATGAGGATATGTTAGTAAGCATAGCAACGAGATCTCTTTCGGCAGTAAAGACATTCTATAAAATGGATTACTGCTGCCCCAAAATTCAAAATGTCTCAAATTATTGGTGATTCTGGGCATTTCTTAAGTTCTACCTGAGACTATCTTATCGAATAGGTTTATATATCGTCATTTGTAGTCCATAGGATTAGCATGAAGATAGATGGAATTCGGAATGCTTCGTTACAATAATATCCATTTTCAACTTAACCCCTCCCCCCGTTTCCTCCACACACACACAAAAAAAAAAACTCCTAAGAAAGAGTAACCAAACGCTTGTTGTAGCGTTATATTTTTGACCCTGATTCATATTTTTCTCGTTTGTTTTTGTTTCATCCTTCCTTAATATTTTTCATTTCTGGATCCAAAGGGGAAAGGGGTCCGGATCCCCGGACCCACCCCTTGGCTACGTGCCTGACTTACTATTCCGGAAAGAAAATTCGTAATTTTTCGAATTAAGCGACATCAGGCGAGGGAAGGTGAAAACAAATTTGTTTTCTCCCCGGCATTAAAGATGCTATTTGCGCACTTTTAGTGTATACGTATACGAGAAACATACATTTTTATATAATACAAAGTTAACCCTCTAAGTTAGAGGCTCTAACACAACAGACATGCAAGGCAGAAGACACTGGAAAAGATATTTGGCCGAGTATGCCTTGTGAGACCTGGCACCTCTTTGGAGGATGTGAAACAGCAAAAATCTTCACGTGTATGGCACAAAAGGGTAGGACTTCCTAGGATATATGTCGTAACATTTGTCTTAAGATATTTTCTATGATTTATCTCACGTGTATAGTAGGGCTTAAAAGTCAGGTCTCCATTTAGTTATATTATTATGATGTCGAGTCGGGGACGTACCCACGGGGGCGTTCATCGGGTTCGAACCCCATCAACACTTCCTAACTCAACATACATTTGTACACTTTCTCTATAAAACTATAGGCTGCTCGTTTAACTGGAAAATGATTGATGTAGCATGAAAATTTGATCTTATACTTCATCTGTATTCTTTCTCTTATAAAAATATATATCATTTTCTTTCTGAAAATATAGGTGGAAATATTTTATAATTACTTATCGTCTTTTCGGGTGCAGAATTTACCCGTTTAATACTACGTAATCGCTTGTAGTGTTGGACTCCCCCAAAAGCTTGGACCCCACAACAAAAAATTTTTGGTGCGCGCTTGTGTCGAGACACACTCTTTCAGTTAAGTATGAAGTAAAACAAAGAAACAAATCTTCATTGTTGCACTTTTATTTGCAGACTGGTTCCGACCCGCGGGCCGTCACGTGGCTATCACTAAGTAGATAATACGACTGGATCTATATATAAGATAAAAAGATCGAAACCGAAATATGATTTGATGGAATTGTTAAAAGCAAATGGCATGCTAGAAAAACAAAGTTTATAATATTATGAGGTTTTCTGACACTAGCATGGTCATTGATACACAAAACTTAAAATTCTGAATGTGGAAAAAGATTGGGATGACGTTCGAGTAGAGGTGATGCTGGACGAAATTCAATAAATTGTGGGAGGGGGAAGAGATGTAAAAGGAGACCTTCTGTTGTGATTAAAGAACTTCATTTGTTATTGTTTTATTCCGAAAAGTAATTTCCTGTGGGAAAACGAAAAGCAACTTCCCACGTCTTCTCATCCTCGTTGAAAGGGCCGAGGGAAACCCAGAGATCCCATTAATTTGATTTTAAGAAGCCAAGGATATTATAGACACTTTCTAGTTGAAATAAGCTCTCATTCCGTTTTTCCACATTTAGCTATTATAAATTATATTTCTAAATTCAGATTTACTGTTGCAATTTTATCGCATAATATACTAGTACGTACAAAATACCACGGAATGCATTAATTGGTGACTGTCGAGTTTTTAGCTTCGATGACTTAATATCATCAATTCATCATCATCATAGGTATTCTGCCATTATTGACAGGTCACTTGATGGAACTAAGAAGCTTCTATGCTACACAGTCTTCCGCTAACCTCTTCGTCTTCACGTACAATTTCTTTGTTTTTATCGTTCATTAATTGTGGTCTCCTTCGCCTTCTCCCTCTCTTTGCTGCCATCATACACTCTATCACGTCCCTCATGATACAATTCCTTCTTTCCCAATGTCCGAACCAGTTTCTCTTCCTCTTCTTAATAATATCTAAAATTGCTCTTTTCTCCCCCCTCCATTTCTAGCACTCTGTCAATCGTTTTCCGCTTGATCCAACTAATTCTTTCCACTCCCCTCCACATCCACATTTCCAAAGCTTTCAGTAGTTTTTCATCCTTCTTGCGCAATTTCCATGTTTCTGACCCATACAGCACGATGCTTCACACGAAGCATTTTATGTCTTTTTCTCAACTCTTTATTCAAGGTCCCACAAAATGGTCTTTTCTTCCTTTTAAAGGTTTCTTTCGCCATTCCTATCCTTGCTTTTATTTCACGTTCACACTTCATATCATTACTAATAATACTATCCAGGTATCGAAAACTAGTCATCTGTTCTATTTTTTCTCCCTCCTCTTTCTGTATTTTACATCGACCCCATCGGTTTTAATCACCATGGGTTTTGTCTTTCTAACATTTGTTTTCATCCCATATTCTTCACAGTCCTTCCTCACATTTTCTAACATCTTACTGATTTTTCCTTCAGATTCTGCAACAAGCACCATATCGTTTGCAAACCGTACACACTTAATCATTGTATATACCTCTCTTTTTCACGTGAACTAAATTGAGACGTCATACACTTTGAAAATTATTTCTTAACAATATCCAAAACGATGGAAACCAGTCTATTATCACTTATAGTATATTATAAGCATAGGTAAAATTACACAGTGAAATAACGACAGTATTCTTCGATTATGAAATAGGTGCAAATGATGAGAGCGAGGAGAGCTCTGTAACATTTGTATTCGCTTCAAGAAGAAAATGAAAATAACTCCCAAAATGAACCAATTTAAGAAAGTGCTGCTAGAAAACAAACTTCGTATTTCTTTTCTTTTCTTTTTTCTTCTTTTTTTATATATCTAATATACTGTACAACACTGAGTTACATTTTGCAACAGTATTTAATGTATTACTAACGGTTTGTTCTTGTAGTCTGAAATATTTTATTATTATTGAGTTTTAATACTTGTTCCTGTGTCCTTCGTTGCAGATCCTCTGATACATGAAGTAATCTGACAAATAGATAGTAATCTTTCACATTCTGGTTCCTTTTTTTGTCTGCCACAACCTGTTGGGACCATGGGGTCTCGTGCGATGTCACGGCAGCATTTTCGGTAAGTTATTTCTTGTCAAACAAAACTTCTATTTATCAAAGTAGATGAGAAATTTGAAGGAAAATGCGACACAACTACTAGAATCCGTCACCCAATCGCTTAACTACATCTCGTTACGGAGAAGGAGTCAGTGATAGAGCATTCAGCTGCAGTTAGAGTTTTCCCTAGATCGATTCCAGGCCGTGTGAGTTTCTTGTGGACAACATCATGAGTTTTCTCAAAGCTCTCCCGTTTCATCTCACTCTCTTATTCCACCAATTCTTACGTAATCATTCATCATCCATCTCCTTCAATATAAAATACAAAATGGTGGGACGTTAAAGGTTTAATTTCTTTTCCATTTTCCTACGTTGTCAAGTCATCTCAAGTAGCTGCAACTTAGAACTGAACTAATAATTTCTTATTTCACTTATACCTCACTCATTGCAGCCCAACCCTCAAGCTCAGCAGTCAGGAAATACTAGAAGGGATGCTCCCATATTTCGTTTTGTGTCCAGCAACTTTTGATGACATTGATCCAAAATGCGTGCAACCAATATAATATGCATTAAAAAATTTACCCCTTTCAAAATTTGCTGCAGTCGAGAATACACGTGGAAAAGTTGCATAATCCAGTGACTAGCTGTTCTGCATTTTCCTCTAAATTCTGTCCGCTATAGAAAGATCGTGGACCCCGTCAAAAGAAAATAACAATGTGTTATTTTAGGGTTAGTAGAGTTTTAAATAAAAAGTAGAACACTTCCTGTGTATGATTACACTTTAAAAAAGAGAAACAAATTAGTTGTTCCACGTTGTGGTTCTACTGTAACTTCCAAACTATTTTAATTCAGCACTGAAACCGGAAATAGTAGATTATAACTTCCGGCTGTAATAGAGGGTTAAGCTCATAGAGTGAACCTATTCTTGTCATGTATTATTACACTCATGTGCAGAAGTTAATACTGTGGCTGCAGGATATATCGTACGAAGAAAACGAAAAAGCAGTTGTATATTGGTGAAAGATGGAATTCCTAATGGCAATAGACTGAAAACAGCGTGAGAAAAGCCACATAATGGACAACAGGAACGAAACTGCACAGGCGCATGAAAATCAGTAAATATACCCACGTGGTACTAAATAAAAAAAAAGAAAAAGAGTTACATGCAGGGACATAAATAGTGTGTGTGAACTTCTCGCACTGCAAAACTTGCAGCACAACATAATTGCGTGCTGATGACAGGGTTACCAATACGTGGCTAGGAATGATTTCCCGTTGTTGGGTTAATGCCTTCCTCTTAGAGTGACGTGAAATTCGCCTATCAAGCATGTCCTACGTAGGTCTGGTGATCGACTGAGTCAATCGAATCATCTAATATCGTGAGTCTCAAAATATTCATCCACTATTTCAGCTCGATGAGAATATACATTATTATCCTTTAGAACGAAATTATGGTCAACTGTACCCCGAAACAGACTAACATACTAGGTCCAGGATTCATCCCAATCACGTGGGAAGACATACAGGGGTGTGCGAGATTCTAGGATGATCCACCTCACAATATGGTTCCTCCATCCCTATAATAATCAGTTCAGTAATGTTAGGTTCAAGGAAGCGTATTTCATTCTTTCTCCAGATGAATTCACATCGAGAATCACTGGTGAAACTAAACGGGGATCATTTGGGAACAGGACATGATTCCATTATTCCTGTATTCATGATTCTATTATTGCTCCATTATTGCTGGATGTTCACTACACCAATTCAAACAGGCTCTTCTTTGTAGTAGGGCCAATGAAATACACCTTGCTGATCGTGTCGCATACAGGTGAACCTCAGCTAACAATCTGTACACTGCAAACCTTGAAACGGTTATATCTGCAGTAGTTGCAAGATGCCTACAGAGATCTGAGGCGGTGCTATGTCTATTTCACCTGGTTGTTAGACATAATAAACGCTTCTGTTGAGTAGTGGTACTACTTGGATGGCCTCCGTTAAACCTCCGATAGATATTACCAACACCATGTGCGTGGGTTTCCCCGTTTCCTCCCACTTTCTTGATTCCACCATTTCATTCATTACTCATCATCACCTTCTCCTTTAGCCTAACCGGAATAACCGTGGGACGTAAAACTTAAAGATTTCATTTCATTTCCGATAGATGTTTCACCCTGTTACAATCGTCGCTAGATCCTTGAGATGATATTTGGTGGGACACCAAGTTCACGCAACACTTAAAACTGGGTCTGACCTTCTTCAGTTGTGCCACGATTCTTCTACTTATATTATCAATGTGATTTATTTGCACCATTCTCTCACACGTGCATTAGCAATAAGGTCAACATTGCGGCTGTATGCATGCTGTATGTGTCGGGAACCGTGTGTAGCAGTCAATAACTCATCTTGGGATAAATTCAATGAATTTACTACTCTTTTCAACAACAGTTTTATGCAATTCCACAGTATTTTAAAGTTGTGCACATGACTGTATAGGAACTTACACTAAACATATAAGTTATACTAAAGTTGACTACTTACGGGTTCAGAAGAAAAATAACAACTGACATTAAACTTATTCTTGCAACGCTGAATCCATAAAAAGCAAATGTTTGCTATTTCTTCCCGTTTTTGGTTTACGGCGATCCATATTCAAACCGGAAGTGGTAGTAATTTCTACTATTTCCGGTTGCAATGGAGCAAACTTCCTCAGTCTGTTTCATATCACGGCTCCTCTTTTGCGACATCCTCTTGCTAGCGACACCTATAAGTTCAAGGTAACAAAAAAAAAAAAAAAATCTTGTCATTTCTGACATCTCATTTGATAAACGCTCACAAAGAGGAAAAGAAGTTAGTTATGAGACGGAAAAGCGATGAGAATTTAGTGTAACTATTGACCGGGCTCACCTATTAGGTAGTTGAGCGCACACAGCAATTATAGCTCATCCAGTATTGAGGAGAAGTATAGAAATAGCTCGTTCAGGGTTGTTTGCTGTATGGCTTTAGAGAGGTCTGGTCAATAGCCGCATCGAGCCGTTGAATTCGCCAGGGTATTAGAGAGGATGCCATGAACGAACGCACCGTGAGGCATTGATTCCAAAAATACAGGTTGGGAGATCTGAGCCTTTGTGATGAACTCTGTGGTGGGCAACCACAAGTGCTGGACGGACAAGGTCCTAAATATAACCATAGACAAGGAAAGCAGTTAGACATATGTAGTGAATTTGTCGAACGTTCCTAAGTTTCCAAGGATAAAAGTCATACTTCACCTGCACCGCAAAGGAAAGTGCACAAGTTGAGCAAGTAGTTGCCCCACATATTGTCAGCAGCCAACAAGGAACAATGAGTGACAACCTCCTTGTCGTTGCTGTCTCGGTATTGCAAAACACCCATATTTAGTCGAGTACTCACGAGTCATGAAAAGTGGCTGCAATATGACGAAAAGTAGGCCCACTATGACACTTCCTAACGTACGAGACATTGATGGTAACGACGTGACCCTGTGCTTGTCTCTTTCCATTTCTTGCTGTCTCTTATTAGTCTTGCTCTATAGGGATGAGTATTGAAACCAAAAGAAGTCTTGAATTTCTACCACTTCCGGTATTAGTAGAGATACAAGGATGGAGACAGAATCTATCTTGGGACGCTGAATTTACTACAGAAAACCACTTCTTGATGTATCTTCCTCTTTTCCCTCTACGGTGATCAACATTAAAACCGCCACATATTGTTGGAACGCTGAATGGATTCCAGAAAACCGCTTCTTGTTATACCATACAGATTCTACTTTGATACCTGTCGACATCTAACCAAAAGTTACCAGCACCCGTTCATAATCCCCAAAAGAGTTGACGAATAACTGTATTTTAAATCTTGAAACGTATTGTTGAGAATGACGAAAATTACCGATCTGCCGGTAACATAAGAACTAGTTAGCAACCCTACTTCCCATATTTATGAAGGCTAGATTTTCCGACACATGCACTAAACTAGTTCTAGTGTGCATTACATATTGGTACTGAAGTAGGCTCAAACTTTCCTTCATAAAAATATTTTCAACTGCCTCCAATTGTAGTGGAAATACACAAAAGGTATAGACAGTTAAACTTAGGAAATCCATGGAATGGAACTTAACAGAAAGAAATTAGGAAATTTCTTGCTGGCGAAATACTTACTGGACTTTAAAAGAAAATTAAGAATTAAACACTCAAAACCTAATTTAATGGAGTGCAAACTAAAAAATTTCTGGAGTAGAATCCCTTTGTGAGTAAAGCCCTAAATCTACCCCTTCCTTAATTTCAATTTTTACTTCACTCGAAGTGGAACATGCGGCTTCACAGAGTTTCCACTTATTTGCCGAGCACGAGTTCCCTCACTTTTTCCGGTTTGCGAAACAAATTAATTTATTTTATAAACTATTCCCTACCAAATAGCGTGGTAAGTAGCAAAGAGAAATGCATTTTGAGAAGTAAAAATCCGTGCTTTAAATTATCTTCAATCTCCAAGTTTCTTGAACTTTCCGTGAAATTCCTATACTTTTCCAGGCTTTCTACGTTGGTGGGAACCCTGAAGTAACCGATGGAACTGGTTGAACATGAAAAATTACCCTACGCCACATTGTACAGCTATTAATGAAATATTAACTTAGAAAATGTTAGCAAAAGCAACTGAGTCCATTTTAAGAAAATTGTCTCTTCAATTAATTTTGCTTGACATCGGGAATTAATGCAGGGTTTTCTTTCGGGAGTAGTAAGCCTAGTAAATATTTTATTTAACAGGTGTTCGAATCTAACCTTGGCAACCTCCACACCATACAGGAAAGAACTGATGATTTATACTCCACGAGAAAGTCTGACTAATACGTTTATGCACAAAAGTCTATAACCTACTCGAAAACTTGGAAAACTGGAATTCTGTGGACGTTCTAACCCCCCCCCCCCAAAAAAAAAACTTTTAAGTTTGTAATTTCGATCCGAACAAGTTTCAACATGCAAATGGAAAAGTACCTGATTTGAAAGATAGCAAACATCTATCTGCAATGCCAAAAATGCTGATTTCGGAATCGATGTGCTGCCTGCACATTATCCAATTGAATGTATGATACGCCATCTGATCAAGAATAACCTTCATAAGCTGTAGCGCCGGAGGTTGATTTAATTTGAAACCTGTAATAATTCCTCTTTAATTTAATTTCGTTGAGTAAATTGATATTGAAATGATATTTAAAGATATTGAAATGATGTCCTACTTAATGACCCAATATAATTATCTTCCTTCATCACCATTGCTAACAGATATTCTTGTTTTCTTTTGGAGAAAGTTTAAACAACAGAATTTCATAGTATATATATCGAATATTTTGAAAAATAGTGTTCCTTTCTGCAGTTTTTTTCTTTATTATTATTTTAAAGATCTTTAGAAGTCTCTCTCTCTCTCTCATAACAGGAAAATGGAGGCATTACTTATTGGACAAAGATGTTTCCTAAAGATAATTGTTTCTGCTTAGTTGAAGACCAGCTTCAACCACCAGACAATACTTCTGCTGAACTAGTTCTTACCTTTCACTGAAGAAACTTTCCTCCGTAGGGACTGAAATGCTATATTATGTGAATGGAGTCAGAAGAAAATGGTTTCAATATCAAATCAAAATGAACTAACTATCTTTTATTCAGTCTAGTTGACCAAGTGTGAAAAAAGAAGCAGATATGAACTACAATAACCGAACTACAGTGTCCCACATGATACAGTGACACACCTAAATATGATATGGATTATTGACCAAAATGTTCATGAATATGATATTCAGCAAAGACAGTTAAATGTATTTTTCACACTTACATTTTGCCAGTGATTTTGTACTGTCTGTCATGCAGATTGAAACTTATGGAGCAATATTTCTGGATTTGAGAAATTTGTCAGAGTCATTCAAACTACGTGTCTGCAAAAGGTTACTCACTATTGAATAGGTACAAATCGCTTTAGATGGCTTCTTAATAAGGACTGAATCACATTGTGAAAACTAAACCTATTATTTGTTTAACATTTGTAATCAACTAACTTGCATTTCTAGTGTTTTATTTCCAAGAAATCACCAAAAGTCAGTGAAGTGTTTTGCCTTTGGAATCAAAACGATCATACATAATGCTGAAGATCAACAAGAGGACTATGGAGCGTCACAGTCCAAATGGCAGCAATGAGGATTCTAGATAAACAAAGATGCTTTTGTGTATATATTTCCCATTAGCATTTTATGGATTTGCATTTCGAGTGATTGTATATTGTCATCCAGATGAAGGCACTTCAAAATAAGACAACTCTTTTGAAAATTCGCACAGAAAATATGCAAACAAGTACACAGACATATATTCAGGACGTTTGAAATTATGGATCTTCCTTGTGATAAGCATCAAATTACTACTGGTAGCCGAGATGTTGTCACATATGCTGAGTACAACGTGTTTGCTTTCATCAAATCATCTGAAACTTCACGGCTGTCTTCTCTTCTGGATTGTAGCAGAAGTTAGAAATGGTGTCATCACGCACTCTAACAATGTATATATGTTGAAAAAAGAAAGAAAAAAAATAAAAATTGGGGGAAGCTTTGATTAAGTGGGGTGGCTGGATCAATAGATGGATGGGGTATGTCTACCACCAATCTTCCTTGGATCTCTAGGAAGATTGGTGGTGACTGGATAGGCAGGCAGGGGAGTAGACTGGCGGACAGGACGGGTGTTTGGGCCACTGGGCAGACGGTCCGGTAAGAGGGAGACGGGCAGACGGATGGGTTGAGGGGGCCTTGGAAGAAGGGAGGATGGGGGTGTGGGTGTTTGGCTTGATGGGCGTATATACACAACATATACACGTACGCACATCCAAATGCCTACATTCCTCATCACCACAAACATAGATGCGGCGAGGGACCACGCGCTGCGATCCAGATGGGTAAGTATGTAGCATTTACAGACTTGTACACAATGGCTGATCATCTTCGGATAATTCTTCTGCTTGCTTCAAATGGGTGTTCAATATGTCTTCGCTCGCCTTTCTCTATATCCAACAGTTTTTACTTATTCATAATATATCTCTCTATCATAACAATCATTGGCTACGCAACCTACATTTGTTCTATTATTATTTCTTTCACACACTATGATAACAAGTACTTGCTTCTTTGTTCAATATTGTTTGTTTCCTTTTCCACACTTTCCATTTGGGCATCTCTCTATCAGAATGTAGAAAAGAGTGAAGAAATGAAGAAAAAAGTGTGACTGTTAACCATATTGCATATTCTACTAGAATGTTGTGCTGGGAGAACGTGCTATCAGGTAAAAGTTTAGCTAGTATCCAGTATGAGGAAATATTGAATAGTGGACATGTCCCACGGACAAAATCACTCGAAAGATCCCAATGGATACAACGGCTGTAATGTAAAATAGCAGAGAACGAGGAAGATAACTGGAATGAAGGGGTGGTGAAAGGGTGGAGACAGTGTGGTGAAATAAATAAACAAAAAATATAAATAAATAAATTACTTAAATAGATAAGTCATAGTAGGTAAGAAATATAAATAAAAAGTTAAATAAATAAATAATTTAATTAATTAATCATAACTCTTCCCTCCACCATCACCATCACCATCATCATCATTATTATCATCATAACCCTAATCACCGACCACACTGTCTCTAGTTTCCTTCCACCCGAATCTTTTCTCTTTTTGCAGTATTTCATATTACAGTCGTTGTATCTACCTGCGTCTCTAGTGATTTTGTGTGTGTCATGCCTTAATTTTTAATGTTTTCTCTTCTCTTAATACCTACTCAAGACTTTGACCTCGCAACACTCCTTCCATGGTAATCTTCTAGCAGAAGATTCAATATGGTGATAGTGACACTCGACTGGACTTTTGTCTAGTATTCTCCATTTTCTTGGGTCTTGGATACACTTTGGATGACGAGACTCTCAATCTTGAAAGCTAAATCCTTTATTCCTTCAGTGTGTTTTTGTTCATAAGCATCACGTACAGTACCTTTTATGTCAACAGATTGCACACAAACATCATTCAACACAGAGGTGGCTCGTGAGAGAAGACACACTGCTAAAAGTTAAAGTTTTATCGTTTGAGACTAAAAGAATAAAAGTTATCTAATTATTAATTGTTGTATACAACAATTAGTACATTAAAAAGTTTTCTTCTTTTACTTTCAAGGGAAAAAGCGTTATTTTTAGCGGTGTAACTTCCCTCACGAACGCGTCTGTTCTCACATCCACAAACAGTTAGTGTTTATTTTTCAGTTCTTTCGACGAAGAAGAAAGAAGAAGAAGCCTTACCACGACATATTATCTGTCTGTCTTGTTGGGCGCTTGTGCTTCTGTCTGACTTGACGCTGGGGTTCTTGATATCTGTCCTGACGCTTGAATCCTAAATGTTGATCCCGACCTGATGCCCTCTGTGCCTTTATACCCGCCCCGAAGCCAGCCTTCTCCTCTGCCTGCTTTCCCCCCATCTATCTATTCTTTCAGCCACCCCACAAAGCTGGGTAATAAAAAAAAGTTGTTTTGTTTTATTTCTTGAAGTTCTGTTGCAAACAGATTTGAAACTTATAAAATGCTGAATGGAGTACATTTAGTATGGAATAGGAGCTAATGCTGATTTTTAGCTTCTGCAGTGATTATTTCCATTTAACCAACATTTAATCTATTTTGTGTCTGAATTTGTGTAGTTTTTCCCTCAGTCCACGTTTACTAGGTGAAATCTTTAATTAATAGGCTGATTTACTAAAAATAATACAAAATTTACCATTTTTCTTTTGCTTGTTTATTTATAAATGAAAAGAGATAATGAAATGCAAGTTACCAAAATCATAGATAATATTCCATAACAAAAAATATGAATCTGCAGAATTTCCATCCACAGAAATTACAGTGTTGCCAGAATAATATTTCCCCCAAAATTTAAGTTAAGGCAGCGGAATGAACTCAACTGCATTTGATTACGTATCATGTGGTTTTGGTATCCTGTGAACTGCTTTTTAAATAATAGTTGTATTTATTTTGTAATAAACAAATTAGTTTTAACATATAGTTATTAAAATTAAATAATAATGTTATTTAAAAAGTAGTCTACAGGATTCCAAAACAACATGATACCTAATCAAATGCAGTTGAGTTCGTTCCTTTAGTCGCTGCCTTAACGTAGATTTTGGGGGAAATGTTATTCTAGCAACCCTGAAAATTCTTCAGGTTCATATATTCTGTTGTAGAATAACAATATCTATGATTGTGGTAAATTGCATTTCATTATCTCCTTTCACTTATGAATAAACAAGCAAAAGAAAAATGGTAAATTTTGTATTATTTTTAGTAAGTCAAGCTCTTAAACCTCCTACGATTATGATCTTTCCTCTAAAGGAAACGGATGAAAAGTGAAAGTGAATGATTATGCATGGTTCACACTTCAATTTCCATATTGATTTCCCTGACTTCCCTGAATCCATGCCCAAAGTACACTTTCCCTGGTCTGTGACGCCGCCACAAACACTATTATTTACGGTTAGATATTAAAAAAAAAAAAAAAAAAAAAACTCAATGATGTTCATAGCCATCCAATGGTCTTCTTTTTATATTTTGAATACAATATAAGCTTCCTTTTTAAGTCTTTATTGTATTTAAGCCTTTTAAAGCTTTAGAGTACCTCGCACATATGTGATGAACTGTTACAAACAGTAAATATTCAACTACCTGAGACTCGTCATAAAATCAGTGATCTCAAATATCTGTACAAACTCACACATGGCCAACTCAGGTCCGAAACACTAGTCTCGGAATTGAATTTCCGAATTCCTTTCAAACAAACATGTAACACACATCTTTTTCATATAGCACGACCTAGACTGTCAATTGTTCAATGTTCTCTGTTCCACAACTTAACAACGAAATGTCAGATACACCCATAGATTTATTCAATTTTGAAGCTACATATAACTCTGCACTTAATAGATAGCTATTGTCAACCATTTTTTTACTACTTAGATATTGATTATTATTTTATGTTGTTATCTCTTAGATGCTGTAAACTGGTGTTCAGCTGTATCTGGGATTATGTTCGTAAATAAATACATAAATAAAATAAATTAAACTTTCTATATTAGGGGTACAATAAAACGCGTACCAAACAATAATCCTCTATGAACAATATCTTCAATACCTTGATATTCTGAATACAATCATAAAAATAAGCAAATAAGCATATATGAGGTGCGACTCAAAGAGGTCCGGATTGTAACTATTATTAAAAGTAATTAACGTAATGCATATTGTTTTTGTAAGGATAAATTACCATACCTCCCCTACCTAGTACAGTGGACTGGACTCACCTGGCCCAGCCATTCGAGAGATAAGCGACAAAGAGTAAACACATGCATTAATGCGTTGACGGAAAATAACAGCGTGAAGGCCCACAAGGTCCTATCCGTACAGTAATTTTTGGCTCGAAAAAACATTGCAGTGTTAGAGCACCCGTCGTACTCGCCTGATTTGGCACCCTGTGATTTTTTTTTTGTTTCCGAAAATCAAATCTGAACTGAAAGGAACACATTTTACCTCCGTTAATGAGGTTAGAAAAAATCGGAAAAGTATTAAAGTTTCTTACAGAACATGACTTCCAGGGACGTTACATACAATGGCAGCAGCGAATGAAGAAGTGTGTTGTAGCAGAGGGAGACTACTTTGAAGGTGACACCACCGACAGGAACCAATAATGTAAGTACTCTGTATTATTACTTCAGTCCGTATTTGTGTGTATGTGTGTGTGTGTGTATGTATGTATGTATGTATGTATTTCCTTAAAATTAATATTTTATACTTTCCAGTTGTGGTATTGACTTCAAACTTGGTATACGAATGTATCTTAACGAGGGACACAAAAGGTGAGAGATATTTTACAATCATTTCCGGTTTGACGCAGACACTGTTGTCGCGAGACAAAATGTATTGTTGTCTTGTATGGACACTATATCGTGAAAATGATGCCCAATGTTTCTTTCAGACTCTTTTTGGGGGACACTGCCTCCTTAGAGCGCCCCTGGAGATCAAAATAATACGTTTATAATAGAATAACAAATAGAATATTATCAGCAGTGCCCCCGGGCTAATAATTGCTTCCCCCCGGGACATTGCTTCCTAAAGAGACACTGGTGATGCTCCATTTCCAAAGCTACATATGTTTGATTTTAAATACTTCAGTATCTTCTCGAAACTTCACACGAACATACTGCCTCGTTTCGGGACCATCTCAAAAGTTGCCGTATAAATATATATTTTCCCTCTACATATGTAGTAATGAAAATATTTTGTTTCTGCAATACGAACACAAAGTACTTTGCTAATACGAAGAAATGGCGATAAGAAAAAAAATACAAAACAAAAAAACGTTTAGTCGGGAATAGAACCCAGACCTGCCACTTACAAAGCCCACACGTTACCTCTGTGCCATGCTCGTACGTTGATTTATGTTTGTTCTATTATGCTTAAGACAGCTCATAACAAGGCAGATCAAGCCAATTCAACAACATGGCAACTTTGCATTCAAGATGGCAACTTCTCCAATGATATGTTTCTTCATTGAAGCTGTGCTTCATTCTTAAGAGTGTAGAAAAACATGACTGTCCTACCGTGAGAACAACTTACAATTTTCATGGTTACAAACCTTTGAACCGCCATCTTGAATCGAAGATGACGACTTTTCCAACATGTCCGATTTTTCCCCTTACTTACGCTGTAATCTACATACTTGAACGCAATTTCGTGATTCCGCCATATCTACAAGTTGTCTAGAATTAGACGCCCCCTTATAACATTCCTAGCACTTTCTTACACGGAAGATGACTATTTTTTTCAAGTTTAAGGGTGGATTCGCAAACTACGCATCAGAATAAACATCGCCTCGAAATTTCAACGTCCTAGACACAGCCATTACAAGTTTCACATTTTTTGATTTGCGCCGCCAAACCAAAACGAATTTTAATGCTCTTTTTTCTCATATAAACTATGTTTCTATCTTCACTGCCTGACAAAATATGACGTTTCTATGATGTGCGGAACTACTCTAAAAACCAGCATTTCGAAACGATGAAAAATTTCGACACTTCATTTACGTGGAAAATGTCGCCTTTTTCATGATATCGGAATTTTCCCATTACTCACATGTATGTTTTGCGGAAGTATACAAACAATTAAGTGTGATTGCGACTTTAGAGGTATATAATTCCGGCTGAGTTAACTTTAGCTGGAGGCGAAAAATTGTGGAACAAGATACACAAACTCATTCTCCTTATCTGGAACAAGGAAGAATTGCCACAAGAGTGGAAAAAATCAATCATTATTCCAATTCACAAGAAAGGCGACAAAACTGACTGTAATAATTATCGAGGCATTTCTTTTCTGTCAACATCCTATAAAATCCTTTCAAATATTCTATTAACAAGATTGATCCCATACACACATGAAATTATTGAAGATTATCAGTGCGGATTTAGACGAAATCGATCAACTATCGACCAAATATTTACCATTCGCCAAATACTCGAAAAAAAGTGGTAATACAATACCCCGGTACATCAACTATTTATTGATTTTAGAAAGGCGTACGACTCGGTTAGGAAACATTATACAACGTTCTGATAAAACTTGGAATACCGAGAAAGCTAATTAGATTAATTAAGATATGTTTAAATGAATCCCAAAGTAAAGTCCGGGTAGGAAAATTTTTGTCCACGAGCTTTCACGTCGAAAATGGCCTGAAACAAGGAGATGCGTTGTCGCCATTATTATTTAACTTTGTTCTGAAATCGCTATAAGGAAACTCAAAGATAGCAACCAGGGTCTAGAGTTGAACGGTATTCACCAGGTTATGGCATATGCTGATGATGTAAATTTAATAGGGGATGATAGGAGAATAAAAAAAAAATGCACATCTTATTAAACGCTTGCAGGGACATGGGTTTAGAAGTAAATGCAGAGAAAACTAAATACATGGAAGTGCGTCGGGACCATAATACAGCAAATTATGGATGCGTTAAAATATTAAATATTATTTTTGATAAAGTGGATAGTTTCAAATATCTAGGATCAATATTAAGAGGAAAATCACATTCACGAAGAAATTAAATGTCGACTAAAAGCAGGGAATTCGTGTTAATATTCGGTTCAAAATCTCTTGTCGTCGCGAATTCTGTCGAGGAATTTGAAGCTTAAAATATACAAAACGATAATCATGCCTGTTACTTTGTATGGCTACAAAACATGGTCACTTACTCTGAGAGAAGAACATAGACTGAAAGTATTTGAGAACAAGATCCTGAGACGAATATTCGGACCCAAGAGGAACGGGAAAGGGAATGGCGGAAACTTCATAACGAGAAACTACATAATTTATACTGTTTACCCAACATTGTTAGGGTCGTCAAGTCTAGGAGGCTTAGGTGGGCAGGTCATGTAGCTAGAATGGAAGAAAGTAGAAACGCTTTCAAAGTCTTGAGTGGAAGACCAATCGGAAAACGACCATTAGGAAGACCTAGGCGCAGATGGGAGGACAATATTAAGATGGATCTCGCAGATTGGAATACAAAGTAGAAACTGGATCCAGTTAGCTAAGGATAGAAGTCAGTGGAGAGCTTTTGTGAACGCGACATTGAACCTCCGGGTTCCATAGGCCGTAGAGTTAGTTAGTTAGTTAATTTATTGCTGTAGTATAATGTTATATCGCTCAATCCTCGTTATGTCGTATAGGTAAGGAGGCTAAAAGTTATATTTATAAACAATTATTTAACGTATAAGCATCCGCCCATGAAATCAAACTTCCGGTCACATGTACTAAGTTTTTGTCAATGTCGTGAAAATGTTATTTCGATAGTAATTTTATGAGCACACATTAAAAATTTCCAGCGGATTCTTGAGTCTCGGAGCCAAGGCTATACTCATGTAGTCGACACCTATGGTGTACGGTATTACCAATGTTCAATACTACATTTCTCTTTAGTTTTGGAAGAAAAACCACTAATATGTTTTGAAACGAAACGAAATATCTAGTTTAACGTCCCACGGTTATGCATCGAGACTAAGGGAGTCGGTAATGATGAGAAATGAATGAAATGGTGGAATGAAGAAAGTACGAGGAAACTCAAAACCCCGAGGAAACCCACGCACACGGTGTTTGCCCCCCAAATTCCCATGGCACAAGCTAGAATCTAACCAGGGACCCGTATAACCACACATGACTGCTCTACCACCGAGCCGGTACTTGTGCAAGACCCTTGGTCTTGGTCTTGCATGCAAGACTCTTGCAAAAACTGCAAGACCAAGACTCAGGCTCATCACTACAAGCGAGGCGTCGTTTGGCATTTATCTGTATGATGTGTGGCTTATGAGCAGCCGCTCGATCATGAAATCCAAGTTTTCTCACCTCACGCCTGTCATAGTACTTGGAGTAGATCCTGATGCAGTTTGGAATTCCTGTGTGATGGTCTGGATAGATGTCTGCCTATTACACTTTACGACCCTTTTCAACTGTCGGCGGTCTCTGTCAATCAACAGACGAGGTCGGCCTGTACGCTTTTGTGCTGTACGTGTCCCTTCACGTTTCCACTTCACTATCACATCAGACACAGTGGACCTAGGGATGTTTAGGAGAGTGGAAATCTCGCGTAGAGACTTCTGACACAAGTGACAGCCAATCACCTGATCACGTTCGAAGTCCGTGAGTTTCGCGGAGCGCCCCATTCTGCTTTCTCACGATGTCTAATGATTACTGAGGTCGCTGATAATGAGTACCTGGCAGCGCAATGCACTTATGAAAAACGGATGTTTTGGGGGTGTCCGATACTTTTGATCACATAGTGTATTTAAAAAGCATTGGGACGAAGCTATTCATTTCTCTGAAGAAAATAACTTCCAAGGACCTGAAATGCCCTGCAAGAGAAAGGTACCGGCCAAACTTGGTGGAGGTTATATCCACGTAGATTTCATCTCAGTTCAAAAATATTTTCTGCAGTCTATTTATCCTTTCCTTGACGGTACTGCTGAACGATAAAAAATCGTTTCTTCAAAAATGATACATAATTTTTACATTCAATGGAATTACTATTAAGAATGTGTTGCCAAAATACGAATGAGATTACAAGTGATACGGAATTTTATTATGCGTGTTCGCTTGTAGAGAAATCTTTTGGGTTAAAACATAATGGCTTATTTGGAGAAGTTTGTGTTTTTGCAAATATGACTTTTGTGCCTGTGGATGAAGATGGCAAGTTTATAAATACCTTTATATTAAAATTTAAGAACAATTCCCTTCCTACTAGTTTTCTCTGTCTGTTTAAGTTATTACGCCTGCATTTAACAGTGTTATTTTATCCGCCTGAACCTATATCCACCGCTTCTGCTGAAGGCTCATTCAGTGTAACGACAATTAAAAATTATTTAAGGAACACGTGTGCACAAGATAGCTATTCCTCTCTTTCAATTTTGGCAATTAAGAAATCCATTATTGACTTGGAGAAAATTGTAGATCTTTTTGTTCGGTGAAAGTCTCGACATTTTGCTCTTTTTAGTGTAAAACATTTTAGTATTTTTCATAACGAAAATATAATGCTGAAGACTTTTCGGAAATCTATGTCAAGGTTTCCAAAATAGCTCGAGAATGTAACTATTCAGTAGTGTAATATACGAATGAAGTGGTTTAGGGATGTACGAGTGTATATACAATTAAATTTAGTGAATTCAACATTTTTTTTGTTTTTTTTTTTTTTTCTACTAGGTGGTTTTAGGATTATTTTGTATAATTGAAATGTGGACTAATTCTAAGTATTGTTGTGCTTCGATGTGTTCCAAAAATGTGAAAACCACCTAAAGGCAACGAACATGTTTCGGGAGGCTGCAAAAGTAAGTATTTCTTTAAGTGGCGTACCTTATGCTTGTAGTATTTACTTTCATTAATCGAAGATCAACAAGGTCATGTCAAGATCAACAAAAAGGACCCAGTATATTGAAAAGTGAAGTAGTACAAGCCATCAAGGACATGCGAAGGAGGAAGGCCACTGGAGATCATGACATAAAAGCAGATTTGCTCAAGGGATTAGGAGACAATGCATTGAAAGTACTGACTTCCCTTATTAACAAGATCTACCTGAGTGGAGAATGCCCAAAGGATTTTCTTGATGCTACAATGATTGCATTACCCAAGAAAAGCAAAGTAGTTCAGCGATCATAGAACCATTAGCCTTATTTCCCACACCGGAAAGAATTGCGCGCATACTTGATTTGGTTACACTATACGTAGCTCTCCAGACATGGGGCGTACAAGAAAATGTTTGACTGAATGAAATATATTGGATTTTTTGGATCAAGGACCACAAAATTTTTGAACTGTCCCTAAATCAAGATTATTATTATCATTATTATTATTATTATTATTATTATTATTTTTACGGAGTAAGTACATCATACGAAATTAAGTGATAGTTTGGATTTGGTTACACTATATGTAGTTCTCCAGATATAAGACTTACAAAAAATTTTTTGGATGAAATATATTGGATCTTTTGATACAAAAAACGAAATGAAGGTCAATGCAACATTTTCTACTTGAAATTAGGATTGCAGTGGAAAGGTGTCATTTTTTGTGTTATTGCAGAATTTTAGAATACGAGAAAGGTAAACATAATAGTATGTGTTTTCTAAAAGTCAAGCACCCACACCCCCGTGATTTTGAAATCCTGGCGGAAACCCTGTCGCAGCCTGACGTCATTGAAGCCGGATTCCGGATGTCTCATGATTTATTTGGAATGGAATGGGCTATATGTCCCATCACATGATTTACGAGGGCCATCCGGAAAGTGGTACCCGTTTGCGCCTCATGAAGCGCTGACGACTCGGGGAGCCGCTGGGCAAGGTCAGACCGCGTCAGTGCTTGTCTGCCTGCTCTGTGCGAGGTTGCGTGACGCTAGCAGTGCCTGTGTTGTGTCTGTGCTCGTTTATAATGATTAAACGAATTGAGAACCCCGCCAGTTGTGAAGTGAGGGCCATGATTAAATTTCTTAATGCACAAAACGTTCGACCTTGTGAAATTCATCGCCAATTAAAGGAGGTGTATGGAGACAATGTGATGGACGAGTCGTCTGTTCGGCGCTGGTGTCGCAACTTCAACCTGGGGAGGGGGAGTACACACGACGAGGAGCGTTCAGGGAGACCTATCTGTCATTACAGACGAACTGCTGAGGTCAGTAGACGAATGCGTGAGGGACGATCGGCGCGTCACAATTGATGAACTCTGTGAACATTTTCCTAATGTGTCTCGAACAATTGTTCATGAAATTGTCAAAGACCATCTGCATTATTCAAAAATCTGTGCAAGGTGGGTCCCTCGCATGCTCACAGATGAGCACAAAGCCAAGCGTATGGCTGCAGCACTGACGTTTCTGGAACAATTTATTCCGATGAAGGAGACTCTTTCCTGAATCGTATCATTACAGGGGATGAAACATGGGTTTGTTATGCATCACCTGAGAGTAAACGACAGTCCTAGGAGTGGCATCACGCTCGTTCACCAACCCCCCCCCCCCCCAAAAAAAAATCAAGACAGTTCCGTCCACCAGGAAACTCATGGCAACCATATTCTGGGATCGACGAGGTGTACTGCTCATTGATTTTATGGCCCGTGGAGACACAATGCTAATGCGTATTGTGAAATATTAAAGAAATTACGGCGGGCAATACAAAATCGACGGCGAGGTCTGTCGTCTACACGCGTCATTCTCCTTCATGACAATGCCAGGCCCCATGCAGCTGCGAAAACAACAACTTCTGCAGGAATTCGTGGGAAACCTTTGGTCATCCACCGTATAACTCTGACTTGGCCCCTTCGGATTTTCATCTCTTTACTAAGCTTAGAGACTTTCTGGCGGGAAAAAGATTTGATAGCGATGAAGAACTTAAACGAGGCGTGACTACGTATCTCAATACGCTGGCGGTGGAAGACTATGACGCTGGAATACAAAAACTCGTCACACGGTATGACAAATGCCTCAATTTGCTTGGTGATTATGTGGAGAAGTAGTGTAAAGTATGCTCTTTCCAATAAAAATGTGTATATTTGTTAATATATACTACTGTGTCTTTATTGCACAAACGGGTACCACTTTCCGGATGGCCCTCGTATTTGGCTTGGTTTCTACGTCATTTCAGCGGCCAGGAGATGAAAGATGCTTGTCGGAAAAAACTTTTTTCATTTTATTCGTTGTTCAGTTAATACTTTGTACATTTTTCGTTAGACATAGATTTTCCTACAAGTTCCATCGCGCTGTAGTACGTCCGTAACATGAGAAACCACCAACGGCCAACGAGATACTACGGCCGACATAATAATTTGCTTTAATAAAATAGTTTTAGCGATATAGCTATACGAGGCTTTTCGTATATATATATGAAAAAAATAAAATGAAATCTTTTGAGTTTTACGTCCCACGGTTATGCCAGTTAGACTAAAGGAGACGGTGATGATGAGTAATGAATGAAATGGTGGAATGAAGAAAGTGGGAGGAAACGGGAGAACCCCGAGAAAACCCACGCACACGGTGTTTGTCCACCACAAAGTTCACTTGGCGGGGGCTGGGATCGAACCCGGGACCCCAAGCACCAGAGGTGAACGCTCTACCACTGAGCCACCGCGGCCCCTCGTATATATATGAAACGAGTTTTCAAATTGTTCTATTTTGCAGATGATTCTAATAATGTATTGTTTGACTATACTGTTTATGTTTGTTGTCATATTTTCAATATATGTAAATTGCACTTTAAACAGTGTGCTTTTGAATTAATCAACATAATGTATATTGCGGAATTCTAACTATCCAGATTACGAAATTTTGATTACTCTTAATTTTTAACCCGTGATTTCTAGCTGTGTGTGTCACTGTTACGAATGTCCATCAGTTGGAGGAGGACATGATCTACTATTTAACAGTATTTTTAACATAGGTAGTACATAAACAATTTATTTCAGTAGAACTATATATACCCCCGTATTATTGGTAAAAAAACGACATATATATTTTAGCGCCACAAAAGTTCTTAGTTTTCTCGGAAACTACGCATTGGAATTTATCCTTAATCAAAATAACTGTTATGATTTTGGTTTTTTTAAACGAAGTGTTCAGTGTAAAAGCGTCTTCCTTTTTATAAAATGTTCCTTAAAAACGTAGATATGAAGCAGCACGCATGTATGCATGCAGCACAATTGGAGAGTTTTTCAAACCAGCAGTTATGAAAAGTGTGTCTAATTATGATTATGTCGGAAGCAAATAAGAAAGCTAAGCTTGTGCATGTGCCGTGTTTCAGATACTGAGATTTCAAAGCCAACTTTTAAGATCGTGGAGGTTTCTAGTTAATAGCTTGTGCTGACAGTAGAATGTTGTTCAATATCACAGGTCTGCAAAAATAAAACAATGCTAAGCTGTTTCCGAAACTGGTTCGTATGTGTTGCGGTGCGCTGAATCCAGCAATGATAACCATTTCGTCCTGGGACGTCTGGGTTTCGAACAAACGGGTGGTCATGTTGAACAAAAATATGAACACAAATATGCGATTTACAGAAACACCATTAACAGCGTAACACAGATTAATGTACAGAAACACGCATACACGTGAAGACCAAAATGTAATACCACCCTCAATCAGATTGCTTGTGAAATAGTATTTTTTTAAAGGTCAAACTTCGTTTGGAGCTTGTCCTTTTGTAGGTAGCTGCCGCAAGATCCCTAAACATCCAGCAGTAGTCTGCCATCATCGTAACACTTCAGTTCCCCTGATACCGTCGTTCCATTTCGTTGATATCTTGATGGAAACGCTCCCCCTGCTCCCACATTGTCAGGAAAGTAGTCAAGGTGGGAGTTGAGAAAATGAACTTTTAAGCTCATGGATCAACCAAGCTTTCGAAACGCGTGCAACATTTTTTCCACCATTTCCTTGTACTGTGGGTCCTTTCGGTTTCCCCAAAACGTTTTGATGACCAAAGTAAAGGTAACCCAAGCCGCTTTTTGAGTTGGAGTCATTGCATTGACGAAGTCTTTGTCGGATATGTTTTTTAATATCAGGACCTACAAAAACCCGGGTACTCGCAGGATTTGAGCAACAAACAGTGCAGCCAGAACAACTTACCAACGTTTTACAAATCTAAGATGTAATCTTACTAATTCGTTTTATGAAAAAATATATATATTTTTTTTTTAAATCTCGTACTGTCATTCATGACTAGAGACCGGATGTTAGGCAAAATGCCTATTCTTTAATATTAAAGATATGGTAAAAAATAACGTTTTAAAGTTCTTATAGGTTGTTATAGTTTCAATTTAAGCCAATTTTATTTTGCCTATTTGACCCCTTCCTGCCTAAATAATTGCTTTAGTGCCTAATGTTGCCTATTCTATGCATTTTCTTCGAAATATGGCTTTATTGGTAAAAATATATAATTTAGTATCTCAAGAATGGATTCTGCCTCTTCGAGAAATAAGTGCTGTTTGTAGTAATAAGATGCAATAAAACTTTGGACTGTTATGTGTACTAATAAAGTGCTGTAAAACTTTGGACTGCTGTGTGTACTGATAAAAATGTATAGAATTTGGACTGTTATATGTAGTGATAAAGCGCTGTATAGAATGTATTTACAAAATACACATGGAATACATGTCAACCTTCGTTTTTATATATACATTAAAAATATTAACAAACAGGTATGTTTCTATATTCTTTAAACAATGACTTGAATTTATTTTTTTAATTGTATTGAGTATTTATCTTCGTTATTTCGAGTTACACTTTACTGCCTATTTTTCTTTAAATTTTAAGTGCCTATTTTCTAGGTTTTTAATGCCTAAACATCCGGTCTCTATTCATGACATTACGATATGTGTCAGTGATCCCCATCCGGACCAATATACATGTATTTTCATGTTTCGGGGAGCGCAAATACATTTAATCTTCCATGTTTTTTTCGTGTGATTCATTTGCAATTTAGCGATTTCCAGCTACCTGTTTGACCACGTTACATTTCGATTGTGCAAAATCTTGACATCGCAGGAAGAAACGGGGGTCATTTTCGATTTCGGTGCACCCAGAAGCGTAAAAATCAGCTAAACTTATGCAAACTGCTTTTTGATTACAGACCTGCATATTTCAGATATTAAAAAGCACTAACCAACTGTCAGCACAATTCATTAACAAAATGGGTAAAAGAAAATAAATAAAAAAAATAGATGAAAGGTTTGAATATTGAGTGTTTGGACTTGTTCCTCTTTTTACAAAAAAGAAATCAACTTTACATTAACTTTAAACGTGGCAAGCACCCCTCACCCCCAAATGGAATATCTGGCTACGGCCCTGAGGGTCCTCCACAGGTAAGAGACGTTAGATCTGAAAAACATGTGCGTGGAAGATTCGTAACACTGCAGTCGTATATCAGGATCGCCAACATTCAATGAAAGTACTAATTAGGAAATTAGGTCTTTCCATTTTACTGTTTACAGAATGTATCGTATTCTTATTCTTTTAATACCTATCTCCATGCATACTTTACAGTTGACTGTGAGCTACGAAACATTCCAGCGCAATAGCCCAGTAAGTAGGACTTCCTGTGCGAAGCCTATCGGATAGTTCCTTCTGCCCGTCAACCACTATACCAACCTTTTTTCATGCGAATATGAGTAATTATTAGGAGTGTTGGTGTATGCAAGCCTCCACGTAGTTGTGCTTCAACTTTCTCAGCTGATACTTGAGAGACCTTGAAATTAAAATGAAATTAAAAGATCTATCACCTTGTTGGCTTTTACCAGTGGATATCATCAGATTATCACTCTGTGTGATTGCAATTCTTTCCTTTAGTATTAAGAAAGCAAAGTTTATTAGTGTATATTGTTTTCACTTACATATAATAATTATATTAATTTGCTGCATTTGACTAGTTATTTTTCTTTTTCTGAATAAATCAAATAGAGCTTTAGCTGGAGTATGGAAGATTCATTATCTCCATGTAATTTATTTTCCTACCCAAACTATATATGGCATGGCACCCATAACACCAAAATACTTTGTCCGCCTGTGAGTGTCAGTTCCTCTTTTTTTCAGTAGATTTCACATTTGTACAGTGTTAATGTATTCATAGCGAACTGAACGCGCACAGAATTATTTACCTATTCTAATTAATTTTTTACTTTTGCATGGTGTAAAAGGCTACGTCGTGAGTCAAATTCTTCGCTTTAATGGCAAGCTTTCTATTGCAGTCAATATGAAAATGAATGCAAAATACCGACATAAAACGGTACCTTAATGCCTGCTAAAAGTATGAAGTAGGTTTGTTTCGTTGAGCTAAGCCTTCAAGAACTCAAAAAAGCAGAAAAATGAATTTCTGAAGAAAATGATAATGTTCGCAATGACATACATTTTCATTCATAACCTGGAGATTGAGTCTTGACAAGATTTTCTCCTCTATCTGCATACGTGTTGCTACCCTGAAATTAAACTTATGATGCTGCAACTTACGATAGTTATCTACAGCTGATGATTAATAGTTACAATAAGTGCTATAAAAATGAAAGAAATAAAACTCTGATGAACTAAAGGTAATAGAACATTTTACAATACTTTTTATTTAAGATTGCTTATTACACAGACTTGGTTGCATTTTTATTTATTTATTTATTTTGGTAAAGAAATACTTCAACCATTTGCAAACCTTAACAATATACTTTGGCATAAAACAAACTTAAAACCTTATCCTAAAAGAAAATTAAGGAACTCTTAGGATTTAAGAGACATATTTTGCTTGATTAGCTTTCAAAACTAATACTGAAATATGCTACGTTAGATCTCTCTCTTACCAGATCTTTCACAATATAGTTTAAGTAATACCTTACTACTTACCAGTATATAGTTTACATATGTAATTTTAAGTGCAGCAGTCTATTTAAAAATATCGTAAGAATTCAGTCTTTGAACTAAAATACTACTACAAAGTTTTGACTAAACAAAAAAATAGAGAGTTTTGGGTACAATCTATTAGCCTCTGATATGAATACTCTTATGAAAACTACACAATATAAGTTTGTACTATTACACGTTACACACTGGTACCCACAGAATGAAAAATCTTGTTCAAGGCTACCTGGGAAGTCTTTTCCAACATCAGTCTTACTGATTAAATTGAGATCTATTAACATTATTTATCTTCATAACAACAAAACAGGTATGTGTAAGCTCACCATTCACTCAATCAGCATTTCTATGATTGTTTCTCTTCCACCTTAGAATCTCTAAATGCAACAACATTACAAGGAACTATTTTCGGTACATTATTTTGAGCACCATTGTAACAATGAAAATCAAAAACAATAAATTTTATACATAATAAGGAACTGAATACATTAAAGCTAACTTAAGTATAAAGTACTTTATTAATGTTCTTAAATCTTAGTATTGCACTGCTGGAAAGTATTTTTTGATTCACACTCAATCACAATTGTAACTCAATAATCGGTTACACGGAGCTTTGAAACTACCAATCTTCTTCCGGTTCAATACATGAAGGAGCACTGTACGTGGTTTCTGAGTTACCCATCTGTAAAAATAATAACGTTAATGAACACTTTAAACCTGAAAAATCTGTTAACATTAACAACTGTTTTATTAAAAACGAGAACGGGTCATCGGTTAATCGTTAATACAGCAGTCTGCAAGTGCTTAGTACTGCACACAAGTTTACAATAACTTATGCTCTCTCTGATTTTTATTTTTAAGAAATTAAGGAATTCTTAACATTGAAGATTTAACATAGTAGTTGAAAAAGATCAAGATTGTTCGACGACGAGTAGGGAAATATTATATATATATATATATATATATATATAATTTTTTTTTTTTTTTTTTTTTTTTTTGAAAGGGCATCAGTCAACGAATATAAAATTTAGGAAAACAGCAAAAAATTGTCCCAATGAAAGTAGAGATTTCGTAGCCTCCAATGGTTTGGGCTGGTGATTTGTTCTTTTACCAGCCATTTTAACATGATTATTAACTTTGCATGCATGATGTATGTTATGCTGTGATGGTGCAAAATTTGCAAAATGATGCCCTTTAAACACAAAAGACGCAAAATATGTTAAAACTTGACAAATCTGTTTTATTACTAGACTACACATATTACTTGTTACAAAATAGGTATACTATTTAGTAAAGAAAAGTTCATATTTATAGAGACTAGGACATGGGCAAAACAGTTTTTGTATATACAGGGTGTTTCAAAACAACACCGACAACGTTTCGGAGTTGATTCCTGACACCAAGATGAGACGAAAAGTACAGACCAACCTACGAGGACAAATTCTCCTTTTCGGAGTTATAGGTTACCGAAGGCATAAAGAAATGAACTTTAAAGGTCTATAACTCCAATACTATGGAACCTTCCGTAGTCGGATCAAGACTTCGTTTAGGAACTAATATGTGCCCTATCCAAATATAAATGTTTCAGAAGCTTGCGCCACTTCCGCAACGACTTTTATAGAGGTACTTGGTGAATACTTCATATTATATGCCCGTAGCCAAACAGCCTCTATAAAAACTGTTGCTTGAGTACCTTAGGATTCAGAAACAGACTTTTGGATAGGGCACATATTCCTAGGTGAAGTCTTGGTCCGACTACGGTAGGTCCCATAGTTTTGGAGCTATGGACGTTTAAACTTCATATTTTCTTGTTTTTGGCAGCCTGTAACTCCGAAATGAGGCTTTTGTGCACCCAGGTTGGTCTATACTTTCCGTCTTGTTTTTGTGTAAGGAATCACCTCCGAAACGCTGTCGGTGTTATTTGAAACACCCTGTATATAGAAAAAGTGGAAACCTGGTTTTGTGCCCATCCCTAATAAAACAGTTCAGAAGTCACAAAGTGATTTGCTGAACAAAATGTATTATCTAAATTCAGCATACCTAATTATCATCTTTGTCAGTTCTGATGTCAGTGACTAGCGCAGAAGTTTACAATAAAGCTACGTCTTCTCCGCAGGAATATGTCTTTCATTTTACATTATTTAATGGGAACTTTCCCTGTAGGATAAACCTTCTCGTGTGCAGGTTGAATCACGTGATGTCGCTGGAAGTGTCATTTGAAATATAGATATGACGAATGAGATCATTGATTGTTGTGTAGCCTGTGACAACCTTTCACTTACTTCTCTAAAACGAAGTGAAACAGTTGATATAGAAAATGACACTCGTTCAGTCCGTGGGTTTGTTCACTTTCAATGGAAATAGGTATCTTCTTGTAGTAATCCATCCACTACTGCTTGTAGTTGTAGATGTTGCAAGCTTCTTTAACTAAACTTGACTGTTGTTATTCTAAAATTTTCATAATGAGTTTTTCGGTTTTGTAAACGTAGATCTAAAGTAAAGCTATTAAAACTTAGATGGTGATTAAATATTTTTGAACTTAAATGTTTACGTTTGACATATTGATTGGTGAATTTTGAGTTATTGCGGCAAAATAAATTAAGCCATGCCATGACGCTGACAGAGGAAAACATTTTCTGCCTCTTATTTCAACATATTTCATCGGTGAAGGTACGAAGTGGCGTAACTAGAAGAATCGTGATTTATGACCACTATCCATCCTTATTTGACCTGTTCCATCAACCACAAAAATTACTTAGCTAATTTTCTTATATAAGGCTGAATCTTAAGTGTAACAGTATTTCTACAACCCGAACAGCAGGAGCCTGTATACATCATCTGAAAGAGGAAGGTGCATGAACCAAAGCACAGCACCTAGATGGTTCCTGAAATTTCGTGCATTTGTAAAAATGTCTAAGATCAGCCATTTTAAGATCACAAGGCCGCCTTAGAGCAACAAATTCTGAAACCAGCACACGTCAATTGTCATACTAAGTTGACTCATCTAAGTCCACTGTAGTGTGTCGCCTCCATGAACTAAGGAAAACCATCAGGACCTGCCGCACTGTGCCACTTCAGATGACCCCAGGTCAGGCCCAGGAGAGTGGATGTGTGCCGACAACAACTGCAAAATGCGCTTTCTGAAATAGACTGTCACGTGCAACAAAAATGGGTGTTTTACCGAAATCAGAATATGCAAAAACAGTAACTGAACAATGGCCAACTTCCAGAGCTAGTCGTCAGAGGGATGTTTTAGCATAACGTTATGTTGTTGTATGGTGGAAATGAAGAGGTCATTCATGTCGAGTTTGTTCCTAATGGTAGTATTATCAATGTCAACCTTTATTCCGAACAGTTGAAGCGGGTGTATGCCGCACTATGCAACAAATGTTCTGCGTTGAACAGAAAACGCGCTCTGCTGCAACAGGATAATGCAAAACCACTCGGATCGAAAAACGCAACAAAAAATCAAGGAACTTGACATCGAAGTGGAATCACACCCAACATATAGTCCTGACTTTGTCCCTTCGGAATCACGGTGCTTCACCAAATAGCAGGACGTGGAAACAGCAGTGAGTAACTTCTGTGGATCTAAGGACAACACAGGATATCGAGGTAGAATCGAGGAACTGGAAGGAAGATATGCCTGCAGACAGTCCAACACGAGGGCCTATACTTGACATGTTAGCCAGCTTTCATTTTACTGTAATGCTGACAAGTATGCTGTGTACTTATGACTCAGCCTTTATTAATTTTCTGAAAATGACATTTCTTGACATAACGTTAAACGAGACATTTCAAGCACTCTACAATTATTAGAAAAACAGTCCTTTCACCGCAGATATCAGTACAGATTGTGAGATAGGGTGACTATGCATAGTACGATTATATTCAATTCCATTTTCATCTCATTAAAACAAAAATCACGATACATTTGATCCATAACAATGAACGGAAAAAGCAAAGATGCAAAATCAATATAATTCCTACGAGGGGGTGGGGGTGGGAGTTGGAAAATTCATGAAATCACCAAGAAGAAATATAAACTGAAACATATCATTGTAGTCTTTAGAAAGGTCATATATTGTAAACCTCTCATCCCGTATATATATATCTCATTTATCATCATTTCTTGTTACAGGTTCTGTAAGAAGATATGGCGGTGAATCTAAAGAAATTCGAGAAGAGTGAGCTTCGCAGTGTCAAGTTTTTGTGTTGCAAGACAAATCTTCTTATGGAAATTCATAAAACTTTGCAGGATATTTTGAGGGAATACGCTCCTGGATATACAACAGTAGCGAAGTGGGTGAGGCATTTTAAGACTGGTCATCGTGAGACTGAATATGAACCTCCCTCAGGCAGGCCTTCAAGTTCAGTGACTACGGAAAACACCGACAAAGTGCACGACATGATCATGAAGGATAGGCGCATATCGATCAAAAACATTGCTGCGTGTGTGGGGGAATTGCGTGAGCGTGTGGGTGTCATACCAGCCGAATATTTGGACATGCGGAAGGTCAGTGCCAAATGGATCCAAAATGTATGAATGCTAACCAGAAGAGAACACGGGTCCAGATGTCACAGGAAATTTTGCAAAAGTTTCTAAACCCTGGTGAGTTCTTGCGCAGTCTGGTGACAGAAGATGAAACATAGCTTCACTACTACGATCCAGAGACTAAACAGCAATCCATGGAGTCGCGCCACAGTGGATCTCCTCGACCGAAGAAGTTCCGAAGCCAAAGAACAGCTGGGAAGATGCTTGCATCGGTGTTTTGGGATAAGGACGGTGTCATCCTTATCAAATATCTTAAAAAGGGTGAAACTATCAATGCTGGGGTTTATTCCAACTATTTGATTGAGCTGAAGGAGACTAAAGAAAAAACGTCGGGGAAAATTGAGCAGTGGTGTTCAGTTTCTCCAGGACAATGCACCTTTCCACAAGGCTCATCAAACCATGCAATTGCTGGTGGATCTGGGCTTCACCTGTGTACCTCACCCACCCTAGTCACCTGATCTGGGCCCCTCCGACTATCACCTCTTCCCACATCTCAAAGGCAAACTTTTTCCATCCGATGAGGCACTCACTGCGAATATATATATGCAACAACATATGGAAGAAAATTCAGACTGTAGTTGACTTTTTATTCTGAATTTCAAGAGTAAACCATTACTCTTTTCTTCTGATAAGAAGCCTTTGTCCAAATTTGATTAAGGATTACTTAAAAATCTATCATTTTCGTAGAATGGGTGGAAATAATTTACAGGAAACGACGTATAGATAAGAGGAGTATGTCGACCTATTTTACAATATTGAAGCGATGAAACATATGTAGGGATTTCCTTAACAGACATAACACTCACTATTGGTCAGACGGTAGAAAGGATACAGAAGATGCCAAAAGTGACAATTTGGTGTAATGTAACTTCTCGAATTATTGGGTCCTACCTGCTGCCCGACTTCACAAATGCTTGAGGTTACTTAGAAATGTACAGGCAGTTAATGTGGCCAAGAATGTCTGGATGGGAAAAACTGTGCGAGCTGATAATTTATGCATGACTGACAGCATTTTGCCTGCCCTCTTAGGAGCTGGTTCAATAAATATTTACCGGGACGATGGATAGGTCCGAGGGCAAACAGAATCTGCACAAAATACGATCTAAACCCTACAATTACTTTTTATGATGATGGCCGAAGGAACATGTGTATCGCAATAGACTTTACATTCTTACGCTTGAAAACAAGATCCATAAAATTATACTCGGTCTGCCGGATCCGTAGAAATGCTTCAGACCGAATACAGGAAGTGTTGAATGCTGGGGGCTACACTGAGATGTAACTTCAAGAAAAGGCATGACACACACAAGTGAAAAACGGCGGGTTTTAATATTTTATATTTAAGGATACAACATTAACTTAAAAAAAAAAAAAAAAAAAAAAAAAAAAAAAAAAAAAAAAAAAAAAACTATCTTATGGTTTTAATATTTCTGCCATTCTGAATGAGGTTTTTCTTGGGTTTTCTTCATTCACACTAGGCAAATGCCGAGGTGGTACCTAACTTATAGGTCCCAGGACGCTTGCTTCCTTCCCTTTCCCCAGATAGTGTGCTCGCCGAGGGACGTCCTCATAAGTGAAGGGCTTAATGGCCATAGATGCCGAACGCCCAGAAATCTAAATTCTAATCCTTAAGTTTAATTTTATTTCTTTTAAGTGCTTCTTAATTCCCATATATAACTACTAGCAGAAATACACATTCTCCGGACGAGAAAAAAATTAATGGTAAACAGATACAAACTTCTATCTGAATGCTGTTCATTCTAGTTCTGAAACTGCGCATAATTTAAGAATAAAATGACTGAAGGAAACAATTACTTGTATTAACTAGTTTGTGTTACAGATTCGGCAATATATTAAGACATACTACATATCGTTGATGAAAGCATTTGACAATTATATATTGTCAAAACTATCACAGATTAGTTAGTGTTTGCTTTGATTAAATTTAAATTTATTATTTTTATTTAAAACACTTTTCGTTTCAGAACTGTCACTGATCACGTTCAAATTCACTAGAATTCCGTAAACTACTTATAAAATTACTTCTAAGTGATTTTCCAGTATTTAGAACTATCATAGCTTGTTTTCATGCACCCAAAACCATTCCACTTCATGCAAATCGCTAGGCAAAATAGTCATCTGTCCCTAACAAATAAATGTTCCCAAACTCAGTCTTAAGTTAAAAGCTAGTTAAATCGCTTCCTGATATTCGGAACAATCTCGTTCCCCTCCATGGAAACCATTAGCTCAGATTGTATCTTCATAATGAGTTTTGAGAAACTCTCCATAAATATTACCTAAAAGAAACTCTTCCTAACTCGAAGTCGAGACCTATTCATGTTTATTACATAACTATCTGGTTCCTAAATACTGTGATACACAATTATTATTTCAAATAAGATTACTGTATTACAGCCAAATAGTCGAGCCGCGCATCTATATGCACATTATATATATATATATATATATATATATATATATATATATATATATATATATATATATATATATATATATATATATATTATGCAACAATCACTTGCTAAAATAAACGATTTCTGATGTACAATTATATATTCAATAGACCAAACCCACTATTATAATTAATTCCACATACTTCAGGTACGTCGAGATATTCCGCTTAGGCCTACAAAATGTTGAGGGGAAAAATGTAATATTAACTCTAATTCTTCCACATAAAACTTCCATTATTACAAATAGTTCTTCATTCGATAATTGCAAATTTACTTATAATTCCACAGGCAGATCTGTTTCAATTTTATAAGAGCCAAACTAACAATGTTTATTTTCAGATTGAACATTGTTCTCTTCTTCTGATGGTAAGTATATACATTTACACCTTAACACTTACAACCGAATTTAAACCAGCGCTTCGTCCCCAAAAACGAAAATAGACTCCCCTGGATGGAAATTGTTAAGTCAAATCTTCCACAGGCACCAAGAAATTAATTATTTGTCGCCCCTAACTCAACTTTCGCAAAGCTAACAAACGAACATGAACCTATCATCTGGACATCCGAATCAAACCTAGTTTATTCGATAAACAAAGATACGTTTATGCGCAAAAAATTAGGTGCCATGGACAACGGAGGAAGTCCGCGGGGCCCATTAAACCTGTTAGTATAAAGAAAATCGTAGACTCGTAGTGAAATAGCTATTGCATCAACAGTGTTCATTGGAAAGTCATAGTCTATAGTTCATTCTCTTCAGCATGAAACAAGCTTTCCAGAGGTACTACGTACTGGCGCCCGTAACGTACTTGAACCGGGAAAATTGGGAGAATGTCTGGAAAATTCCCTCCAGAAATCCCTCCCATCAACTTTGGACCCCTCTAGAGTGGTCCAGGGTAAAAGTACACAATCTTTGTATTGATAAACAGAATAGGTAAGAGGAGAAAGCGTGTAGTGGTATACAAGCTTTTCCCTCATACCTATTTCGTCTATCAATAAAAAACTTTGTACTCTCATTTCTTATCCCCTATAGTATTTTTCGAAATATATTTGGTTTGTGCACTTTTACCCTGGGCCACTCCAGAGGGGTCCAAAGTTGATAGAAGGAATTTCTGGAGGGCATTTTCCAGACATTCTCCCAATTTTCCCGGTTCAAGTACGTTATGGGCCTCAATACATAGTACCTCTGGAAAGCTCGTTTCATGCTGAAGAGAATGAATTATAAATCATGACTTTCCATTGAACAGTGTTGATGCAACAGCTATTTCACTGTGAGTTTACGATTTTCTTTATACTAACAAGTTTAATGGGCCCCACGGACTTACTCCATTGTCCATGGCACCTAATTGTTTGTGCATGAACATATCTTTTAAGTTTATCCATTGGACTAGGTTTGGTTCGGATGTCCGGATAACCAGTTCATGTCCGTTCCTTGTAAAATTAGATAAATCTCTTTCTCACTCCCAAAACGGTGGATTTACCTCATTTCATAGTTAGTCCTACTGTACTGTCGAAATGCTTTTTCTTCTTTTGCTCTTCACTTTTCTTGCAAGCTGCCTTCGTAATGTGTAGCTAAAACGTTTAATTGCACCTAAAACCGTAGATAAATATTTCACTCGGTGAAAATCGTTATACAAATTTATCGGAAGCTTTTAACGTTAAGTCATTACTAATTTACCGAAGTTCGAAACTTACTATTCGCTATGTAGTTTCTTTACATTCGAAAATCAAACTATCCATTTCATAGGAACTGTCACTAAAATATTATCTCAAGGCAAATTCCACATTCAGCCTTAAATGACTTCGAGACCCACCGAACTCTGTATCACACTTGAAAGCTGAGCCCCATTCATAAGGAATAAAAATTGTTGGTCAAAAGAACTCATCAGTAGCGTTCTACAATGGTCAATATTGTTGTACCTCCCAAACCCTCTCTCCGGCCATACCTCTTCGTTCCTAGGTCATTACCCCCTGGCCACTTCATAACTACTTTTATGTTCTTTATTTTCTTTGTATTTCTTGCCCCATACTTCCTACTTCATGCTTTGATAAAGCATGCTTTCTGTCTTTGTGATATTATTTCCACTATTTTTTTGGTAAGCCAATTGGTTATCCATAGTCACTTCCAGGTTTTTGTTCCACAAAAACAATTGATATTACATAAATATTATATATACGAGGCATCAAAAATAATTTAGCAATAAAAAACTGATCATTTTGTACAAAGTTGCATTACACATGTAAGTAACAGACAAGAATATTATTCTGTTGCACGTGCCAATTTTATAACCTAATGGAAAATGTAACGTAAGCGACTACAGTAAAATTGTATTTCCTTTGCAGACATGCAAGAGAGGGAGCAGTGTGCAGTTATCAGTTGTGTGTGTAGTAAGGAATGATACCAATACAGACTCTTCTGAGGATAAAGAAATACAGGGTTCCCACAAGAAAGCGAAGATTGATTTCTCTGACTTTCCCTGACACAAATTCTTGTTTTCTCTGACAAATTATTGAATATAAATGGGAAGATATGGGTTAAGTTCTATCCTACAATTTTTTAACGGCCTCCTCCATCCCTATACCCGTCTAACACACTCCTTCAACTACTATAAACATATTTGTTATGTTTAATATGTGTAATTGTTATTTTCACAAAATTTATCATGTAAGCATGTAATATACAGTGGCCCAGAAGTAGGTATACAGACATACATATATAAAACATACAGGACGGTATACCTACTTTTGGGCCACTCTGTGTGTATGATACAGTAACCATATTTCGACATTGCAAATTAATTTTTTGCTTGAAAAAATAATAAAAAGCAACATAACATGCAATCATCAAGTATAGATTGCCAACTCTCCCTGAGACCTAATACTGTTAGTCCTAAAATGAAATGAAATGAAATCTAAGTTTTACGTTCCACGGTTATAACGTCTAGGCTAAAGGAAACGATGATTACGAGAAATGAATGAAATGGTGGAATGAAGGTGGGAGGAAACTGAAGAACCCCGAGAAAATCCACGCACACGGTGTTTGATCACCACACAGTAAACCTGGCGCGAGCTGGGATCGAACCAAGAACTCCATGCACCAGAGGTGTACGCTCTAGCACTAAGCCACCGTGGCCCATTATTAGTCCTAATATTTCCAACTCTGAGGCATGTTAATCCTCACATTTACATTTTTAAACAGAATTTTGTTTTGCTTTCAGTTCTTGAATCTGTTCTACGAGAGCATCTTGTTCTTGTTTGTAATATTATTCCATTTGTTTCTTCTTTGCTTTCAATTTTTTAACTTCAGGACTTGGTTTTCCTTTTTTCATCTTTGATTTTACGTTCCTCTGCACTTTGGATTCGTTTCTGTTTAAGGTATTCATCATAGCGTCTCTGAGCTGAACGAACTGGGTGAAGCATCAGTTAACAGAAACATATTCTACACCTCCCTAGTACATAACTGCATCATGCACACGCCTCTGCGCTACCACAGAATCTTCGATTTGGTTTTCTACAATAAGTATCTCATTGACTGAGAACCCGCCCTCAACTGAGGCACTGCCGTGGGATGGAATGAAACATTTTCACAATACCACAAATCAGAATATTCTTGTTTCTTGGACATTACCTTTGCAAAGAAGTCATTTAACCTGATGCTGCCCATCTTTTCTTCGTATTCTCTGAAATCAAGAGACCCCTGAATTTCAGTACAGAAAGACAAACTGACACTTTGCTTTCTCAGCTACGGAATCAGATATTCTGTTTTGCCCATGCAGTTTGTAGGATGCGTTTCACCCTGGTCTGAGCAAGTTCTGGATTGATCTTTTGTAACCTGGGGTCCAAAGTTGACAGAGAACGTACCAGTTTGTACACTCATGTCCAAAATAATTGTCGCATATCTATAACTGTCTTCTTGTAACAAAATAATTTCATAATGATTTTGCAGGGTACTTTTAACACTGATACTATGTGTAGAGTCAGGAAATATATACTTGTGGTAAATTTCATAGGAAAAGAATTATAAATACGAAAATTAGAATGAGTAGAACAAAATGTTGCTAAATAGACAAGAAAATTTTATTTTCGTTTCATTGTTCTTATTTACTGCTCTTTTGACGTGAAATTTGCCACATACATGTCTTTGCCGATTATACACATACTAACATAAGAAATACGTGGCGAATTCGTTATAAAATTATATTTCTGTAACAACATATTTATAGACATGTGACAATTTTGGACATGAGTGTACTTCAGAGGGCTCCTTTCCACAATCTTCTTGATTGCGCCCAGCACAAAGTTTCGACAGTCAAGCCTAAGAGCTAGTTTTTCTAATCTGATGCTTTCAATTCTTTCAGTAGTTTTTCTGCCTTAAAACCGATATCCACGAGGATGACGAGTCATACTTCGATTTCAGATTTTACATGATTAATTATCCCCCCTCTGTCTCACACACACTCACATACACACACACTACCTCACTGCCTCAGCAAGAAATAGCAACACTGCATCACTGTCATTATTGGGAATGCTGTATCAATGTGGTTTTCACATGTCAATCTGTACAACTGATAGAAAGGAAACAATTTGATATTGAAAAGAAAAAAAAAAAGTTATACTTGCAAACTTACGTTCCCTGACTTTCCATGACATTTTACGCAAAATGCACGATTTACCCGACTTTCCTTGACATGTTTTCACTTCCCTGACATTCCCTGATTTTCAGAATGTGGGAACCCTGGAAATAGCATAGGGATTTGTTTATCGTTTCAGCAGGTTTATGACTACACAAAATTTTAAAATAGAGTGTCGATACTGACGGATGCAATTCGCTTCGGTCGCTCGTGCAGTGCGACATCAGATACTCTCACTAGCGTGGATCGAGTGGTACGAAACAATCTGTGGGCAACAATTGACAAGATAGATGAAGAATTGAACAGTAATCATGGCTTTGTGCACCATATCATTCACTATGTACTGCAGCACTACGAAATTTCTGCTAGGTGAGCACCAAAACAAATTACCCTAACTGAAAGAACGTCGTGTGGGTATCTGAACACACGTTGTAAAGAATATTTGCTGATTTGTCGCTTCCTCGCATGCTATTCCTACCGATCAGTTTTGATGGGAATAGGTGATATAGGTGTACATTCAATTTTGCAATAAGCTGGAAACGGTTTATGCAGTCACGGAACGGTTTATGCTGGAACGGATATGGCAGTCACGTTAATTTTATATTCTAATAAAATGGAAGGTAACCTACCTTTCTCACATCTGTGCCACCAAACCCGGACTTTGAAGTGAAACCCGAGTAGTAGCCTCCATGCCCGGCCTCTTGCTCTAACCAATCAGGAACTTCCTGCTGTGTCTACAGAAATAAAAGCAAAAATTACCTCATAATACAAAAAACACGCGTTTTTGGCAAACATATACATTCCAACATATGATCTTATATTTGTTAGTACAAACTACAGAAACTGAAGTTTTTATGATCTTCCACTTTTCAAAATACGAGTGATTTCAAAGGAGCTTAAAATTTTGCACTGAACTTTTAAATACTTCCGATTAGTCAGTATGTCTACAAACTAGTACTGTGATTAGGGCGTTTTCGACATTAACTTTTTAAATATTAAAAATCTCAGACAAAATAATTATATACTACTATAGAAAAGAGAAAAATATCCTATTTACTAGCTGTCATTTTTAAGGAACATAGTGACAGTATATCAAGAACAGAAGAATTTCACTGTGTCCAGTTTATTTTGCATTTACCATAATTGACATAACGTTAATAGTTTCAAACTATGATATACGTAGAGTTGTGAGCACGAAATATTTCAGTTTGAAATATTTCAAAAATTGCCACCGACATGGAATAGTGATTCTAAAACTTTGTTACACCTAAGCCTACGGTCACAGTGCATCCAATTTTTCACTCTGGCGATTATGGCCAACCGCGTCTGCCGACTGCTTGGTCACACTGCAACTGATTCGTCGTCAGCTCTGTCTTCTTGTGGGATACAGTATGGACGAGGAATTGTTGCTATTAGAAAATTCTGTGTTAAAAATATTACTTTTAGAGGAAGATAGGAGCGAATATGTAAATACTATTTTTCAAGAAAGAGAATTATGGCGAATTTCACACGCTATTTCCAAAGTTGGTGGAGCAGTCACAGAAGTTATTTTAGTACTTCAGAATGGAACAGGATACATTTTGGCACATCTTACAGAAGATACGAGGACGCATAGAGAAGCAAAGTAATATCAGCAGAAGAACGACTTGCTGTAACATGTAAATGGGAGTCTCAACACTCGCGATGAGTTGTAAACCACCCGCTAGTCGGGCGTAGTCTGACGACAAAAACTAATTTGTTTCCGATCGATGGTCGGTAGAAGTCGACCGTAGTCGCCAGACCATATCGGCGCTAGTCTGATCACGTACATTTCTGTCAAGGCAATTGTTTATTTCACCGATGTCGTCAGAGTATGTCAGACTAAAAAATCGGTGTAAGTCGGATCCACTGTGACCACAGGCTAACCCGAGAGAAGGAGATATGTAGCAGTATGACCCTACCAGTCATTGTTTTCAAGTTTACCTCAGGAATGGAAGTTGAACGGAATAAAATTACCCACGTTTACAGTTTTTAATATATAACACAGCGAACAGAATTTCAAAAATATAGAGCTGAAATACAAACCTGAATATTTTCAATGGGTGAAGTACTATCTAAATAAGGAACAAAATAAATTAACTGAACAACAGCCAAAATGCTTCAGGGTTTTAACTTTAACCATTACTCCTTACTTCCTGAAAACGTAGTCGCAGATTCTAGGAGATTCTAAATTTTGTTCTTTACACTGCAATGTTTTGCTATCATTTAAAGACTCCAGTATTCTTTATTTACACAATTGATAGTTCGTTTAGTAGACTAAGACGATAAACTATCATCCACTGTTAAGATACTTCTATAAAATCACCAGAACAAAATGTACCTATTAAAGATGTCACAAGGTTTTCTGCATTGTAACTTCAATAAATTCTGTTAACTTTGACGATAAATATTAATTCAGAAAATTTAAGGAAAACAGGAAATATAAACCGAATATACTACTTACTTGTTGCAAGATTTTCAGAAGATCCTTACTCAGAGGGCTATCAACTTCTGGATCATAAAAGCTGGTGGCTTTACCACGGTTACCAACCCTGCCCGTACGCCCAATGCGATGAACATATTCATCAATAGTTTTAGGCAGGTCGTAATTTATTACATGACTGACATCCTTAATATCTGCAAAATAAATATGCATAATGCAGAACTTAAATAGATAAACTAAAATGATCAATACTTCACAATCAACGAATCAGAGTTATGATGATTTAAGCATAGTGTACTTCTGGTATCACCTGTTTCTGATGGGTTCCAAAGAAATGTGTCACATATGATACTGCGCTTACTTATGAACATTTAAGTAACGATGGAACTACAATTTTTACCTTGTCGCAAGAAGAAACACAAGGTATATAAAAACAAATATAAAGAATAAATGGATTAAAGATAGGGAAAATAAGGAAAAGTACCTGCATAAAAATAAGGGTGAAACACAACTTGGTCTTTGTTCTCTATCTAGAAGCCATTTTGCCTCGGAATGAAAGCTGAAACCTTGCACTTTTGTTGACAACGGGAGTGACAAAATTACTTGAGTTATCCATTCTCTTTAAGGATTTTTTTTTCTTTTTTACATGTTAATGTATCTGGATCATCCGAAAGCAATTTTTCTTCGTTAGTTCTTCAGAAACATTCTACTGTAAAAAGGAAAGATTGACTGGCGCGAAAAACCTACATCAATTCTTTAATCCTGCCCTTGTCAACTGACTCATGACCAGACTTCTTTTTCTATGCTCAAACAACAAATCATCATACTTTATAGGCATGTGATACCGATATAACAAATTTTTATCTGAGATCAACATGTTGATTCTATTTAGTGGCGGCGTCATGAATTTCATTTGGGCTCCCTCGTGCCTATGTTTACTTACTATTATAGTGGGGCCAAGCGCACGATTGCTAAGATAGCTAGTAGATATACCTGTAAAGATTTATTTCAAAATATTCGAGAGTTTGTACAAAAATGTCAAACTTGTCAAGTTTGTAAAGACAGAAATACCGCTCAGTATGGTACTTACTACTCCCATAAGGAAAGATATGCAAATAATTTCGTATACCTAGATATAATGGGTCCTTGTCCTGTTAGAAATGGTTTCAAATATGTTTTGGTGTTAACAGGTGGTTATTCACGATTTGTAATTATTGAACCTCTTAGAAATTTAAATTCGAAATGATTATGTTTAAAATTAGGTAAGATATTCTACTCATACGGATATCCAAACAAACTTATTTGTGTTAATGCCACTTATTTTCAAAGCGAATACTTGTTTAGTCTAGGTATTAAACGTATTCATACGTCTCCTCACTCAATGTCCAGTAATTTGACGGAGCGTCAGAATAAAAATATAAAACAAATAATAAAATGTTATGTACATAAAAATCAAACTCAGTGGTCAAAGTATATTTATCAGGTTCAATATACTTTAAATACTAGTGAGAATAGTGAAACTCTGAAGACACCTAGTGAATTATTTTTAGGACGCAAAATGTTTGGACATTAATTGGATATTAGATTTAGGTATTCTTGAAAATTCACAAAATAAAGAAGAACTAAGTAGAATTATCGTAGAAAATATCGAGAAAGCATGGAAAAGAAGAGAAAATTTATTCAAAGAAACATAGGGATATGGATTTGCCAATAGGTGAGAAAGTACTTGTAAAGAGAATTATGAAGGCTTCTCTTGAAAAGCGATTTCAACCAAAATTGAGAAGTCAGTTCCACGGTTCATTTGAAATCCTTAGTTACTCTACAAGGAATACTGTTTGGTTACAGTTAGTAGCTGATAAGAGTATTAAAAAGACATGTTAGTTCCATTAAGATATATTATCCTAGCAATTCTAGCAATCCTAACAATCTTAAATTATAAGGCTGGCTAAGTACTGAAAATTGTAATGCTAATAATGGTTGTGAAATAAGTAGTAACAACAAAAATAGTAATCACGATGACTCTGTTCGGGGTTATATTGGATCATGAGTCTGACTGTTTCCAGGTTAGGAAATTCGAAACCAGTTTCATCCCTGCTTCCCAATACTGAGTATAATACAACATTTGTTCCAACCCCAATGGATAAGAGCTGACTGTGGTCAGACACTTTTCTCTAAAAACGGAGTTTAATTTTCGGCGGGAGCTTGTGTTTCGGAACCCACGTTAAGCTTTAAGTCAATGTTTCATATAGCCTGACTACTGAACGAGACGCTAAACTCAAATCAACAATTAATAACAAATATTCTAGAAAGGGCTCTGCATATCATTTTCTTCATAATGAAGTATCAAACAGAATACATGTCTATATATAACAAATTCTGTAAAATCTTCCGAAATATTCAAAAACCTTAGAGATTGATGTAGGGGCATTTTACCAAGCAAAGTAGGCATTTTTGGCATTAATAAATTTGATCAGTTGCTTCATTTGTTAATGAAACGTTGACGTTATTTGTTCTTCCTGAAATATACACAAAGAAAAAATATTTTACCTAAAATTCGGAATGTAGTAATAATATAATTAGTTAAGTTTATTTATAAACAAAGTGGGAAACAGGAGCTGGTTCAGTGAGCCACTCCCTGAATTTACAGCTAGTTCAATCAGTTTGTAACGAGAATATTATAGCCATTGGACGTCAAACTTGTGTCAAATTCTTCAAGGTTTAAAGTTCCTAATATATTTCAGATACTGTCGAAAACCAAATTCAAGATGTATATTTCAAGATGAAGGTTCCGTATCTCTTCAAGAAACTTGCATTTCAGAATGTAAGAAATATTTTAGCTAAATATAATATCTTGCACTTCATTGCAGTTTATTTTACTGTAAACCATTGTTTAATTTATTACAGAATTATTCATAATGTTTCTGACATTATCTTCGACATTTGCAATATAAATGTAATAATTTCTTCCATTTATTTATGTAACAAAATGTAATGATATAGTGACATTTTGAACTATGATCTCTGTTTTGTGTAAAACTAAAGATGAGTTTAAAACTAAAGATATTATTCCTAAAGAAAAAATGATTTTCGATGTATTTAGTTTCAGATATAAAGATGATGGAACCAAATGCGCTAACCACACACACCGTGGTCCACCTGTAACTGAAATCCACCTCGTTGACTATAGCTGTTTATGGACTATAATTGAAGAGAACTTAGTTTACTTTTTAGTTATAAACTATTCATAGTTTTTATTAATAGAAAAATTTAGAAATTCTTTATGCTTATAAAATCCTACTTCATCCTCTTCACTTGACAAAAAAGTGCAGAATGTCAAATCACACCTAAAATTGTAATTATATACATATTTTTGTTTTGTCCCACATTATCAATGAAGAACAAAGCGCGACGAAGATTCGAACAGGTCATGTGTATGGGAGTTCTGTACGGATCCAATGAGCCACGGAATAATATGCAGCTAAGCTCATGTACTCTGTAAATAAGTAGCTAACAGCCATAAGTTTCAAGCTGTGAAAGAATGTAATTTTATCCTATTTTATATTTCTATAGTATCTTGTGTGAACTGCAATTATTATTATATTAGGCAAGGGATACTTTCATATTAGGCACATCCTCATGTGATCAATGCAGTCAAATCATCTTATGACAAATACTGGATACGTAAGCCACTGCAAGGACACTTTTTCCATTCTCATGAGAAGAAACATGTCTCAAAAAGTCACAAAAATACTAATCTACAGAGACAATATTAATCAGCTTTTCGAACCACAATATCATCATTAAAGAGAATTAAGGAAGGAAGAAAAAGAAAAGAAAAAATCGAGAGTACAGTATATCAGTAGTCAGCTATCCCCATACTTAACAATATTCATAGAAAAATTGAAGGAATCTCGACTTAAAAAAATATTCCCGCACTTTCCAGTATCTATCTGCATACTATCTCTATATAATAACCTTAGAATTTCACATTGATATCGTGGAAATAATTGAGAGTTCATATATTTATTGAACAACACAAAACGTAGGAAATTATTAGTACATTTTATTCATACGGAAAAGTACTGCTATTCGCTAATTTTCGAAACTGGTTTGTGAATATTCGAAGTACATACCAAGTCCTCTAGCAGCTACTGCAGTTGCCACTAGAATTGGCATACGACCAGACTTGAAATCTGCCAAAGCTTCCTCGCGTTCCCGCTGCAGTCTATCTCCATGAATACTGGTCGTTGGGAAGTTATTTTGAGACAGATAGGCAGCAATGAAGTCAGCTGTTCTCTTCATTTCTACGAAAACCAAAGTCTTCTCACCACCTGAAGAAAAATAAACGATACTCATTTTTACCATATGGAGATAAATGGAAGAAGTAATTAACTGATTTTATATCGCGCCAATTCTGAAGGCACGACTTCAGTAATGTACGAAAAGTAAATAATAATAATAATAATAATAATAATAATAATAATAAAAAAAAAATAAAAATAAAATAAACACGATGCATTAAGAAGAACCATACCTTTTTATCTACTACGAATCTACAAATGGACGGACTCAGGGTAAAAGGTAACAAGTCATTTTTATTCATTTTTCAGGAGAGTCATCTTATTCCCTTTTACCCAGTGTGGATTCCATTGTAGCTTAATTTTTCCCTTTTGCACGTCCCTTGTACTTGTTTTTGGTCACGTTTTTTTCATAGGGCTTTTCATACAAACAAGCGCCATTTAAAATACTACAATTCTGTGTTAAAAACCGAAAATTGAAAAAAAGTGACTTGTTACCTTTTACCCTGAGTCCGTCCAAATAGCCACATACCCTTTTACTTCTGAAGTCATTGTTCGGTTGCAGTGCTTTAAAATTGATAAATAATTAAGTTACATCTATGAAGACAACGATGATAGTAAGAGGTGATGTTCGGTGCTGGAACGAATGATGGGTAAGAAGTGACTTAAGGTATGATGATTGTCTTGACGTGGGGTTGGAAGTAGTAGTCGAGGAAAGCAGATGAGTACAGTGGGGCCAATAATGAAAACAACGGATCCTCCTAGATTGTCGGGTTTGTGAATTTTTGAGGGAAGACGGTAGAATTTAGAGTTCTGGAGTAGGGTGGAAGATTATTAGCTGGCTAGGTAAAATTAGCATTTAATGAGAAAATCATCACGCGTGAAATCCTCCAGAGAACCGAAGCGGACGTGATTGGAAAGTGATAGAGCTTCGAACCACCAACCTGAACAATTCTTGACTATCGTGGTGAAGTTCCTTTCTGATGGAGGAGTAGGAACGCACCACGGAGACTGCCCGGAGAAAATTAAAACTATCAGTTTAACGTCTCACGATTATGCCCTTCAGGCAAAGGGAAACGCATGATTAAGGAAAGTGAATGATGAAAGAATTGGTGGAATGAGAATGTGAGAAAACGCAAGTACCCCAAGAAAACCCAGGATACAATGTCCACCACAAATTTACTTGGCCGGGGATCGAACCAGGGACCCACACATACAGGTAACTGCTCCACCACTGAGCCACCGTGCCCCGAAGATTGCAGAGTTAAACTGTATAACAATATTATGATGTGCTTGGAGCGTACTTGGGAAATGGGATCAGCAATTGATTTAGAAATAACAGAAGGTATGTACATTTTCAGGAGCATGGCGATTTTAACTGTTGGAATTGTCATAAGACTTGTAACTCTCTTTTTATCACAACAGAAAGAAAAAAAAAAAAAAAGAACGAAGTAAATCCTGGCTGTTGTAGCCACTTTATAGCACTACTGCTTCTCAAAGAAAGAAAAAATCATCTTATGAATTCTGGTAGACAATCTAGTTCACCTCCATAGTTACAGATTCTTACATCCCAAACAAATATGCTATTATTTATTACTACTATTACTGTTATGCGTAACGGTTATCGATTTTAGAAAGAAAATTATTTACCTGTGAAACCAAGAACTTGTGGTAATGGCATTCTGATAAGTAGCCCCATAAATACATTATCCTTAAATTTGTTTTTAGTCATCCCATGAAATACCATCTTATTCAGATTTCTAACTTTTGTATACCAATGAAAGGTGATTTTAAATGTTAGTAAAACACTTATTTCTTTTCGTTAACAGCAAAAGAAAAAAACAAACATCAATAGAATAAAGAAAAAAAAAACTATTCAAGACTATTATTATTACTTTCAAGAGGAAGATTATAATTTGGACAATAAGCAATTATTACATTCCAATTATTATTATTCTCTGATGCCGACTATGAATATTTTATTTTTTTTATTTCTGTATTTCACTGTATATAAAATATTACAATCAAGTATCGCTGTTAAACATATTTCTGATTATTTACGTAGTTGCAAACCACAATATTTAACATTTTGGTCAGTCTAGGTATAGTTTCATGCAAGTATTTAATATATTATAAACGTATAGATCATATCCGTAATAATTTTTTTTTTTTTTTTGCAATTGTTCACGGTAGAACCAACTCACAAATCCCATGATCATTAAATCTCTCTTATTTGACATATGGTACACACAGTTAAACAAATCCATACTACTATTATATTTCAGTATTCGAATTCAAATTGTCATTATACTTTACCACATGCATTTATTACATTATAACACATTCAAATGAATTGTATATGTTACGAACTAATAGAAGCCCTAACCTAACTAACCTACTTTAACTTAACCTAAACATATTATCGACACATTTAAAGCAAACACGAAAATAAAATGATCGCACACTTCCAAGCATTTCCCGTGAACAATGTATGAAATTGTTACCTAGATTGAACTTAAAGTAGCATATGAGAAAGTTGCTATCCCTGTCAAAGGTTTACATATTATAATTAGCAGCATTCAGAGCACTATTCAAATATCGCGTATAATTACCATAATAATTTGATTCACGAATTTTTCTGAGTTAACTGTGTCTAATATTCAGTAACGTATTCCATGTTTAAGAATAATAGAATGGATGACTATGTTCAGAGGACACTGATGCATTATCAAACTTGTCAGCGATAAAGTTAATCCACCCCAATAGGCGTACCTAAGATTATGTGCAGACGGGACGAGTTTAGTTGATCATAGTAAGAAATTTAGCATTCTCCTGTAAATTCACCATCACTATGAAAAGTTTCTGAATAAAAAGTTCACATTTTACTCAAATTCACACGTTAATATCAAGATGGCTACCCATAATACTCACGAATTCCCGTGGAAATGAATATTCGAGTTTCTGGGTTTTAACACTTAATTGGCAAGTACCCAGCTTTCCCAAAGAATCTACAGGTTGTCCTGACTAATTTTTATAAGGTTTGTAGCCTAATTGCACCTTTTGCGGTGATATTTTCCAAGTTCTGGGTACTGCCCTACACAAGAAAACTTACATTACCTTTATTTCTCTTTTCACTGCGCCGGACATAATAGTGCCCCTTGGGACAACTATTACTATTATTATGTACTTCAATATATTTACTTTATTATTAAATTTAGTATTATTTCATTTCCCAAATTTCTATTTTAATTTTAGCAACCCAAATTTATTAATATTACGTATGCACATTATAAATTTTATATTTGAAAATCTTTGAGTTTTACGTCCCACGGTTATGCCGGTTAGGCTAAAGGAGACGGTGATGATGAGTAACGAAGGAAATGGTGGAATAAAGAAAGTGAGAGGAAACGGGAGAACCCAGAGGAAACCCACGCACACGGTGTTTGTCCACCACAAAGTTCACTTGGCAAATTTTATATTTGAGTTACCAAACTTCCTTTTTCCGACATCTCAACCATGGCAGACAGGTATGCAGATAAACAATCTTCATTGATTCTCGGTTATTGCTATCATTATTAAGACAATTTAACTTAAAAAATCATACTAGAAAGTCCACAAGTTCTATTTGAAACTAAATTTCTACTTTTTATAGAGGAAAACAATGCTATAAAAATGAAATAACCATATATTTTACGTATGCCTAGTCCAGCAATATGATCATTTACTCTGTTCTTTAATATGTGTATTGATAACATTCATGCTTTACATGTCCAATTAACATCACTGTCCTCTGAACGCCAATTAACTTTAATAAGTGAAATTTATAGCCTGAGAAGCAAGCCTAAATACCGGTAAAAACAAGTTCATGTAAAAACAAGCTCATGTGTAATACAAAAATTGTAAATATTGTCAGCGGAAATAGTGTTCACCCACTGGCGCAGATTAAGAGTAAGCAGGCCACAATACTTCCTCTCAAAAATAACCCGTAAGATTCCCAATGCAAAGTATCTACGTGTTTATGTTTATACAAACATATGAAAATTATATTGTTACAATCTACGGAAAAGCGAACTGTAACAGACTCCGTGGTCCAATCTTAGCAGCTCTAAACAAATGAATCCTTCGCTAGAGATGGATGTACAGGTAGTTTTCGTTTGGTATTACGTTGAAAAGTGGGTAAAAACTACCACTATTCTGCTTTTTTTTTTTTTTTTGAATGAGTGAGAATTCCGGTTGAAGTAGATATTAAGTTTTGGTTGACTAAACTGTACATGGGGGGAAGGGGGAAAGGCTAAATCATACCATAAGACCTTCTTTGGTTGAGTGAGAGGACATGGAAACAAGTTACGAAAGTTGTTTTGTGTACGTGAAAATTCAGGGTTTCTGTGTGTCGGGTTGGGTGCTCTGTCGGTTATCTTCGGTTCGGAAGTTAGATTTAATTCAGTTCAATAAAGATGGAAAAGGAAGGAAGGAAGGAAGGGGAAAGATTGCTATCGGTTGGAAGGTAGTAATAGAGTACAATCAAGAGCAAGGGTGGTGGGAAGAAGTCGGAAGAGTTGAGAGATTTTATTGGGCCGAGTTTTACTATGAGTAGAAATACACCTTCGAAAGAAGTATACACTTTTACGGCGTGACCTGCAGATTAACATCTACAAACGCTGTTCTCAAAACCCGTTTACTTCCGCCAGTAAGTTTCAATCGCGAAAACTTATATAAACTCGAAACTATCTACCTGCATCTTTCACGAAACATCTTGTTACCCCGTATATGGTTTAAATAATAATATTCACTGAACATTCTTTCGCTCACGCACTTGAAGAAACTATTTAAATAAGCACATGCATTATATGAATTAAACTGATTACCTATCATTTTATTCTTATATTACATTATTATTACATTCTTATATTGCTTTCTTGTATGCATGTGGTAGAAAAATGACAGTCAATTACAATGTACATAAAGATCTGTATGTTTATCAAGTGCAATCTTCGGCAAAACGTAGATAAATGCCTATGTGATTTCATAGTTTCCTACATGATTTAGTTAATAACTGAAATAGAAACGATTGTTTATGTACTTATTTCAGAAATCAAAGTAAACTTCTTTCCTACTTACAGCGATCTACACTCAGATTTGTCCAGCATTCATTTTTGTGAGAAGGAACGGTATAGGCGAATATCCACTTTTTCTGGTTATTATTCAAGTGTAAAAGAAAACTCCGTTTTTGTCGCCTTAACTAAGGCACGTAAAACTATCCATACAAAGCGACTGCATTCTTTACATAGTATTTTCTACTTCACTGAAAGATTCAAGTACTCAATATAAAGTGGAAAGTTTTGAAAAATTGAAATTCTGAATCTGTTCAGTGCTCAATACCCCTACTCTTGTAACAGACTCAAGCCCTAACCTAACAAATGAAGTAAAAAAAAAACGAAATTCGCATTTAGTTTTACCTTCTTGTTGGATGAGATCAGTCAACTTTGGTCTCTTATCAAACTTTGAAACTTGGTAGAATCTCTGCTCGACATCTGCACAAGCTCCACCAACGATGCCAACAGCAAGAAACAGATAATTATTCAGGTAACGAGCAGCAAGACGCTGAATTTCTTCCGGAAATGTGGCCGAAAACATTAGTGTTTGTCTCTCACCCTGAAATAAACATAAGTAGACCAAAAAACATACGAGATTATTTTGGAAATAATTAGTATGATAAAGTGTACAATTTATTTTTGGATTTCTGACTTCTCTTTATATTTTAGTACAACTTTTACCCACATTTTTCTTCAATCCGAGAACGCACGCAGTATTGAAGACAAACTCGCAGCCCTTGACTGAACCATGAGACAATAGGAAATAATATATAATTTACTTATTTACAAATGTTCAAGAAATCAAATTTATATAAGATCTCATGGTTTAAATCAGAGAACAATTTTCTGCTTTCTTGGAAGATTTAGGGAGCATATATTCTAGAACGGCTTTCAAAAGGTTCTGGAACTTGAGACGAAATTCTCTACTTTCTGAAAAACAAAGGAAGAACTCAGCTTATTGATGGATTCTTTGTGGTTACGAGGTTGTTCTTTTATGGTTAATACAGTGAAACCTCCCTTAACGGACATCTCTATAATACGGACAGATTTTTTTGTCCCAGCAAAAATATATGTTCTCTTACGGAGCAAAACCCTCCTTTTAGAATTAATTTACTCTCAGATACGGACACGGGCAGTCCTCCCCCCCCCCCCAAAAAAGTTTCAATAACATCTTCATAATGGACAGGAATTATTCTTGGTTCTGCAATGTATTACGGTAGACAGAAAAGTATTTTCCTTACAAGTGTATCTATCATGAGTTGAGTTGATTTTAGTTTAGCGTCCCTTTCAGCAGCGAGGCTATATGAGACGTGGACCTACTGATTAACGTGGAATCCGAACCACATGAGCTCCCGCCGGGAATCGAACCCGGGTCTCCAACGCCAAAGGCGCGTACGCTAACCGCTTAGCCACGGAGGAGCTCTGTATCTATCATGAGTCTAGACCTGGTGAACCATCTTAACAGCTTCAAGGTTAACTTTTCTTTTCGGCAATAAACTGCTTTCTGATGGAAATCCTAGAAAACCTTTAATAAGCAATAACACTCATGCAGGGTCTGTTGTATGGCCAAGAATTCTATGCAAAAGATTTTCCCTTCCCTAACAAATTTAGTCCTTTTTCCTCTGGGCCGTGCATCTTTCCCGAGTTTCATAGATAACAAAATAATGTTTTACAATAACATTTTCAACGAGCAATGTTTCCTCTCTTACTTTTTGGAAAACACGTACGTACGTTTCTTCCGCAACCGTATCGAGAATTCTCAGAGGACACTTGCTAATGAGTTCTATTACCCTTGTAGAGGAATAAGCATGCCTTCTCCTTGTTCACTTAGTATAGGCGGTGTGAATTAATGGATTTTTTTAAGGGTGATGACATGTGCTTAAGAAAATTACCATACACACATTATCTTTTGCAGTATACGAATATATTGCGAATCCCTCCCAGTAATTCAAATACGTACTAAATAGAGTATTCTCATATTGAAGTTTACGTATTTACGTTCATACATAACGTATTTACTATATATTACTGCACATAATTACCGTTCTAAGAAATTAAATTTCTGCAATTTCTCTGTAACGGGCATCTCTCAGTAACGGACAAAAGTTCATGTCCCATTGGTGTCCATTATTCAGAGGTTTCACTGTATTACTAAATATATATCAAATTTAAATTTGAAACTGAAAAAAAAAAAAATATATATATATATATATATATAAAAGAAAGAGCCAGATGGAATGGGACTAATATAAATTCAGTGAGACTCAACTATAAACCAAAAATTCAGTGAAATGGGTATCCCCAAATTTTACGTTCACTTGTCTAGGTTTCCGGAAACTCGCAAATTAGCATCGAACGTGATATCCATGTTCGGTAGTACGAATCAGTGTAAACATCTTTTCTCCCTTATGAAGGTCCTGGCAAGATACAAATTAACATTCACTTTATCTCTGTTCGAAAAACTGCTAGTGCGTGCAGTAGACCTATGTCTCCAGACATCTGAACGTAGTTGCAGGAAAAATACTACGCGGATTCCTTATGTTTTTAAGAATTACAGTATTAGGTAAGATTTTATTAATTTACTCACTTTTTAAATAGCACTGAGTATAAAAAATGCATTTGTTTTTTCTTATGGCCTGCACTATTGTACATGGGACACCGTAGTCTAGTGATTAGTCATGTCCGCGTGGTTCGATTCCCGGCAGGTACTTCCCAATTTTCGACCCAGCGTCGTGAGGCAAAGTGGAGAGTCACGTGAATAAAAGACGTGACAGCCACAAGGCTAGAAAGCTTCCGATACGCCTGTTGGGGCAGGGCGACGCGACGCGCTAACCACTTGTTCGTCACTGGGATGGACGTAATTCAACCAGTCGCTAGCAGATTGCGTTGGAGCGGACCCTTACGCCAAATGGTTTTTGGCATTATTGTATACTGATGACTATATAGTCCGCTTGAGATAATGATTTTGACATGCCTACAGTATTAAGTACTAGAAAAAGCAATATATGTATCGAAAACGGTAGGTATAATCATAAATTTAGTGCTGTATGTGTCAGTAATTAAAACGTTTATAATAATACACATTTATTTTTATTATTTACTAACAATGTACAATCATGTCCAAAATGACTGTCGCATGTCTAACTGTCTTCTTGTAAGACTACAATTTGATAATGATTTTGCAGGGTACTTTTAGTACTGATATGTGTATAATCGGGAAATGTATATTTGTGGTAAATTTCATAAGAAAAGAATTATAAACACGAAAATTAGAATAAGTAGAACAAAATATTGCTAAATGGACAATAAAATTTTATTTTCGTATTATTGTTCTTATTTACTGCTCTTTGGACATGAAATTTGCCACATACATGTCTTTGCCGATTATACACATACTAGTATTATGAGAAATACCGGGCGAATTCGTTATCAAATTATATTCCTACAACAACATATTTATAGACATGCGACAATAATTTTCGACATGAGTATATGATAACCACTTCAATATCGGAAAGCAAATAGGTACAAATTGTATTAGCAAATCTGTAAACTCAATCACACAACAATTCCTGCTAACATTTTTAAAAAATATATAAGTAAATAAAAAAATAAATAATCAAAAATTTATGCTTTCTTACTGGCCGTGACACCTACCTAATTCCCAAACACACACTGGCATATTTTTAAGTATGGTGAAAAAATTAGTAATTTGTAGAATATATATATATATATATATATATATATATATATATATATATATTGTAATATCCCACGTGAAGTTGTTTACAAACAAATCCACGCATCAAGTGTTTATAAACACCACCTCGTGCTTCATCAAGAGGAACTTCCACCAGGGGGACCTGCAATCACCTGCAGACGACGTTTAGCCCCTCCCACGGAGCAGAAGACGAAATTGAAGCAGCAGCGCCACCGCCACCCAAGGGACGCTATAAATTGGACAGAAGAATCCAGCTCAGTACCAGTTCTCTGGTGACCCTCCTCTAGTCTGCTACGGGACTCGGAGTAACCTAACCCCAGGCCTCTAGTCTGCTACGGGACTACGCCTATCCTATCTCCTGGCTTAGCCTGCTACGGGGCTCTGTCTGGGAATCTCAACCTCAGCCGCTTAGCCTGCTACGGGGCTCTGTTGGCAACTTAACCTGCCTCTGCTTGCTACGGAGCATTGGTTCCTTAACTCCACTCCTCTTAGTTTGCTACGGGGCTCTGTTGGAGATCCTGTCTGCGACCACTCGGTCAAAGACTACCTTCTATTTACCTTTTGAAATAGAGATCAGATTGTATAGTATTTTGTACAAATACTTTATAGTGGATTTTATAATAAAATTGGTAGTGGGAGTTCGATTCCGGACGCTCTTTTTATTAACAGCTCTACCTCTTCCTTATATACAAGACAAAAATACACAAAGTTTTACAATATTATATATATATATATATATATATATATATATATATATATATATATATATATATATATATATATATATATATATCCTTAAGATCGAATTACCTCCCCAGTACATAATTATTGTTCACTGACATGATTTTTAGTCCTTACGTAGAAAGCTTCGAAAGCATAGGTATTCTTGACCACCTATGCGAAGTCTTGAAGTACCTGAATACAGAAAAAGCAAGTTTGGATGTGGATTCGGATATTGCGATTAAATTCATGAACAATAATTATATATACACAGGAGGTAATTATACTTTAGTTATCTTTTTTCACTGTGGGGAGGACTCTGGACTAGGAAATATCTATATGTCATGGCGCTTTTCTCCCCAAAGAAGGAATTCTTGATTTCAAGCAGGAGTGTGATTATGAGTTTAAAAATGTTTAAAAAAAAAAAAAAAAAAAAAAAAAAAAAATGTAAAATAGTTTTTTTTTTTTTTTTTTTTTACTACTTACTTTTAATGTTTTAGTGTTTCATGTTTGTGTGTGTGCATTATGAACGTTAATTACAAACATATTCCTCAGCAGCGCTTTCACTATACTATGCAAGTTATACCTGCTAGCAGATATTCTTATAAACTATAAAATGTATGAATTTTCATATGGGAGTGATTACCAAAAAAGTTTGTCAATCCTACAAAATCTTGTGTTATCTAATGTGATGAAGTAGTTTTCCTTATGATATATAGAAGAATGCAATGATTTTGCAACCTTAATTATTCCAAAAGAACAAAATTTAATAAAAATGAATCGCACCTTCTTCCAATGTCGTTGCGGTAACCACTATGCTACCCACTTCCTTCCCTTCGTCCTTGCCAATATTAAAAGTATGAACAACTCAGTGCCAATATTAAAAGTATGAACACCAATCTCGAAAGTGAAGGGTATGTGGCTCTTCACGTAGCAGATTGAGTAGCGTAATGGTTAATGCAGTGACATGGTAAGCTAGAGACCCGGATTCGATTCTTGGCTCAACCCTATACTTTTTCATTCAACTACCTTCGAATTTGTACCTTTAGAGGATGCAGTATAAGGAAAATCGGTGTATTCCTTTCATTTTCTAATACACCAACAAGTATGTTTGAAATATCGACAGTATTAATTACCACTACTCTCTCACATCAGAGCATTCACTTGAATACTAAATCTATTATACTATGTTCCGTCCAAGGTACGTATGATCATGTTTTTAGAAACACAGACAGTAGACTTTTTCGTAGGTAGAGTTGCAAACCAACAGATGCATATTCTTTGTCCTTTTAAACACAATTGCAACATCTCAGACAGATCAGTTTAAACAGGGTGCGTGCCATAGGTGCTAAAAGGGAACATTAAAATTCCCTGAACCAAGGGATCACACCGGAGTATTACGAGTGAGAGCAAAGAATTGCACAAGAAACGTGGGTGCTGAGGTTTTTCCAACATGATCATACTTACAGTACATCAATTATGATATTCTTCTGATTTTATAAATTGTACAACTACTTCATCTCACAATTTACTAGATATCATTTCCAAATTGTATTAATTATAATAGTTCTTTATGAAAATCATCTAACGCAGACACTACATAATACAATCAAAAAGGAACGTTTTCAAATGTTCGCGAAAAGGAATGTTCACGAGTGAACTGGTATATTTGTTACTCAATTATAATTTTATTCCAGTTACATAGTTTAAAAAGAAAAGGAAAAAAGTATGCTCCTGTTACGAAATTCTATTGCAAATTTTATATCATAATTATCAACAAATTTTCTCAATGTAGAATACATAAAACTCCATTTTTTAAACTTTTTTTTTAAATTAAAATGTTTTGAAAAGTTTAGGAAGTACTAGTGAAACTCCCTGGCCGCTTAGCTTCTTGAAGCATATCAAAGTAAAGTAAGATTTCCTGTAACTTACCCTGTTAAATTTTCCAAAGATCTGACTGTAAAGAAAAAGTCATTATGGTTAATACTATCTAATCTCAGTGCGTTAAATACGTGATCAGAAGTCACTTTGCAGCCTAAAAGTAATTATGTTTACATAATCACAGTCAGAAATTTGTTGGAATCATATTAGACCTAAAAATATACTGACTTACATTTTTATACAGTGTCATATTGTATAAAAAACCAGAAGTATTTGAATTAAGTCGCTTAGTATAACAGATTTCATGTTATTTATCAAAATTGTAAGAACAGGGAAAGGGTACGAAGATGGACATATTAAAAATGGATATTATTTTCTCATATACGAAATTAAAGTTCATAGAGTTGAAAAGAAAGTTTTTAACGAGCAACGTATCACAGGTTCAGAGATATAGATCAGGGTGTCTATTAAAATTCCAAAATGAAATTTAGTGACTTTTTCGTGACCCTTTCTTTACCAAACCATAACATTTTGGAACATTCAAGAGGAAATTTGGATGTAAATTAGGCCGAATTTTCATGCATGCGATAGAAGTGTGCTTTGCTAGCGATTTGGCATTTTTGGTGCTGAATTTTGAGCTTTTATAGAACAAAATTTTGTAGTCTGTACTTATATTTGTACAGATAAAAAAAAAATCGTGACCCAAAAGCTAAATTTCTTGACTTTCATGACCGTTTTCTGATTTCGTGACTTTCGTGAACGATAGACACCCTGTAGATGAGAATAGTATAAGGGAGTAATGAATTAAGTTCTGAAATTAAAAAAAGAACCATGGAAAATTTTGCAGATGAAGGATAATGATGCGATCAACATGGAATCAACGAAAGCTAGAACCGAAACTACAATAGCAATCCCACAGAAAGAATGCAGAATTTACTAAAGACTTTGTTTAATTGCATACCTAATGGAAAAGCAGCTGACCAATCGATTCTGAGAAAAATAAATTAAGTATTGAGATGAGAAGAAAAGATAATGTCTTAAATTATCTAGAAGAAAAATATATCAAGCGGTCGAGATACATGAAATAAATTAAAAATAAAATGGCATGGGGTCTTGAGATCAAAGGAGAAAACTTCTAATCACCATATTGGACAAGATTATACAATCAGTAATTAAGACAAAGAAAAATCTCCTAACAATGGAAAGTCAATTTAATTGTTTTGTTAAAAAATGAGGATAAAGAAAGCGGATCCGAAGCTGTACAAGCCTATATATATATTTTTGCTCAATTCAATTGACAAAAACCAAATTAAGGAAGTGAATTGACATCCAAAATTCGAAACTTCAGTAAAGCATTCAGAAAAGAAATCCAAAGAGGATGTCTAAAATAAAATAAAAGCAGGAAGTATTAAATTATCATTTTCATTGGCACTGTGGGAACCTTTCATGAGAACATGTGAAGGCCCGTGATGTATAAAAATCGAGAATATAGGAATCGGCAATTCATTACTATATATAGTTATGGATTATTGTCAGAACAGAAGGGTCATTTTAAAAGGTCCAGAATAAAAGTTTGAAAAATAAACGACCAAGAGATGCTCACAGAGCGTTTAGAGAAACTTAAAATATATACAGGGTGACCCAAAAGTACGCATTTAGTCCCGTACTAATCAACTCATTGCTTTCTACATCATTTCTTATTGTTATCCATCAGGTAGACAGTTTCGTTATTATTTGTTCTTAATATCTTTTTACTTATACCTTAAGCTCGGAACAGCCAAAGCAAATAAACCTATAAGCTAGAATGTTATACTTGATCAATGCAGGGGTGTATACCTACTTTTGGGCCACCCTATATATATAACACCGGCTCTCAATGACAGAATATACGTCCTCTCTAGGAAGTGAACTCGGGACAAAGCGCACGCATGCTATTCATTCGGTTTTATGGTATAGCATATTCTTAAGTAGATGCAGTTCGACAGATGTTGTTTTCTCTTTCGTAAAATTCTTGTTATACAGTTTAAAATATTATTTTGCCTACAGGCTACCTCGCTGTATACATAATAGATGCACACTAATTTAGAATGTGATTTTTTAGTCCATTAAGACTAGAGTTACTCCGATAAAATATATTTCTTCGATAATTTTAAATGAGTAATTTAATTTCAGTAAATTTTGCTAGAACTATTTTTTAATAAAATGGAACTAATCTTTAATGGTCAACTCACAATGAAATAACTAAAATTATATGGGATAAATGTTTTACGTGAGTAAGAAAAATACTGTATTAACGAACAAAATGTTGCGATTACTATCTCGCGTACTATGTGTTCTAAATATCAACAGCAAGTATAAGTGACTTTTAAGTTCTGAATCTCTTTCTTCTTTCTTTCATTTAGTCAAGTTGTCTATTGTATAAATAATGGAAAAAAACACGCAATTTTTAGTAGAGAGGATACTCATACTACCATATAATAAGGGGAAAAAAATATAAGTTCTCTCTCTTTTTTTTTTTTAAATATATTTCTTTATGCAATAGAGAAGTTAAATTCACATGACAACTTACTTAATGACGTACTTAAATTATTAATTATCCCTTCCAAACCATGAGAATTCAGCACCTACCGTAGCTACCATTGTAGTGTGGCTCAACATTTTCTCTATTTCCTGATGGAATCCCATGTCCAACATACGATCTGCTTCGTCTAATACAAAATATTGGACGGAAGAAAATGAAACTCGTCCTCTATTAACCATGTCCATTAATCTGCCTGGGGTAGCTACAAGAATGTGACATCCTTTCTGCAAATAGAATAATTTATATTAATTTAATATTTTATGAATGGCGTAGTTATTCACTGATTTCGTATTCTCAAAAGCCACAAAAACAATCAAATTTAAGAACCGGAGACAGAACCTCTAAAACGCAACTTTTATATTTGCTTGCAATAAGTAATCCTACTGAACTATATTCAGGTTTATTATATACCCACACAACTTATAGTTGTTGAAAATAAAAAGACCGATTATATCAACCCTGCATACCATACCAAGTTCAGTCTGGTGATGATAATACTTCAATGCAATATATATATATATAATCAGCATATTCAGATAACACTGCAGCCAAAAACTGAATTATGAGTCATGCGTTATTAGTTGACTCGAATGGCGAAAACGCGTTATTAGCGAATAAATAATCACATTTGCTCAAATTTTATACAGATATTTATCACATAAAATAAGTGTATATGAATTTGGTTTCTCGTATACGGTATCTCTATACGTATAACTGCAATTTAAGTAAGATATTGGAATGGGTGTGTTATATTGCAAAGATGTTTTCGCACCCATCAATGTCTACAATGAAAACGTGTAAATTCAGTTATATAAGCACGAAGGTAAAATTATATCACTGAATATTAATCTTTTGTCAGGGTTACGCGGCAAGGATAATGAAAAATAAAAAGTTAAATATTTGTCGGGATTGTTAACTGAACTCGAAATGAAAAATGAGTTGAGTGACAAAAGATAGGGGACAAACACATAAGAGGAAGCAAGAATTGATTTACGTATAAACACTAGGACAATCACAATGCGAGTAGGACATTGAAGTCACGAAGAAACAAGAACTTGAGAGACCGTTTGATGGTCGTCTCCGAACAGTGGTGGTAAGTCTTCTAGTAGAGCAAAATCAGTGTGAAGCTGAGTATGATGAGGAAAATACTAAAGCATATGTTGAATACTTGGTCTAGATCCACAGGCCGAACACAATGATGGGTCTTCGCCACGAAGCAGAAATCTATGTGTAAAGTAAGACTGTCCAATATAAAGTCGAGTTAGAATTCGTTCCTCCTGTCGAAATCTTGATCTGATGGTGCAGGTTTGAGTATGATGGAACTAAGCAGTGAATAGCGAACGCAGATTCATGGTGGGTATGGAGAGATCAAGTTCTCTTTCTTGACGCATGGTCTGCATCTTCATTATCAGTTTTGCCAACATAGCTCGAAGCCTAGCAGAGTTGTGCCTCACATTCCTGTGCTAATTAATCTATGACATGAGAGGATAATTTGTTGAACGAAAGGATGTTTACTTTGTGTATCAAAAATGAAACGAAAGCTTTCAGTTGAACGTTCCATGATTATGTTCTTTAGGCTAAGGGAGACTATCAGGCTTTCCAATGCTAATGGAAAAAAATATAGGAAATCACGACGAAAAAATATAGGTGGTTTCGTGAAACTGTGAAAAAGGAACATTTCAATTATCCAATAGGTAGAAATAATTTTTTTTTTTTTTAAATCACATGGAAATTACACCAATTGTTATATGAACATACATTCTACTCTAAATAGAACTAAATGAGTAATTATCTCGTTGCAAAATTTTATACGAGTTTCTTAGTGTTTTCTTGCGTAGTTCACTACAACTAAGCAACGACCATAAGGAAAGTGCAAAAAAGATCTGCATCAGAAAATAAGTATACGTCTCCAAGATGTGAATAATTTCATCACTGGCAAGATCCTATAATTTCTGTTAATAGTTTTTTTTTTTTAATAATATACGTAAGCTGTAAAAATCAATACACAATTCATTAAAAAAAGTCGCAAAACACATGATACAAAGAGTTGGTTTGTTAAGTATCTAAATACACAATTGCACACAGAACTTAGCATCTAAGGAAATATATCAAACAGTAAAAGTATCAGTTACACTTTCATTTTCTTCAGTGCCTGAATATGCTTATTTGCCATCTTCCGATTCTCTTCGTTCTGCTCGTCTTGAATTTTCTGTAGTTCATTCATCTTCAAGGATGCGGTCTGGATCATTGCCTGGGCAACATTAACGTCAGCAGTGTCCTTTTTTAAACAGCGCAGAAGATAATCTTATCTGAGCATCTATCATCAGTCTAGTAGCTACTTCCATTTCCTTCTGTACTGTTTCGTTCACTTCATTTAATTTCTTCAGAGACGATTCATTTTGAAACTTCCTTTGATATAGCTTCTTGCTTCGCTTTTCTTAACGCGCTTTCTTCTCTGGAAATATTTGCCACTGCAGCATCTTTGGATCTGTACTCTACTCAGTAATCTTTATACTTTCTCTAGGTGTTCTGCATAGCATCTATTAACTGTTTTGTAACAGTATGTTTTCAACTTTTCCTCCATACATTCTAATGCTGTCCTTTACAGTCCTCAGAGTCTTTATACAAGATGGGATCGATCACTTCCTAAAATGTGTCTGTTCTCTGAGAAACCACGTTCCACATCAGCACTATCATGAAATACTGACAGGTAAGCTTTGACTACTTTAGACATCACTGGATATTTAATTGTTCCACATGAATTTCTTATATCACATACTCTTGCCCAGTATTGATCCACGGACAAGTATCTGAAATCATCACACTCAGGATTTTCCATAACTCCACAATAGTTTCCACTCGTCCATGAAGACATTGATGTTCTTATAATTTGCAAATACATGCTTCATTTCTTTTGCCAAATTCCGTGCAAGTAATCTCCTTTCTGAATAGTGGATGTAGACACTGCAGGTACTTCAACAATGGTTTCGATATTGGTAATTTCTTAAGTAGTTTTGAAACCACACAAATGTAGAATCGCCTCACATCCTCCCTGAATTCTCTCTTGTAGCTCTGAGCATTCAGCTATTACAGTTTGCGCTTTCACTCGAACTACAGGTTGCCGCAGATAGTTCTTGAAATCAATTGCAGATAAATCAGTACCCTCCTTCTACCCCAACACACCTGGCTTCATAAACCTCAATAGCAGCATTCTGACTAGCTCTGAGCCGTAAATGAATTAGCGGGCCTTTGCGTTGAAAGAAACACAAAAAAAAAATATAAAAAAAACTGATGTACAAATGATGAAATGCAGTTTTTGGCTTCAAACAATATGCCTTTCAGAAATTGTTTAATCCTTCTGTAACGATTATTTTCATGATATGCTTTATCTTGTGCTGACAGACTCTCCAGAAAGTACTTACGCAGTCCTGGAAGTTGTTCTGCAATGCGTTTGCACACAGAAGACAAAGTTAACCATCGGCTTCGAACATGACGCAGAAAAAAGTGGCTTTCTAAATCCAATACCGACTGGACAAGGCTTGCTAACTTATATTGTTTGGTGTAATCATCTTTAGACAACAAGCACGAAAGAACGAAATACAGAAGAGTCTCCATTCAGCCACTCTACTGTGGAGACAAATTGCCCTCCAACCCACTCTTATTTCCTTGTTATTTTCCCAAGTAGAAGTAGCAATGCCACAAAAAATATAAGAGGTTTCGTTAAAATATAGGAGTTTATAGGAAGAGACGCAAATATATAGGAAAAATAGGAAATATAGGAGCATTGGAAAGCCTGGACTATGATTTAGGCAAGTGAATGATGGGAGAATTGGTGGAATGTGAATGTGGAAGGAAACGGGAGTACTCAGAGGAACACATGGACACGATGTTGTTCACCACAAGCTTACTTGGCCAAGGATCGACCTAGGAGTCCCACACACCAGAGGTAAGCGCTCTACCACTGAGCCACCGTGCCGTCCTTTGTGTATCAAGGAGCTAGTCAGAGCACTTTTGAGTCAACAAATTAAGATCCCGCGTATATAACACGTAGACATAACGTAAAGTTTGTAAAATTGCAACCAGATATTGGAGAAAGGGTGTGTAATTTAAAAGTACATGTAGCTGGGAAAAAATTAAAAAATAAAAATAGAAAAGCGCATCAGACAGAATCAGCATCTTTGGAACCATCAGTAAAAAATACAGTAAAATCTTCCAACTGCTGTAAGAGGACTAGTACATGGCTTCTTGTATTGGGCCAGATGGAAAAGAAGTAGCTGGACGAAGTATCTTCCATGAGGGCGTACGTAGAAAATCAATGAGCTGATAAAGAAGAACCTGATGGTAGGTCATAAAGTCCCAGAGTACAAATTCCAAAAGGCCTGGTAGCGTTGGTAGCGCTCTCCAGCTTCCAGTGTAAAAGATGAAGAATGGTAAGGCATTGATTTTAGATAGCAAAATAAAGCATCAGCCGATGATGCTGAATTAAAGATGGCTCGTGCTCTTTAACATACAAGCTTGGAATAGGACTGGTATGGGATGAAAAACTAAGCCAAGATGATGGACAGTGTTCAGTTGGCGCAACGTGTTGAGTGACAGATCCATAAATAATCATCCATAGTCCCAACTTTGAGCGGATTAAGGTATGATACAGTCGTAGAGGGATAATGCTATCAGCACCCAAGAAAGATGAGACTTTCAGAAGACTGAGTGCTCGTAGACAGCAATATAGACTCATAGATGAACTGACCAAGACCACTGGTGATCAAACTGAAGGCCCAGAAACCGGATGTCAACAAAAGACAAGCGTGTATGGTCCAGATAGAGTGGTAATAAAATGCCAGGTCATATACAAATTTCTATTATAGCAACATTTACCGTCACAGCAAGTGGAACATTATTTTTAGTTTAGTGAAATTAATTCATTGGGACATTATCTGTAGATTGGAACGCTTTTTCCTTAATTTTGTTTATTCTGGTCATACAATAGTGCATTGTTCTCAATTATTTCTAGTCGTAGGAACATCCGCCAAGCAAGTCTCAGGCCACGCCTCAAACGGACAGACAGTAGTAATCAATAAAAACGCGCCTGCAGTCAACGCGTGAGTAAAAACTAATAATTGAACTGCACACTGTGAAGCGTCAGTCGACCTGTGAATCACTGGGCAGCTCGGTATTAATCAGGAAAGACACGCATTAACCTTACTCATCATTTTCGCACAGAAGCCACATTTTTGTATACTTCTGTCGTAAAGTATACCTTTTATAAGTGTTATACTGATTTGTGTGATCATCTGTTGCAAGTATACATAATATCTAAAACACTTCGATTAAATAGTTTATGTTAATTATAATCCTGTCTATAAGTTCGATTCTTACGCAGATTTTTCCCATGTTAACTATAAATGTGTATGAATTTCATATGTTGCTTTTTTTTTCCATCATGTTTGATGCAGGACATCTTTATGAAGCGCCTTTATTCCTATAAAGGTGCAGCTTTACTGGAAATTCTCCTTTAATCGTATAACACCGTTGTAACTTAGGACACTGCCTTGTGGAACGCCACTTTCTTGTAAGAACCAGTCGGAGTGTGTAAATTCTAATCGGACTGGAAAGTATCGATCTCCAAGAAACTGGTGTTGAAAGAAGCCCGTACGGTCTCGTACTCCCTGAAGTAGTTGACGTAAAATTTTAACGCAAAGTGGTGTCAATCCTTCCGAAGATATAGAACATGGCGATCAGATGTTTGCTAATGGTGAAAACAACCCGGATTAACAAGATTATTTTAGTGGAACGAAGTTCCAGAAACTACACTGGAGATCGGAAAGCAAGGAGTTAGTTTCCAATCATATTAAGCAGTGCATTGATCGTTTTCTCCAATAACTTGCATAAGTAACTGGCTAAGACAATTCGCTTATAACTGGCGCTGAACGTAGCAGATTTTCCAGATTTCAGGATAGGAAGAATGTAAGTTTTATGCCAGGCTGCAGGAAAGGATCCTTCAATCCAACAGGACGATTATCTAGTCTAAAAGAAGTTCTTTGCCAGTGACGAAGATTGAGAAGCATAGCATAATACATGGAGTCTCATCCACGTGTAGTGTTTATCTACCACAACCCGTATCAGGAAACAGCATTGACTCCAGACCCAATGTTCGAGGAGTCAGCGCCGCTTCTCTCCTCGATTGATGAGTACTATTAAGGAGACCATCGGCTCACGATAGAGGCCAGATTTCTTTGGAGGACCAACATGCCGAATTCCTAGTTTTTCTTTTTGGGCATCACTCCATCTAGTACGGTTAGGCGCCAACAAGCTTCACTCTGCCGTCACAAGATCCCAGGACAATCCACAGCACATCCAAAAACCAAAGCAAGCTCAAAATAATTTTAAAAAATAGCAATCCGACCCATAAACCAAATCGCAGACAATAAATCGTTGGCAGGTCACATCAGAGGATCCCTTTGGCGTTATCCGTATCAACTGTCAGAGCACGGTCACAACAGAAAATAAGGCCGACTTTATCCCAGGCATCATCTGATACAATTCCCAGCAGCAGATTAGTAGTAGTAGGGGCGATTATCCGCAGCAAGGGGTATTCGGGATGGGTGATAAGCCCCTCAACCTGGAGGTCCAGTGACTGTTCCGAAAAACTGAATGATGGAGTCCCCACATTGCCAAAGCCAAGTCCTCAAGTTTCAGTTTATTGATTTACCCGTCATCCTCCAAACTATTTCCTAGTACGAGTTTCGTTCAACAATTCGAATGTTTTATTAGCTTTTCCACAAGAAAATTTACCTGGTAATATTACTGCAAAATTCATCTATTCTAGAGCCCTTCCCGCTGGTCTATTGGATAGCGTATGTGGGCCCGGGTTTGATTCCCAGTGGGAGAACACAAAAGTTTAATTTCAAAATAATTCATTTTCATTAATCATACGTCTGCTTTAGCCTAAAGGGCATAACAGTATCTAGGGGCACGAGTTTTTCGCACTAACAATTTGAAAATTTCGCGTTTCGTTTTCATATTTCGCGTTTCGTCGCATTTTCCAAATAAAGTTTCGCATTTTATAGCTCTTGTTGAAAAGAATTCCCTGACATTTGTACAATTGTTTCTTTTATTTATAGATCACTATAAAAATAAACCATTAATTACCTAAAAACAAAATACACTGAATATTTCACTTGACATTGTCAATTTCACTTATAGAAAATTATATTTTTTTTTAAATCAAACTGAAGGAAAGTCAGTAACAAGTTACTATGAGTAGGAAAGTTTTACTGTCTGCTGAAAACACACAGGCACAAGTTACATTTAAGCATTAAACATAAGCATATTATATGTTTCCACATTTTATTTCTTCATTTTGTACGTTTCACTTATCACTAGTTCATATTTGAAAGAAAAAAAAAAAAAGTCTCACAATTAGCATTGCTTGTTGGAAGCCACACATATGTAAATGCATTTACAACAAACTTCAATCAATCACAACTTCGGAACTGCCCATCCAACTGCGATGGTGATAGCTAACGCGCAACATGTTTCCTGTAGCCGTGTCCGAATCACCCAAAATGCACCGTTCATGCCACATTCTACCGTTCCGTCAGCGGACAACTAGCGTTTTTAAAGTAATGAAAACATATTTTTGAAATTTCGCGTTATATCGCGTATTGTTAGAAATTTCGTGCAAAACTGCCAATTTCGCGTTTTATCGCGCAACGGTAACCAATAAACACACAGAATATCATAAAACGTCAAGAAACTGAAATTTACTTAATTCTGACGCATTTCGTTTAATTGCGCATTGCGAAAAACTCTTGCCTCCAAGTATAACAAACTACTCTTTTTTAAACTTTCTAGAAATGAAATTACAAAAAAGTACTTCAATATATGCCAATATTAAAATCCACTAACAGCGATGAATGCAAACCTGAAACAAATTCACGTTGTTATACTTACCAATACTTGTTTACTTTGATAGAACCCAGCCGTTCCTCCATACACAATACATACACGGATAATAGAACCGTGTGCGAACTTCCTAGCTTCATTAAAAATTTGTATGGAAAGTTCCCGAGTTGGAGACAGTATTACTACCTGTGGATGACTACTCTCAGCAGTTAACACCATTTCCGCCTGACTTTCAATCAAATTATGTATCATCGGTAACAAAAAAGCTGCCTAGAAAGAAGAAGAAATTTCGTTACAAGATGGCATTTCTAGCTAATCTTACAAGTCAACTCATTATTATTTTAATACTCTCTCTCTCTCTCTCTCTCCATGTCCCTAAGTTGGATACTATTAGACAGCTAGTACGAGGTAAGTTATTGTTTTATGTATTTTTATATATGATTGAGAACTGCTAGGTAGATTTCTTTGGATATGATTTTAATTTCTTTTTAAGTAAGGGATGGTTCTAGCTTTCTTTTGATCTTAACTTGTGAATGTATACTATTCTTCCAATAAAATTTTAGATATGCAGATACTGACCTCTACAGGTCTTTTAACTAATAAACCTTTCGATTTCGATTTAATAATATCTAGAGATGATTATTAAAGGTTCAAATATTTTTAAGAGTAAATGAAAACCTTATATCGTTAGGGGGCAAAGAAGCAAGTTCCGTTTATTTATCCTATACTTTCTCTTAACGATTTTCACTAAATTTGTTGGGGACTTGTGGATATACGGAAAGCCAGAACTCTCTCTACTCCGACTCCTTTTAACAGGGTTCCTACCAGGTTTTTTTTTTTTTTTAATATTTTAATTTTTTAAAATTTAAATCGATTTTTTAAATTTAAATCACTAGTAGTTGATTTAAAAAAAACAAATATAATTGTTCATTTTTGTTATTTTGTTTTTGATAAGTTACGGAGGTTTCCCAGTTTCTTTTAGTTAGACTAAAAAGCAAAATTGGGGGTTTCTCGATATTTATGGTGTGTTTTCTGAAAGGTATTTCTCATACGTGACAATCAGTTTGGAGTAGTACATCACTGTTCTCTTAACTTGTAACAGTGGGTGGTCATCTTCTTGATCTCGGGAGTTCAAATCTGAATGATTGAACGAAAGAAAGACAACGTATAGTTTCTTTTTTTAAAATCAATTCCAACTGCAAACGAGAAAGGATTTCATGCAAAATGCAAGGTAGGTGGCTCAGAAATGCAAGATCTTGTTATTCAGCTGAAGAAACATTTAGAAGTATGCAAAGCAGAAGAACTATTGGAAGATTCTGGGGGTGACGAGAGTGACAAAAATTGGCCAGTTTTGTTTAATGTATGTGAAGAATCGATCAAAAATAGACAAAACGATACAAAAGAAAGCAAAAAATGTAAATATTAAAAGAAATGTAGGACACGTGGTCCAAACTCTCACGCCGATCTCTGTTGCATCGGACAGAATTCAAAGAAATGAAACAACAATATCTGACGCTGTAGGAATATGGAAGTGTCTAAAAGACGCACTTCAAGACAAGGAAATAGAAAATAAATATGAAAACAGGTATAAGTAAGCATTAACGCCTCCCTATTTCTTGGCCTACCTTCTCGATCCGAAAAAGCGAAAATTCAAATTAACTGCCGAAGGAAACTATTTAGCTTTGAAATTTGCAGAAGAAGCTTATGATGGTACTTCTCTACTGCCCATGGTAATTAAATTCCAAACGAAGTAGTCTCCTTTCTCTAGTGTGATTTTCACCGACTAAGTTCTACAAGGTGTGACAACCATTGAATGGTGGATATCAAAAGCAATTATGCTTGACATGGAAATATGAAGCCAATTATGCAGGTGTTTAGAAAAATTTGCACTGCACTGCAGATTAAATATATAGCCCATTTTATATTTCTCTTTATAAAATGAATAATATTTTACACACTTCTGTTTTTACTATATCGTAATAAATATCAGTTTTTATATAATGCCATGTGTTCATATTTCTTGTACGCACTTACATTTACCTATGGAAGAGGAATAATCACTAGATGTACTGTATAGGTAAATATTTAATTTTATTTTGTTACACATCACTATCTTTCGCTTAAAAACTGTAAATGTGTTCAAGGTAAACTTGTATATTAAGTTATCTACATCGAGTATGACCAACATAATACAACACTATGTAAGATGGTTTAGTAGTTAGTAGAAAGTAGTTTAGCACAGGACGTAGACATTGCCATAAACGAACAGCTTGTAGTTTCTAAACAAAAATGCCATTTCTTAAAAATATATTTTTCAATGTTCTTATTAATAATTTCAGTTATGGTAAAAAAAAAAAAAAAAAAAAAAAAATGTATGTGATATATACATATTAGCAAGCATGGTATGTAAAATTCTGAACTGAAAATTGTGAATATTAAATTTTAAATTATTCATTGTCATTGACAATGAATTCTACATTGTCAAAATACTTGGCCCAGGAATTTTAATCTTAAAAAAGTATTTGGTTTAAACTTGCATCCTACCTGATCTTAAAAGTATATGAGCTACGAACTAGTAAACGGAAAAGCAATGACGAGGTGGCTAAATGTTAATTTTAGATTCCTTATATGGTATCGTCTGGCATCTATCTACTAATAAGGAAACAAACACGATTAGTGATTATAATTCGTCACATTATTTAATGATCAATAATATGGCATTCCAAGAAGTACGGAATCTGATCTTAATAGCTCAGTATGTGTCTTGAATCAAACTAACTTTCATCACTACACATAAACCACGTAATCTATTAAGAACATTCCTTCTGATTATCCTATTAACTGGCATCACTGCCGCTACACAGTACGGATTAAGATACGAATTTTAGATTTAAATTGGATTAGAGTTTCAGAATGCTCAAAAATACTGCATTTTGTTTCAGTTTAAGGAAAAATAAATTTGATTTAAATCATTGATTTTAAAAAAATAATGTGATTTAAATCAATTTCCTACTGATTTGGAGAAATTATTTCCCTGACCTTTGGCAGGAAATTCCCTGACCTTTATGACAGGTGTCGAATGACGTTGACATATAAATAAGGATGAATATTTATATATGAGAACATTTATTCTACACAGACAAATAGTAATCATTTGCTCACACGTACGTTCCACTTACCTCCCATAAAAATCTGAGCAACGTCCCCTCGGAAACTTTGTAATAAGAGAGAGTTCAGGTCATCGGGAAACTAAAATCAGGGACAGGTTAGGTTGGGTTGCTTGGATAGGAAAAACAACTTTCCTGGCTCAGTCTATCGACACATACTGAACTCAAGGCGATGGGATTATGGGTAAAATAATAACGCACTCAAATTCCCCTTCACAGAAGTTGCAGTGTGAAAATTATAAATAACCAATAGACCCGCATCTACACATGCAGACGGCCTATATAGAAATCGAACCCAATCGCACCTGCATTCAAAAATCTTCCTTCACTAAGGACAAATTCAAACAGTCCCAGTTCTCTAAGTTCCTGGCCGATCCTAGAAGCAGACCACTAGCTGCCTTTTTAAACTTATCCATTTGCCTTCTGTATAGACGTAGGATCTCTCTAATGCTAAATTATTCCTCTATTTCCTACCACATATTCAGGGATATTTCCTAGCTTTGGCTAGAGCTCACTCATCTCTAGTGGAAACCGGACATGCTTCGGACCTGTATATTCAAAGACATTCCATGAAAATTATACGGGAGAACTCTTGAACAGGACCTCTATCAAGTCACTGGTTACAGAAACTGGCCTGTTCTCTACACTTAGAGGCACAAATTTATTGCATCGGTCTCCTCCAGTCAGTGAAGCTTCTGAAGGTTCTGTTCATACTCTCAGATCTGCTTTAATTATTATTATTATTATTATTATTATTATTATTATTATTATTATTATTATTATTATTATTATTAATAATAATAATAATAATAATAATAATAATAATAATAATAATAATAATAATAATAATAATAATAATAATAAAGTTAAACAAATTTCTTTGTACAGCAACTCTCAAAAAAATACAATGAGCTTCAGCAAGCTAAGCAGGAAAAAGTAAATTACGGACATTGAACAACAGAATGGAAATTCCATTCTGCAGGCCTAGAAACATTCTTAATAAATGAAAAGCGAATGAAGCTGCTTTTTATAGCTAACGTAAAAACTCGGAATCTTACCAAGTGTATTATACAAATCTTTCTTGCCTTTTATATGTATTTTAACGAAGACACTGCATCTCGGTAACAGTTCCACATCCTTTCCGTACATATTGAAACTCACAATCACTTGGAGTTTTAACAAAAGAGACACTGACCAAAGCTTAAAACTTTATTTTAAATTATAAGAATATTAGAGAGAAATAGAGGAATAAAAGCCATGAATAGTCTCACTTGGAGTTCTACTTTTATAAGATCACAGTAGGTATTGTTCCGGACATCAATATATCACAATCGATGGAAACCGTGATATGATCGAAGATGCTAAAATCAACTCATTCTTTAACATAAGGTCAGTGAGCCGGTTAAACAGGAAATAAAAACTGTGTTTTCCTGTTCTGCCTAATGACCCTCCAGCACTTTGTAACGCATTTTTGATTTAATCTTATCTTTAGGCACAACAGGAATTCCTGTTCTGCCTAATTCACACAAAAAGGGATATTTGGATTTGAGGGAAATTCATTAATACCTATTTCCCCTTGATTTTCAAATATCATTCAGGAACTCTTTAATAAAACTTCAAGGCACGAATGAGGGTTAGTTAGATTGAACACGCGACTGGAACGAATTATTTCATGTGACCAAATACCCCTAAAAATCATTTTTAGTATAACAAATGTAGGGAAAGTGTCCGGTATAATGTAAAAAGCCAAACATCACAATTACGTTGAGTAAAATGACTACACAATTTATTAGAGATAAATACTTCCAAATATCTAGAAAGGAAACTTTAGAAGAACAGAGTTTGCTCTAGAATAACAAATTAAAATATCGGAAAGGAAATACAGTTTTAACTTCTTAGTCACATATATATCTTTTCAATTTGAGAGAGAACAAAACTTCGAAACTTCTAAACACACTAAACCCACACACAACCTTCATCGTTATAAATGTAAACTGTAAGCTACAGCGTCTACATAGGAAATCAAATCCAATTGACTCGACTCTAATCTACTTTGCAAGGACTTGATTCTCTGCTAAATACGCTTATATTTTAGTTTCTGTTCTCTTGGTTTCTTCCCAACTTCTAGAAGCATAATTGATCTTTCATTTTCCTTCTGCTCTTGCTGTAAAAGCTGGACAAGGTTAAACATATTCGGATGTTCCTTTGTTAGCCTTTTATTAAACTTCGAATGCCAGTCCTCCACTATATTGGTTGTCCTTTCTTCTCCGTTGTCATAATGGTTCCATAGTTCACTGGAAAACATTTAAGAGAGCATTAGTATTGAAAAACACTAAGCAAACAAATTATAACGTTTACGAATAGATAATTGTCTGAAATATCTGTTGAAGTTTCAACGAAAAGCGCATCAAGTTTCCTGCCAAAATGTATGAAATTCGGCGTTCAGTAAACAGACTAAAGGTTCTAACACAGGGTACAAAATCGCAACAGTCAAAGTGGGAGAAGACAAAAGTACAAAATCTTCACACTGAAATGTATCGACATAGGGAGCTCAGATATTTGAATATCCATAATTATTACACTTACACAGCTAACCATTACTTCAGCCATTAATAACAAATGAAATGTGTGTAAATTACTGTAATTAATTTGCGGGCTTTTGACAATGGTGTCAGTGTCACTTTATTCAGTGACAATCAGAGCCATTTTCGAAAACTATATGTTGAAGGAAACACTAGAATTGATCAACATAAGCAAATATTTTTGTCTCTTTTTTTATGGTAATTTTGGACCAATGTACTAAACCCAAATTGGTAATGAGGAAAAAATATTGCAATATTAAATTACATATGTTTTATATAATTCGTAAGAAAAAGTAAACCTAACTATACAGTACTTACGGTGTGAACTTGGCGTCTGCATCGTCCAACCACGTTTCAACCAAATAATCGTGAAAATCGTCTCGATTCGGCACTTCTGGTGCATCTTCTTGTATATGTAAGTACATATCACCAATTTTATCAATGGGTACAAGTGGTAAAGCACTCGCTCGTCGTATCCATCTTCTAACTTGCATATCTTAACGGTACAATGAAGATAAATCCAGTGACTGGACTTTTCTCCAGATGCACTAAGTATAGTGGAAGAAACAACCACGAATAGTAGCATTAGGAAAAGATCTAAATAGAGCATTGATAGCAGCCCTTTCAAAGTCCACAACTTTGGCAGGATTCAAGGTGAAACCATTATCAACAGCCTTCTCCTTAATTAAGCACAGCAATAATTCTGTAATAATCCTCCTCTTTTTTGCTTGGCAGTAGACAAAATAGAAATGGAAAGACCTGCCCCAAATATTTCCAGTGTAAGGTATAAAGTTGATGAAATAGACGTGGAGCAGCTTTAAATGTACCATCTATAAATAATGTGTCCCAGCGTACAAGCTTCTGTAAATTTTCTGTAAATTCTTCCATTATACTCATGCATCTGGAGAAAAGTGCAGTCACTGGGTTTATCTTTATTGTACCGTCAAGATATGCAAGTTAGAAGATGGATACGACGAGCTAGTGCTTTACCACTTGTACCCATTGATAAAATTGGTGATATGTACTTATATATACAAAAGATGCACCAGAAGTGCCGAATCGAGACGATTTTCACGATTATTTGGTTGAAATGTGGTTGGACGATGCAGACGCCAAGTTCACACCGTAAGTACTGTATAGTTAGGTTTACTTTTTCTTACGAATTATATAAAACATATGTAATTTAATATTGCAATATTTTTTCCTCATTACCAATTTGGGTTTAGTATATTGGTCCAAAATTACCATAAAAAAAGAGAGACAAAAGTATTTGCTTATGTTGATCAATTCTAGTGTTTCCTTCAACATATAGTTTTCGAAAATGGCTTTGATTGTTACTGAATAAAGTGACACTGACACCATTGTCAAAAGCCCGCAAAAATTAATTACAGTAATGGTTAGCTGTGTAAGTGTAATAATTATGGGTATTCAAATATCTGAGCTCCCTATGTCGATACATTTCAGTGTGAAGAGGTTTTTTTTTTTTTTTTTTTTTTTTGGTACTTCTGTCTTCTCCCACTTTGATTGTTGCGATTTTGTACCCTGTGTTAGAACCTTTAGTCTGTTTACTGAACGCCGAATTTCATACATTTTGACAGGAAACTTGATGCGCTTTTCATTGAAACTTCAACAGATATTTCAGACAATTATCTATTCGTAAACGTTATAATTTGTTTGCTTAGTGTTTTTCAATACTAATGCTCTCTTAAATGTTTTCCAGTGAACTATGGAACCATTATGACAACGGAGAAGAAAGGACAACCAATATAGTGGAGGACTGGCATTCGAAGTTTAATAAAAGGCTGACAAAGGAACATCCGAATATGTTTAACCTTGTCCAGCTTTTACAGCAAGAGCAGAAGGAAAATGAAAGATCAATTATGCTTCTAGAAGTTGGGAAGAAACCAAGAGAACAGAAACTAAAATATAAGCGTATTTAGCAGAGAATCAAGTCCTTGCAAAGTAGATTAGAGTCGAGTCAATTGGATTTGATTTCCTATGTAGACGCTGTAGCTTACAGTTTACATTTATAACGATGAAGGTTGTGTGTGGGTTTAGTGTGTTTAGAAGTTTCGAAGTTTTGTTCTCTCTCAAATTGAAAAGATATATATGTGACTAAGAAGTTAAAACTGTATTTCCTTTCCGATATTTTAATTTGTTATTCTAGAGCAAACTCTGTTCTTCTAAAGTTTCATTTCTAGATATTTGGAAGTATTTATCTCTAATAAATTGTGTAGTCATTTTACTCAACGTAATTGTGATGTTTGGCTTTTTACATTATACTGGACACTTTCCCTACATTTGTTATACTAAAAATGATTTTTAGGGGTATTTGGTCACATGAAACAATTCGTTCCAGTCGCGTGTTCAATCTAACTAACCCTCATTCGTGCCTTGAAGTTTTATTAAAGAGTTCCTGAATGATATTTGAAAATCAAGGGGAAATAGGTACTAATGAATTTCCCTCAAATCTAAATATCCCTTTTTGTGTGAATTAGGCAGAACAGGAATTCCTGTTGTGACTAAAGATAAGATTAAATCAAAAATGCGTTACAAAGTGCAGGAGGGTCATTAGGCAGAACAGGCAGGAACCATAAAAACAATCTGCTTCATTTTCTCTGAATATTAAGTTACGTAATTGAGTTGTGTTGTTAACTGTAAGAAATCTTCCTTTAATTAAAAAAAATCATACTAATTTATTTTAAGTGTTTAGGACTATTGGTTTATAATAAGAAAAACTGAAGAAATCGTTTTTCGGTGAAAATGATACAGTAAAACGTGCCAGAAAAACGAACGATTTGGCAATGGCAACTAGTTGCGGGACATGACTGGTGTAAGACCATCGTGAGTACAATCGATGAAACAGAACAGTATCTCTCTCTCTCTCTCTCTCTCTCTCTCTCTCTCACATGAGTGTCAACTCTGTGAACGACGACCCCTCTTACAGAACCACTTATACATCCACGCACTAAGCCACTAATTGCACAATAGGCATTCGCTAGCGGCGTCGTAATATTGTAAACAGACTGGCAGACAAATAATACTCTCATACAACTATCGGTATGGACTGTTAAAATATACATAATATCTAGGTATAATAATCTTACTTAATATTTTGCCGATAGTCAATTAAACGGGAAAAAAAAGTTTCATCCCTAGACGAAAAACGTGACTAACCTCTCTTTTATATCCTCTTCAGATTGGAGTGCTTTATTCTTTACGCTTATTCTAACAAGTAGTAATGAGTGGGAATCAAATCCAGTGAATATGGGGATGAAGTAGGACTTCCCATCCTAACCGAGTAATTTCTTGTCGGATCGATTCGATTCTGTGAATAATAAACTTACTACCATCCTGGCTTATAACCTAAAATGACAGTTTATGCTTAACTTTGAAACAGAATTTATATTAGGTACTTCTTACGCGATATTTGAAGCTCATAGAGGAGTAGTTCCTGAACTGAAAGCCATTAAGCGAACTTTCTAAAAATGTTGATCTATATTCCTTTGTTCATGGTATTGTTTTTTTCTTTACAAGCTTGACTTTAGAAAAAAAAAATCAATTTTCAGATGTTGATAAGCAGGATGAAAAATATCTATCTATCTATACATATTTTAATTACATCGACACCGCGTATCAGCTGTATGTTCTTCCATAATACGAATTGTAAACTGGTTTTATATAAGATGATGTATCCATTTCAACTAGTCAGCCCGGTACTCTTAAGTCTTTGGCACAAAGGGTAAGGACATGTTAAGAGTGTGTGTCGCGCACCAACATCAAGTTTTGTTCTAAGCTTCAAAAAAGTGTCAACGAAGCTTACGAAACGTCAAAATCAGTGTAATGTGATGAAGCGGTGGCATTAAAGACTGTTTACAAGTGGTATGAGCGATTCAAAAAGCGGCAAGGAATCGTTTGAAAACTAGCAACGATCGAGACGTCCTTCGATGTCAAAAACAGATGAAAATGTACAAAAAGTAGCACAAATGATTTATTCAAACAGAAGAATGACCATTGAAGAGCTTTCCAAAGAACTCAACATCATCTCGCACGGGTCCGTGAAAAGCCCTTTAACTGCCGATTAAATGGACAAATGGCTTCCTTCTTCACCACGAAAACGCGCCGTGCCACACCTTACTTTTGTGATCCGCAAACTTTTGGCCGAAAGAGATATTCTTGTCTCTCCAGATATTGCACCATGTGACTTCTGGCTCTTCCCAAAAATTAAAACCGTGATTTAAAGGAAAACTTTTTGACCCTATTCCTGACATTGAAAGGACCGCGACAGAGCAGCTGAACGTCCTCCCAAAGAGGCCTTCCAGAAATGCTTCCAGTAATGGATTCAACGTTGGGATAAGTGCAATGCTAGCAAAAGACAATATTTTGAAGGAAATTAAATCGAATTCCATATATACAAAACTGGGAAGTAGTTTTCTGTATAACTGACCTTCCTATGATGGATAAACTTTTGAATTAAGGTTGAATCTAACTCATTATCCTTGTCCAATTTAATTTTTATTTATTTATTCATTCATTTATCAGTACTTAGGTATGTATTTGCAACTTTACATATCTCGTTCAAGTCAGAATGAGCAGAAGAGTGCCAGGGGTTCATTTGAAGGTACTTACTCGGTGAACCTGAGAAATATTGGAATGACTAGCTGCGGAATTAAATCCATGGCCGTTAGAATTTGAAGGCAACGGAGTCACTATTGCTGAGCAAGGGCGCCAGAAGTAAGTGAAAAAAAATCGCTAATAGGCCTGAAAATGCGATTAATTTGTGGCCAAATACCGATGGAAATTCGGAGCTGCGTGGCTAAATTATAAGCTTAATAATAATAATATTCTTTTAACTGTGATTATTAATCATATGAAATCGTGTGCTGGACTGGTTAAGTTAAAATTGCTGGCTTTCAGCAGCACTTTCTTCTTTTAAATGTCTTTCGTCATGTAATCACAGGATTTTTTTATAAAATCAAAGTATTACAAATAAACATTAACGTTAAGTTTTAAAAGGAAACTGTATTTTAGATGCACGGAAATAGTGTAATATGAGGCTTACATGATTCTGCTTAATATGATTGTGTGCGTAATAAACAAGTCACAATTAGGACAAATATACATATTTTATAGTCTATACCAGGCAAGCATTTAGGTAAGTGCTACTTTGTGTTCGAGTACAGGATGGCAAAATTTAGGGGGAGGCTTTTTTTTTTTCATTCACAATAAAGTAATATTTAAAACTAGAAACTCGCAGTTTCGCGCAAGCGCGAGAAATATGTTACTGTGTTTAATTCGCTCTAATTACAGTAATTACACCAATATCTGTCGTTTTCGATTACTTTTAAAAACTCGTCCCCTCCCTGGGGGAGTAGAGTATGACCTTGAAGTTGAATGGATTAAAACTATCACTATTCATCTCAGCGACCCCAACTGGGGCAAATTTTGTACGGGGGGCGTCAAATTATTTAGAGCACAGGGGCGAACAATATATATAAATACGGGCCTGGCCTATACTAAATGTTGGTGTCATTTATATACAGAATTTTTTTTTATTATAAGGAAAATAAACAATTTTACGTACCTTGCGCAAATGTTATCCTATCCCTAATATTTCACTTTTTTTTTTTTTTTTTTTTTGTTTTAATCATATTTAAAAAAAATCATAACGAACAAACAATAGAGATTGGCTACTATAAATAAAATGGAGCATAGACTCGTCTCAATAACACTATAAATTTGCATTTTATAACTGATTAACGAAGTTTATACGAACATCAGTGGGATGTAGATGAGGAAAAGACTGAAACAACACTTCTCGATTTAATTTACATAAGGTGAGATCGTGAAGGTTACAATTTGCAGAACCTAGAGCAAGTGAAATATTAGGAAAACGATAAAATCGAACATTTGCGCAATATACGTCAAATTATTTATTTTTCTTATACACAATTTGCAAAAACGATATGAAAATTTGAACGTATTTCATTATGAATCATATAATATTACTATCCATTTCATAAAGATAAGCCCCTGGCTTCGCGGTGCTGCCGTGACGTTCACTCAAAAAACTTATACTGCATTGTCGTACCTCGTTGGAATTATTGGAATGTTCTCTTTTCAATACTTAAAAGACATACTAATTTTCTTTGTAGTGTGTAGTGAGAAAAAAATAGAAATTAATGAAAAAGTACGTATTTTATCGTACTTTGTTGGTAAATCAATGTTTATAGGACTGTATCTCGGAAACGAGATCACGTGAAATAATTTCCTGTGTACAATACGTAGATGCATTAATTAAGTTGTGAAAAGTTCAATTTTCATCACTCGATACTTTTTGTGTGATTAAAATAAATGTAGGACGCTCTGATCTCCTTTACCGTGGTAGGTAGAGAAACGTACAAAACACAGTTCGAAAATTTGGAACCCTAGTGCTTTAAATATCTGAAACTTAACAAAAAGGGTTTAGTTCAGGGATGCAAATAAGGAACGGGGAAAAAGCTATTAGCCAACATCCCACAATAGAAATCATTTATTTACCTTCGGTATGATATTAAATACTCGCCCGCATCGATGAGTCACTCGCCCCGGGCGAGTGGTTATTTGCATCCCTGGTTTAGTTGGTAGAGTATTTATTTTTTAAAAAAAATGTTTATTCTAACATATTCGCTACGTTAAGCGGAGAGCCATGTTGCAGCCCGGCCTTTAAAATCCCTGCGCTTATATAAAGAAAGAGTATACAGTAACTGAAAATGTGGCAGCGCTGTTGTGCTGTGTTGTCGCGTTCAGGAAGCTTGCAGCGCCAAGACTACTTCATAAGAATGTAATAGGCAAAAGTATTTAAGATCTCATAACCTTTCACAACATCTTAAAAATAATAATGCATGTACGTATCTCAATTTAATCGAAATAAAACGTTGAAGTAACACATCTAAAAACTCACCTCTTAATCTATTTACCTCATTCACTTTCATCACTCGTTGACTCGTAAAGCTATCTTCCTGGACACTTATTAACAATGGCTCCATTTCTATCTCAAGATTATCAGTATACACACTTTCCAGTTTACGAAGATGTTAAACGGAAAAAAGAAATGTAGCCTTGCCAATCACACGTTCACCCAAGTTTGTTCTGCGATGAATTCCCCTGCCGAATGTAATAGAAAATCATGGGTCCTTTGTTTTCTTCCAACGAAAGAAAACTATACAATGTGTAGGTGACGAGAGCTGTTTTTGCGTCTAATCACGTCACATTGATTAAGTTTTCAACATTTCCCTTAAGTTTGTAGGCATCAAAAGCTTACACACACTCACGTCATATACGTTCATTTGAGTAAAACGGGTGAATGTACATTTATATTTTCCTGAGTGTTTCTCGTGCTTTTTTATTGAGAAAAAAAAAAAACTATGGATATTTCTTCTAAGAGCGGCGATATTACAGAAGTGGCAAAATTTTGAGCCATAATGAAATTGCAGAACTGATGAATGATTCAGATTCAGACGGTTATGAGTTAGGTAGCAATGAAGAGTAATGACTGATTATTCTGTGCTCAGTGGCGTATCCGGGAGTGAAAAGATAGTAACTCAATTTCAAGTGAATCTGAGGTGGCGCTGGGAAAGAAAAAAAACGCGTGCAAATTTTGCTGTAGCTTGCAGCGATAAAATTCCCTCCAAAAATGCAAAACCCTTGTTTAGTGGTGTTCCGTGAACTAATAAAAATAATGGGCTATCTACAGAGTATTCCCCACATAAAGTGTTTAAGCTGTTTTTACTGATGAAGTTTTATAATTTACAAAAGTTGAGTTGATTTTAACGTCCCGTTTGGCAGCGAGGCTATATGAGACGTGGACCTACTGATTAACGTGGAATCCAAACCACATGAGCTCCCACTGGGAATAGTAGAAAAAGAAATGAATCAATATGCAAAACAGCAGATTGAAAAAAAAGAAAAATTACTAAAACAAAAATCTTGTGTGTTCTAAGTGAAAACGTGTTACTTGAAAACAAGAAACTTTTTACACTAATTATTCACATGTGCTTTGTACGGAAGCCAGCTTTACGCTATTTTTACAAATCAACTACGCAAGAGCTATTAGTTTGTCTGTCAAATGGTGGAAGAAGCTGTTTTTTCTGCTGTTTGACTTATCACATGTCAATGCTCATACTGTACAGGAAGAAAGCAGGAACTTTTCGCACTTCGCACTTCGAACTTTTTATGCGAAAGTAGCAGAAAAACTGCTGCACTCAGGAGGCATTGAAGTACAGGGATTATCGCAGTTTTAAGCCTGTTAACAAGGCTGGTAGCAAGAGGCCATTACCCATCGAGTGATTCCCACATACCCGCAAATCCTAATAGAGTAGGACAAAGGAGATGCAAAGTGCGTAGCATCTGCAAGGTGAAAGGAAGTTTTTAATAAAATATTAGCGTTTATTATCTGATATATGAAGTTGGACTTCGCGTGGGAAAGTGCTTTGAAATGTACAACACTAAAGAGAAGTACTTTGACTTCTAGATCTGAAAAGATTTTCTGTGAAGTGTAAACTCAATATTACATATCAACTAAGATTGTATCATATCATAAACTATGTGAGTGTATTTGTTTCTGTGCAAGTGTATTTTGTACTGCATGCAGTAAATGAAAAAAAAATTGACAAAAAGCAATGAATTTTCGAGTATCATCACATGAAAATCCAAACAAGGTAAAGAGTTTGTTTTCTTAATTGTAAATAATTGGTACGTTTATTGTACATCCTGTTAATTTCTAAGAAATTGGTTAAAAATCTGTGGAGATATGCAATTTTAAAAATACCTCTAAAAAGTACCGGACAATGTACGTACAAGTTCAAATACCCGTCGAGCTGCGAGTTACACGCAAGGAAAATGTAGCAACGTAGCACTCCGTATAAACTGCGATAGCGAAGGGCGCATAGCACAGAAAATCATAATGTCATATTTGTCATTGTTTATCTTTTAAAACAAATCGAAACAGTTTGGTTGAAAAAGTTATTTTAAGATCTTTCTAAAAGTTTTTTTTTTTTCAGATTGATAATACACCGCAGCAATTCAGAGATAATCATGTCTCACTTTTTTACTGAATAACAAGAAAATTACTACGTGTTGAGTAATGAAATTTTCAGAACTTACAGGTAATAGATGTACCTACATATCGTGCACAGGAAATTATTTCGCGTGGTCTCGTTTCCGAGATATAGTCCTATAAACATTTCTCTACCAATAAAGTACGATAAAATACGCACTTTTTAAAATTAATTTCTTTTTTTTTTTTCCTCACTACACACTACAAAGAAAATTTGTATGTCTTAAGTATTGAAAAGAGAACATTCCAACAATTCCAACGAGGTACAACAATGCAATATAAGTTTTGAGTGAACGTCACGGCAGCACCGCGAAGTCAGGGGCCTATCTTTATGAAGTGGATAGTAGTAAACAAATAAGAACGGCATTTCTCTTATTTTCAATTCGACGAATTCATTTCGAAATTTGATCTAAATCAGTGGTTTTTATTTATATACTGTCAAATGATTTAAATCAAATCACCCTGCTGTTAAGTAATCAAAACGACATTCTATTGGTTGCATAACTTTCGCAAGCAAACAATGCAATGTTCACTTAAAATCGATCAAGATAGTCGTCCTTACGGATTGAACATAAAATTTACAAGTACTGTACGTTGAAAATGCACTACCTTACTTGCAGACTTCCTACAGGAAAACAGGTGATTGAATAAAGATAAATCATAAAAGCCAAAGAAGAAAATTTTCCGTTCTTTATCCAAAAAGCCGGCTTATAACAAGGAATAAATTAAAACATTAGTACCACTATCTGTAGACAAAAACTAGTAATTTCGAAAATTATCAAAATCTAAACATGGTTGTATACGATGAAACAGAGTCACAGTCAAAGTAACTTACGGTTTTTCCTGAACCAGTTTGAGCACACGCCATCAGATCTCTGCCGCTCATGATAATTGGAATTGCAAATTTCTGTACCGGTGTAGGCTTCCGGTAGTTGGATTTCTTGATATTGTCGATCAAGATCTGCCGCAATCCGGAAGTTTCAAAACTGGTAATAGGTAGGGGAACATTTTCACCAGTAACCTATGACGAAAAGAAAACATGTGTAGGTTAGCACATATTGTTAAGAATCAATAAGATGGTACAATAGTTCTGAATCAAGGCAAAAAGGAAGGGAAAAAAAAAAAACATGATAAAAGGTAAAGGAAAAAACATGATAAAAGGAAGTGACTCAAAGCAACTGAAAAAAAAAAAAAATTAAGCTAATCTTAGCACAAGTGCACAGCCGAAGTAGATGTGTTCCTAGCAGCTCTTGGGGACGAAATAGTGATGGGGAACGGCCTATACTGGAAGGACTGATATGGTAAGCGCCAGATTCAAGGCCAGTCTGATTCGGAACCAATGTTAAGAACAGGTCCCATCCCTCGATCTCGGTGTTCCATAAGAATGGAAAATACAAAAACCCGAACACGCAAATATACATTATTTTATCTCTATATGCCTCCCCATTCATATTTACCTTGGTAAATCAATAACACGCAAGATAGTATGATAATTATTGCAATCTACAGCTGTGAAGATTTTTGCATTTTGCCTTACTTTAGGTTTCTTACGTGATACTTATGTTCATATATATATATATATATTTTTACTGAATTTCTTATTATTCTATATAACACTGCTAGGCATTAATTAAAATCAATTGCAATTGATTTCAATTTAATTTGTAATGAATTGTAAAATTAACAAATTTAAATAAATTGTTAATTGTCACCAGGGAAATGGAGCAATTAAAACTAGTAATTGTACACTGCAATTGAAATCAGCGATTAAAAGTGCCGATAAGATTGCGTCGTCCACTCGTGACTATATCACGCATCTGAAATAAGGTACTTACATGAAATGCTAGATAACAATCTCTTCACTCTACCTAAAAGATACCTAGAAAGGGCAGTCTTTTATATTATCTGTGTGATTCTATCCTCCTCTGAAGGTCTCTATATGCCTGTCATGCACACAATTTACAATCAAAACATCGAATGCTAATACAACGAACAAGTAAAACAGCGACTACCGAACAGATCAGCAACTAGCAAAACAAAGACTATTAATACAAAAAGTCTTTAAATTACGGTGTAATTTACTTTCGTAGCTGAGTTCCCTCGAATAGTTAGGGTTTCCATACTCTTTCCCCAAAAAATTCCAGGACAAATCACCAATTTTCCGGAACGTATAACAGGATTGCAAATGCAGATTCAAAACTTACGACAGTGAAATGAATAGTTCCGTAGCTTATGCAGTGAATATTAGTGCAAACACAGTATTAATACACAATAAATACATAAAGCGGAGTGTAATGTACTGCTTTTTTTTTCTCCCAACTCCTTTTATGGCCACCGGATCCACCCCACATTCAGCATATGTATTTTCGTTCTTTCTACACGACATTTTAATTATGCAACAAACAACAAATTTACGAACGACAAAAATCTAGTTTTCGTACATGGCATCTTCATTGCGTGGCATAACTGGAAAAAAAAAAAAATACACTCCAAGTTTTTCAACTGAGTATGCAGTTGTGTGATATCCTCATCTATAGACATAATCTCTTTCTTCTTTGGCGAAGCTGCTCTACGGATAACATTTGACTGTCAATAAAGTAAAGCAAGTCTTCTCTGCTTCATGTGCAAGCTGGTTTGCTTCAGTCTCCAAAGCTTCACTTGTTTCCATCAATTTCCTTTTCTTTCTCTGCAACTGCTGTACATTTTCACTTATCTCTTTTCTCTTGCTCTGCACTGACTTTCTCCAACAGTCATTATTTTCTTCAGCTCTGCCATATAGGACTGCTTTGCATGGAAGGCATGATGCAGCATTTCTTTCGCGTTGTTGATTGAAGTAAGGTCTTTATGGAAAATGTTATACACCAATCTCAAACCGACCAATGATTTCTCCTTCATATTTCACCAAGCAGGTCCATATTTATGCTATAACCTCGTTCGACAGCAGACTGTCCATTGATACTGGTACAAAGCACAGTTTCTGGAGGATAGTGCTAGTGAAAACAGCATCCAAGAATGGGTTGACAGACTAGTGGATGAAAGAAGAGAGAACTCCCAGCCAACCACCCTGCTGAAGAAAGCGCACAACCCAGCCACACATGCAGGATCATGACGAATTGTTATTCAGCACAAAGGCGGAACAGCAAACAAAAATAGCAATCAATTAAAATCTTCATTATAATTATGAAAAATCAGACATTCAGTATTTCTATAAATTTCAAAGACAGAAATGCATTTTCAAGGACATTTCCAGGTTTTCCAGGACGAGTGGGAACCCTGAATAGTTGTAATATTACCTGCCACAAGACTTGTGGTCCAAGTAACAGTTACACATGATTTACCATTATTAAATATTGTTTATTGAAATTTGTCAGTTGTTTATTGCATCTAATTTGGAAGTCTGATACCAAATACTGAACATTAGCAAGCGAGTTTCATTTCACAGTGTGAAACCACGGTAAACTTTTGAACTATGCGAATTCAATACTCAGACTTGAAGTAGTACATCTATAACTATAGGATGCAATAAAAGAATGCAATCAAAGACAGAACGTGTTCCTCAGATACTGACTCCATATAATTAATCCATTTCTCGCTACCTCTTACTGTTTTGGGTCTGTGAAGAGTAACCTTCAAACCGGAAGTTTTAACTGATGTCTATCACTTTGTTGCAATAAAGGAATAAAATTCGAGGTGAAACATATTCTTGCCGTACTAAAACCTTATCAAAAATGCTTATCGCAATCTATTTCCGTTTTATTCGCTATACGATCATTGTTGTAACCAAAAAATCGTAGATGTTCACAACTACCGGTTTAAACGGATACGTAACAGACGAGAAAGAACTCATTATTCGAACGCTGAAACTGAAAAAAAAAAACTTCGAAACGACTTCGTACTATGGAAATAAGTATTGTAACCGAAACTACCAGCAACTTTCAACTACTTTCGGTTTTCGTAGTGTTGGGTGTGATGATGTTCTCTTCAGACGTTGGATTGTTGAAAATCGTATGTCGATATGTTGCTATTGTTGTTCTATAGTGACTGACGTTGAAATCAGAATTGACAGATTTCTACCAATTCCGATTTGAGCAGGGTGTTGAACAAAGGAGAGACTATTCTTGGGACGTTGAATCGAATGCAAAAAATTGCTTCTCGATGTCTTTTAACGATTTCGTCCTATGTAAATCAACATTAAAACCAAAGGTACTAGTAAATTTTAACCACCTCCAATTTCCGTAGATTGTTGCAGATGGTGATGGGATGTTTTCTTGAGACGCTAAGTAGACTTCGAAAAATGACTATCGCTTTCTGTTACTGTTTACTTCTATAGGGATCAACGATGAGACCGGAAAACATTCATTTCTACCATTTTCGGTATTAAGAGGAAACGCATGCCTTTTAATAAATTGTATACTAATACACAAAAGAAAAACGTGAATATAATGTTGGTGGATAATCTTGGCAAAATCTGAAATGACGTTACTGTCGCAAAGGTTGCTCTCTGAGACATACAACTCGTCAAAAATCGTGTTTGGTTAAGCTCCACCTCTCCTTATACCTTTTTCCTTTAGAGGTCTAGTGTACTTTTATGCTGTTACTATCTGAAATGCTCATGCTTCACACTGGGAGAATAGGTTTATGGAAAGTATTTGAGCTCCTTTCCCTTCTTAGATACCCATTTCAATGAAAGTATAATAATAAAAATTCGTAAATGTTTCCCTTATCACCATCATGCTGATGGGGCTAAACTTTAGTTAAACGGAATCGGCAGTGTCACTATTCATTTCAGTAACCCTGAAACTAATATCGGTCGTCTTTGACATGTCACCTCTTCCCACCTAACCTCTCACCCTTTCTTTCCCTCATGCCGATAATGTAATAAAAACCTAAGTTAGCCACGGTCCACTTATGTACCAAATCGAATTTGATATAGGTGTCTAGAAGGTCGCTAAATATTGCTACGATCATTTTTATTTATTTAGAAAAGGCTGCCTCTGCTTCCTTCCTTCAATCGCAAATTTTCAAAATTGCTGGAAAATAGGTCCCTTATTTCTAATGAGGAGATATACGAGTTTCATCTTTAACTTGGACTCACGAGATACTGCGGCTTTGTCACAAATGCCTGAATCACTCTACTCTTCAGATAAGCCCTTCCAAAAATGAAAAATAAATAAATAAATAAATAAATAAAAATAAAAACCCGAGGTGGCCAGGATTCACTCATACCAAAAATCATCAATATTGGTGTAGCGGCGCGCTTGAAAACAACTGTACGATGTAATATACACAGAACTACATTATTGGTCATTAATCAATGAAAATCAATTGAAAATAATTGCTGAGGAAATAAATTTCAATTGAATTAACTGCAAATTGCAATTGAATGATTTAATTTAATTGCAATTACTTTCAATTGATTGATTGATTTGCAACTGATTCTCATTGATTAATGGCCAGCTGCAATTAACAATTGACCATTACTTCTTTCAGTTGTTCATTGCAACTAACAATTGAACTTAGAGACATTGTTAATTCAATTGAAATTTGCTCAACACTGCTTTATAAAACTACCGTAAACCATTCATACATTTTCCCTCTGCTATTTTAAAATTCGGAGCAGAAAATACCCCTAGAAAACTCAGACATCCTACAAGGTCTTAAATTAAAATTGCACTTTGGTGCACATATGTAAGACCTCTATCACTATGCTCCCTATTTAACTTCTAATAAATGTTCATTCACGAATCTTCAAACCTTATCTTCTCTAAATGTAATATCATTCAGATTAGTACAACTTACATTTACTTGAATATCGTCATATTTGTCGAAATTGATTCCTGATGATATGCCACCTGCAAATATCACATTTTCATCCTCAGATGGCTCAGGTGGAATGTATTGTTCTTTTGGTTTCTCCGATTCGTCTTTGTCGGCGTCATCTATAAATAAAGAATAATTAAAATGAAATTGAATTCATTCCATTAACGACAACAAATTATCATATGATGAATTAAGAATGTATTATTTATTAGAGATGCAAGGGCTCGAAAAAAAAAAAAAAAAAAAAAAAAAAAAAAAAAAAAAAAAAAACTGCTGTTTTGGAAAATACATTGTATTTTTTCCTGCTTCGCTTTCTTGCTTGGGAAATTTTGGGCTTTTCTCAGAATTTTGCTTTAAATTGATAAAGCAGACATTGTTTCGGTTCTCTGCAATACAAAAAATCATTTACTCAGTGCTTGATGCAGATAATATAAAAAATCGAAAATAAACCATGAATTAGTTTAGAATCGGAAAGGAACCGAATTTTCTGTTTATAGATCATATGCGTAATAAACTGTTCATCTGAGCATGTGGTTTCCAAGACTGTAGAACAGGGTTTCTCCACTTGGGGGTTGCGAGAGGGTTTCATGGGGATTGCGAAGATAATCGGCAAAGAAATATAACTTGAATCTAATACCAGAAAATTTTAAATATTTTGAATTTTGTTCTGAAGGGCGTATTTTTATACATACTGTTAAGAACAGCAAAAAATAAGTCTACTAAAATTTTCAACAGGTGCAGAGTTGTTTAAAAATCAATTTAAATGAAAGAGGTACGATATGAAGCTAATGAGAACTACATATTGAAATACCAGAAAAATACAAATGCAAAAAAACCTGCATATTGAAACAATTAAAATTGAAATCTAATGAGATACGCAGGTGTGTGAACGAATAGTATTTTTTGCAGCAAATTGGCCACAATGAGGGTAGATTTTTGGCATGGGATATTATTTGTTCCCGAAATTTTAAATGTAAACAAGTTGCTTTTAACAGTTTTTGGTGATACTGAACACATACACAACAATATACCAAATTTACAAGAATATGAGGTAATTAAAAGTGGCGGCCTCTCGAAAATTAAAATACTCAATAACTTTTCAAACAACTGTCCAAGTTTTTTAAACCAAAATTAGATATCACTTTGTCTTTTTTATCATATAACCCTAAATTAAGGAAGTTATGAAGTTTTAAAATTTTCAAACTTCCTCCACTTTGAAAATGTATGACGGATTGGATTCGTGAAGGGTAAGGGGGGAAAAGAATGAATGTCACAAAACGGCATTTTCGAGAAAACGGCGTTTTAATATTGAAAAGCTGTACAAAATGAATAGGGTTAGTCAAATCTTTGGCCCGTTTTACACGGACATTTCTACACCTACATATGCATGAATATACAGTCAAATAGTACCAAGAGTCACCAACATATAGGACAAAGCACCCGTTCAAGCACACACATGGACATTCCTTGTTTTCCCCCTTACCTTTCACTTGTACTATGAATGAACTGACCAAATTTGAAAAAAAAAAAAAAAAAAAAAAAAAAAAAAAAATGAAATTGAGTTTTACGTCCCACGGTTATGCCGGTTAGGTTAAAGGAGTCTGTAATGATGAGAAATGAATAAAATGGTGCAATGAACAAAGTGGGAGAAAACGGGAGAACCCCGAGAAAACCCACGAGCACGGTGTTTGTCCACCACAAAATCCACACGGCGCGAGCTGGGATCGAACCAGGGACCCCAAGCACAGGAGGTGAACGCTCTGCCACCGAGCCACCGCGCTTTTCCTCCTTCAGTTTGTCACACATTTTTTTTTTCAGAAGACTTGGAAATTTGTTCTTAGAGATTGTTGATTCATTCCTATCAGGTCCTTTTTTCCGCTTCTCAAGAATTTTCCACTCCTCAAGAAGTGTTTTTATTCACCCTGCTAATTAAAAATCATAATAACCCAGTAAAGTTAAATTTTGATTAAAAATAATTTACAAAAGGAAAACTTTTACTATGAACGTCAGTGCATGAAACAACAAACTACAAAATAGGCATATGTTCAAATGCAACAAATATGAAAATGTCATACTTACCAAGAAAGTATGAGGAGCGCTAAAATACCGTGTAAGATTTCAGTAACACATTAATGCTATACCGTCTACCTCAGTGTTCCCAACTCAGTAAAACATTTTGTCTCTGCCCTGAACACTTTAGCCATATAAGACTATGTTAAGATATTTCAGTTTTCTTGATTAATTTATCGTCCAGATAAATCCAAAACTAATCTGGGAGTTTTGTTTCTATTCACCCCATTTGACGGTACCAATTTATTCTCGATTTTTATATGTGCGCTGCATCCTTTTGGGATATCTGCTACATAATTAGATTAATGATATGTTCGTTAAGAAAGCCCAAAAAAGAAAAATAAGTTGAGAAATTAAAATACTTGGGGTCCCTAGAAGACCTCAGCTTGGTAAACAACGTTGACGATTTAGGCTTGGTGCGTTAAGGGTTAAAAATGAATGATTTGTGCAATGTGTTCAAAAAGAACGAACTCATTATCTAATTCAAATAAATACAACAAATAAGAACGCACTGGCTGCTTACTTTCCTCAGCGAACTTTCGACAGAATAACGCATGAATTCTCCAGTTCCTTTGCGCCACCTTAATATCAAATCCAGCTATAGATTCATGGAATTTACGACTGAAAATAATGGTCATTCCCTTTTAGACTTTGATCTAATATTTTGTTCCTGAGTTATTACAGTTTCTGAACTACTTACACAAATTCTCGGGTGGTCATGGCACCGAAAGGACTAATTTCTACATCCATGTTGGTACTGGTGTATTGTGTGGTGAAAACGAAGTATGATAAAAGGAAAATGAGAAAGAACAAGGAAATTACAATCGGTACTTGCTACAAAAACAATTCTGCCTTCAACGCAGATATTACCAGAATACCACACCGTATAGAAAGCTCTCTGTATAGTTGACCCCTGTTAATGACAATATTGTATTACTTAATGTACATTCCCAACATTCCAACTCAATTAGCATGTCAAGATTTTATACATATTTCTGTATAACAACAACTAGGGAAAAAAAGCTTTGTGTGGCTTTTCAAGGTATCATCCTTCCTATAACAGGAAAAAATACATAACTAGTATATAACTAGCTTCTACACTTCCATCGTCGAGCTTCAACATGTTATTACGAAGAAAGCAAGTAACAACTAGTCCACTTCACAACAGTTAACGTGGCACCAACGGAAGTTTCTTTTTTTCCCCTTATTTTCTCAGTAACTTTAAAATAACTCCAACATATGCAATATTTAACAAATTTAGTTAAATGAATGAAAGATTTATAGGGAGTGGACAAAATATCATCCTTAAACAAAAAAAAAAACTTAATACACATGGGACCGCCTTTACATACAAAACAGTTTCGATTCACGTAGGTAGGGATGCATACAGGTACTGGATCATATTTAGCGGGATGTTCTACCACTCTTCATGCAAAACATGCTCCAGTTCCTTAAGAGACTAACGGTGGGTAACAGGCCTTCAACGTTTTCCTAAATGGATCACAACGGCTCAATTATATTCAAATCCAGTTATTGTGCATCTCAGGAGAACCCAAGAAACATGTTAATTCTCATTGGCGATCCTTAAATCATCCTTGGAGCTACATCAGTAAAAAACAATGTATACGCCACTGGATGGAGTCCTGACCGCTTACTTGGTGACTAGCGTGTGCGTATTAAGTTCACGCAGTCCCAGGTTTGATTTCCGGTAGGAGAGCATACTGAAGCATTAGTGGTTCAGATTCCACTTTGAACTGTAGGTCCACACCTCGAAGACTTGGTGCTGAAAAGGACCACTGAACTTCACAAACAAGCCACTAACCCCAAAATGGACTCCCAGTCTTTCAGTCATTGTTCCAAGCATAATAATGGGATCTGCAGAATACCAGAATATGACCTCCCACACTACTTGGAAGCAGTCTAGACTGCAGGCCTCTGACGGCGCTTACCAAATAGTCATCCGCTTCTGAGGGGAATAAAATAAAAAAAGAAATGATATAACTTCCCTTTGACATGTTCTCAACACTCAGCAGTCCAATTCCTGTGGACGTTGCACCACTGTAATCTATGGAATTCACCAGTGTTGCCGGAGACTTGACAATAGTCCTACCAGGAATATACATTTTGTGTTCTCACGCACTTAACTTCCCTACTATATTTTTGCTAAAAGATTTTCCCCATTCACAATTCACGGAATCGTGCGACTATTGTCACAGTGTATCACAAAGGCATCACAAGTTAATATTCAATATCAGTAACAGCCCAAATTATGAAACACGAGGTGTTATTGTGTAACAATCACAGAAATGTGCCGAATAGCAAATGTCGATAAGAAATCGTATCTGAACTATAAAAATGAATAGTTACACTCTGATAAACTGCATAATCTATTCGTATTCATAACACATCTTTGAATTTTGACTAGTTTTAATATGCATAGTTTGGTCATTCCCTTTCTCTACATATCAGCAGACTGCTTCGATTGGAGTTTAACGTGTGTAACGCCTCTTGTCAGCACCAAGACTACATGAGACAATCCTAAACTTAACGTTGAATCCGAACCATGAGTTCCCACCGGGAACTGAACCATGGCCTCTTGCGAAAAATAAAGTGACTCTAGCAATACTCCACATATCTTGCACGATTGAACAGTTACAAATTTTTACAAACAAAAAGTATAAACCATTCTTTTTAATGCATACTCTTTATAATTATATCTTATGAAGGATTTTTTCACTGTTGTATTGTGAAGGCTCGTACATTTTTCTGTTTACTAGGTTATATTACAGCTAAAAATAAAACAGTAATAGGCATCCTTGTTCTCTAAATCTTGAAGCGCATATTTCCCGCTATTAAGGAAAATAAGCTGCTATTAACTGGAAATTAGTTTTGCATGTTCGTAACAAACTTGGTCAGATTATATCAAATAGTATCTTTCAACTCTACACTCAATCTTTTTCAACAAAAACCAGAACTTAGTATATTTATTCATAAGTCAGGTGAGGTATCCAATGTTCTAACTTTTTTCAAATGTTATTTGTATATTTAGCACTATTATAAACGTGACGAATAACTAGAAATTAATAAAGAGAGCAGCTTTTCTCGCCACTTCCTTTAAAAAATTCTCAAGTATATATAAGGGTGAGTTCTATACTTTTCTTACATCTCACGGTTGTGTTCTTTAGACTATAATGAAAAATGAATGATCATGAAAAATGAATGATAATGAAATGAATAGTGAATAACTCATGTCCATAGTGAAATTGGAACCATGATTCCGTTGAAATCGCCAGCCTGATGCCATAGACGGCCTGGCCATCCAAGTCGCCTGATACTATTGTTACATTCATTTGTTAAAATTTTGTATAAAATAAGCTGTAAATATGTACTCACAATACTGTTTTTGTCTATGTACTCATATGTATGTTGACAATGGTTAAATTTAGTTGATCAAATTTAAATCACACAAAATGCTCATTGCTCGGAGTCTAAAGTTAAATTTCCATAATTTTCCTTCCGTAATTTAACTTACTAAATAATAAGACAAATTATATTTGCACTGATTCTTAGGTATCATCGAATTAAGCAATTTCAGGATGTCTACTAAAATTCCAAAATGAAATTTCGTGACTTTTTCTATACCAAACCATAAAATTTCGCAACATTCTCAAGAACGACCCATGCAATAGAAGCGTGCTTTGCTTGCCATTTGGTAGCGTCTAAAGCCTATCAGACATTTTTGGTGAATTTTGACGTTTTACAGAACAAAATTTTCCATATACTGTACTTATATTTGAACAGATAAAAAAATCGTGACCCAAAAGCTAAATTTCTTGACTTTCATGACCGTTTTCTGATTTCGTGACCGATAGACACCCTGAATTTGTAATATGTTCAGCTGCATTTTGTAGTCAAGAATGTTTAAGCAACGTCTCTATTCATTTTGTAGTTACTAATACTTTTAGATCTTTATACTCGTATTATGCTGCATGAATGGTAAGACTACCTACCAGTCATTCAGAGCGAAGATTTAACCTAGTACTTCTACTAGCAACTCACCGGAGTTTTTGTTGTTCGTCGACTCATCATCATCGTTATTATCTCTGTTTCCACGAAAGCCTCTACCACCACCTCGACCACCACGATCTTCTCGAAAGCCTCCACGTCCACCACGACTACCGCGTCCACCACGGCCACCACGTCCGCCACGTCCACTGTCACTATCATCGTTCCTATAATTCCGCTGAGTACTATCAAAATCACAGGACGTATCATCATCTATGGAAGGCGTTGGAGTAAAGGATGGCTTTCTAGCTGCAAAGCCAACACTGCTACATCTATCTTCGAAAGATATGAATCCACGACCTCTGCCCCACGAGGTACCTTGGTCAATAGGGTCCTGAAAGATTAATTGTAAACTTCCAATATAATACATATTATTACAAAGTTGATACAAACAAAAGATATCTAACAATCCTTAGTACTAAATCACAATTTCATGGCAGTGTTAATTGTTAAGAAATTAAAAACAATATTCTTGTTACAATGTCTCGTGGACATATCCTGTAAGCTAAATGAATAATGACTGAAAGGAAATGAGATACCAATGAATTGATGTCCCCCATCACAAATTCTCATGAACAGAGTCGAACCTGCATCCGTTGTCAGAAGTTTCAGTCACGGTCTTCCTACTTGGGAAAGAAACCCTATCTATGTTCGCAGTTTTATTTCACAGCAATGACTTGGGAATGTAGTATTCAGTTTCGAATATTGCTACATTACTTGAGCTTTTTTTAATGTAAAAGAAATACATAATATACATAGTTCGAAAAACTAATAAAAAAAACTGACGCACTAACATTACAAATTAAGTCTATTAAATATAATTGAATAACGTCAGAAAAAAGAACAAAATTAATTGATTAAAATTAAAATTTTCACCATTATTCAATGCGAATTGTCTTGGGTTGTGAAAATTAATGTAAATTTAATAAAGATATCGGAAAATTAGTATACTATTATGAAAGGTTATTTTAAAAATTAATAATACTACAGATAAAAAATAAGTCCTTTTCCGCACAATTATGTTAGTGACCCAAATCTCAGGGTATGAGTCGCAGCGGGTTAGGTCTAACGTTACTACACAGCTGACAGTTAAAGCTAAGCGCATATATATATATATATATATATATTTGATAATTGGACCTCACGTCGTGAAGGTGAGTGAACCCTCTGCAAAATCACGCTACATTTTATAATGTTATTTCAAAACATGCCCAAATGCTGTCCAAGCCCGTAAAGAAATTTTGTATTGTTTATGGACAAGATATTTATCAAAAGCAAAATCCAAATGATGGTTCAGTAGCTTTCGTACTGGAGAATTCGATGTTCTCCGTAATGAAAGACCAATCACCGCAAAAATGGATGATATTCTGACAAAAGCAGAGGAAGACCAGCATGTGAATCATAACATCGCCAATGACATACATACATCACCAAATTTAGAGAAAGCTGGACACAAAAAGAGAAGCTCGACATTTAGGTGCCAAATGATCTGACCCAAAAATTTTTAACCGACCAAATTTCTATGTGAAAAATCTCTACTGAAACGTAGCAAACTCGAGCCATTTCTGAAGTGTCTGTTCACGGATGATCACAAGTGGATAACTACGATAATAATGTAGAAACAGATCAACATCGAAACGAGAACTCCAATCTGTGGCAAAGTAATTACTGACGTCCAGGAAGGTTATGCTGTGCGCTTGGTGGGATTGGAAAGACATCGTACATCACGAGCTGCTGCCTCCGGGCAAAACGATCGACTCGGACTTGTACTCTCAACAATTAGCGTCAGTACACCTAGCAACTTAAAAAAAGGCCGAAACTGGTCAAAAGAAAGCGTATCGCGTACTACGCTGACAGCACCAGACCGCAAACATCTTTAACGATCAGTTAGAAACAGAGAACTTGGCTGGGAGGTTTTAATGCATACACCGTATACCCTGGACCTGGCCAGATTCATTTGCTTCCATCTCTGTAAAACTCCCTGAATTGTGTTGAGTTAGTTAGAAAACTGAAAACCACGTATCCATTCCTTTGATCAGAAACCATGGAAGTTTTACAGTGACGAGATAATGATGTTGCCGGGAAAATTGCAGAAGTCATCGTGCAAAATGATGCAAATGAAATTTCGTAACATTTTCAAATACCAATAAATGTATTCTCAATTTGGACCTACAAAGGCTAAATACGTTTTAGACAATCTGATCAACAGCAAATTAACATGTGATAGAACTAAAAAATATTAATTTCCCATAGTTTGAGAAAAAAAAAAATAATAATTGATACATTTCTTAAAACATTACGAAGTAACTCCTGAAAAATATAATTTGTTAACTTAAAAATTAACAAAACTTAACCGATTAATTTCACTGTCAATATTTTTAAAGAATTGTACGGGTCCAAAATTAGCCCCAAAAGCTTACTTATGCTTAAGGAGAATCTGAAGATGATTAATGCGTTAGTCATACGAAAAATCGTTCGAAATTCATCTGGTTTCTTGTTAATTCTTGACTGTTTAAATTGTTCGGTCATCTTTCTTTCAATTCCCCGCGAAAGACGATCTCGAAACTAATGCCACTCATATTTAATGAGTTTTTGAAAATCGATTTTCGGTTTTGAAATGATAAAATGGTATCAAAACCCAACAGTCACTGGCGATTTTCGTCGTCTTCCCATTATAAAAATACTTTTACGCAAATAAGGGTACTCGAATTAAGAGGAACTGTATTATCTTCCTTAATTTTCAAGTGTACTTGTCCTATTAAAAAACATGCATAATCTCACTATGATAGGTAGACCCATTTTGAGCACTGCGTAACAAACTCAGCGCTGTAATCTCTCTCTCTGCGGATTCGGTGCATGGTATTTTTTGATCCCTCCATCACAGAGTTGGCCACAGTGAAGAGGTTTTATTGTACCCTCATACCCAATCATAGATTTGTGTTGAAGATTAACAGCTGAAACTTGATTTTGCCAGAAGCAGTAACAATGGGCTCCCTAAAATTGATTTATATATGTAATTCAAAGATTGGTTCTGCAGGCTCTTCTTTCCTCGGGGCCTCTAGATCCTAATAGCCACAAATGCGTACTACATAATAAAAAAAAAGTCGCTACTATTTTTTTTTCGATCTAAAAGTATTACATACAAAGCGCGTAATATATCTACTGAATTTATGATCTATTAATTATCTGCCCCGCCGTTGTTTTAGTGATGCTTTTATTATTCTGCATTCAAGGCTATACCTAACTTGGCTACCTACAAGATACTGTGCAATGCAAGCTATCTTGCTTTAATATATAAATGTTTTCTTACTTTTAAAACATTATGTGTGCGTTAACAGTGGGGGAAGGAATCAAGTTTGCTACTAATATGAAACTTTAAAATGTACTAATCTCCCACAAAACGAATAACAATAATTTTGATATCAAGTAATATGAACTTCAAACTGGTTGCGAGGTGGGCCGGGATCCCTTCTGCGCGTTGCATCGCTTGCGTCCCTGACTGTTACGGTTCTAGACATACTCCTAATATTGGCTGTCACCAACTTCCGGATACTTAGAATGAATGGGACAGAACGAAAACAATACCAAATAGGTAAATTTCTTTCTCATCTTGCAGCACGTTATCTACGCCAGGAATCGAATGCATGTTCGTGTACACCAAAGGCGCGCGTGCGCTAGCCACAAGAGCTGTGGGGAAAGCGATTTTAATGTATATCTTACAAATGCAAATGCGTTAGTACATAATGTGTGTAAAAAACATACAATTCAGTTCGGGCACACCGAACTTATCGAACTGGAATTTTGTGTCATGGTAACAATATAACCGTGAATGTATTGTAACTACATGGATATTTTCTAGAGACTTGTTTCTGATTTTCTTCTAAGTACATTTGTGTACTAGTTCACGTGAAAACACACGAAACTGAATAATCGAACCTTTAACCTAAACCACAGCTGACACTTTCAAAATTAATTTTGCTATTTATATATATATAGAACTGTATGCAAAAAATGGAAACAGATTTATGCATGTTCATGCTGAACAGTTCGATGGTGTAAAACCAACAATGTTGCTTGGAGCGGTTACAAGCGACAAAATGACATTTGAATATATATCGGTCACCGTGAAGTTCGATGTCCGGACAATATGGGGATTATACTAATCTGAAAACAATACGGCTGCGTTTTTCCCCTCAAGACTAGATCTGGTGAAAGTTGTTCCTATTAATACAAAGAACAGCATCTTGAATTTGGTACAATATTCTCCAATCTTTCGAAGAATTGCGCAAACTGACCAAAATCTGAGGTTTGTGGAACAAGCTTGCACATATCGCTCGTCTTAGCTTATAAGAAACTACAAAAATGAAAATTAAAACTCAGTTTAATAATGTCTGCCGATTATGTCCTTTAAGCTAAGGAGGGCAAAATTAAGGCAAGTGATGATAGAAGAATTGATGGAATTGCTAATGTGGGAGGAAACGAGAGTACCAGAGAAAACCCACGATGTTGTCCACCACGAACTTACTTGTCCGGGTATCGAACCAGGAACCCTACGCACCAGAAGCAAGCACTATCACTGATCCACCATGCCACCCTCTAAGAAAATACAACTGCCATATTCTTTAGCTACGCCGAACTAGTACCAGCTATCATTTTGTTTCCAACACTCAAGGAAGGGATTTTTTTTAAAAAAAAAAAAGCTGTTGATAAGTAGTTTTCGGCTTACAAGGCATAAAGAACTGCTTTATTAACAAGTTTTCAAAGTAGGTCAAATATATTGCTACAGGGAGATTACTTTAAACGCTTATAAAATCCCCTGAAGTTCGAGCAACAATAAGTACACTCATCCCTAGGTTTTTCGGATCTATATTTAACAAATATGAAATAATGGACAAAGTTGGAGCTGCCATTAAAGTTTGAAAGATCTTATTTTAAATTAAAATTGCTGAAATTACTGCATTATAGTGAATATTTACAGTGTGCAGATATTTTGCAATATCAAATTGGATAGTTTAAGAGTACACAACTGTAATATTCCTCTTCCTTTAGTAATGCAATTGCAGATACTAGCTGTAGTTAGTGGAGACAGTGTCCTAGCTTACGAAAAATCGGTTATCAGACCCATATTAGCCCTTTCTTTATCCGTTAAAACGAGGGATGAATGCATATCACTTTGAAAACTGTTGATAGAAAAAATCGGAAGCCTGATAGGAACTATTCCTTAATATTCACTACGTAAAACTACATACTAGATATGTCAATACTTACAGTCAGCGCAGCAGTTACAACAGGTCCGTCGTCCCACTCTTCATCAGCCATTTTTGTACCTAAAATCACTTAATTATTAGCTGAGATAAATTCTTTTCTACTTTCATGCTACTAGCTTAATTTATTAACTCTGATGCTGTATTAAAAATAAATGAAATATATATTATGCAAGACTCATTACCTTGTTACACAGATTATACAATACGTTTTATGTAAAGAAAAACGAAAAAAAGAAAACTAAGCCAACTTTTTTACAATTACTTAATTACATGCAGTTTATAAATACCTGACAAGGTATCTGCCTAATCCCTGCATAAAGGGTTGTTTAGATTTAGATTTCAGGGAAATTTAAAAGTAAATTTTTTCCGACAGTTGCAATTCCATTCAGAACCCTTTGATTTTCGTATTTCAGCAGCCCTGAAACTAAATTAGCAATAATGGACCACCATTATTTCATTACGAGTATGTTTAAGCGATGTCTACTGGCCGTTTACAACTTCACCGATGTTTGTTCACTTAAAACTTAAATTAGTTTTTTGGGTAAAACAGAAATAAATCTACAAGATTTAACAATCTCACTCTATGGTCTGTGGAACCCAAAGCATTCACAAAAGCTCTTCATTGATCCCTAGCCAATTGGATTCAGTTTCTACCTTGTGTTCCGCTTTCTGTAAGATCCATGTTAATAATCTCCCATGCAGGCCCTATTTAGCTTTTTTTCTGCATTTACTTTCAAACCCATGTCCCTACGAGCGTTTGAAACCTCCGTATTTCTTTCTCTTGATCTACTATCAGATTTACAACAGCATACTCCATAATCTGGTGAATACCACTTAGCTCTAAGTTCTGGTTGCTATCTTTTTTTTATAACGTACTCCACAACCAAGTTTAAAAATAATGGCGACAGGGCATCTCCTTGTTTCACGCCATTCTTAACGTGCAAGCTCGTGGACAAAAAATTTTCCTAGTCGGACCTTACTTTGGGATTCATTTAAACACATCTTAATGAATCTAGCTAGCTTTTTTCGGTATTCCGAACTCTGTAAAAATGTACAATGTTTCCATATTAACCGAGTCATAGGGCCTTCTAAAGTCAATAAACAATTGATGTACCGAGATTGTGTTTCCATTTCTTTTCGAGTATTTGTCAAATGGGAAATATCTGATCGATTTGGTCTAAATCCTCTGTAAAGAGCCCACTCTGAAACATCAAATTATTTTCTATCCAATATTTTCACAATATATAGATGTCAGATTCCATTTACATAGGAAAAGACATCCGGTTTAGAGAAATTAAAACTATTTTCTTTTTAATGAGGCACACGTGATTTGAAAGAATGGAAACAAAAACCAAAGTCGATGGCTTGGGGATTGAGCATGAGTGCTGGTCAGTGTGAGGCGATACCACTACAAGAAAGAAAAGAAAGAAAAAAACTATCTACAACACACTAAATTGGCGTGAAAGCTCGGACTGTTTGGTGGGCTGAAACTTTATATAGTCAGAAAATATAGGTCATAAAACATTGAAAACTGTGAATAAAAGAAATAATTTCGTCATGAAGCTGTGACATTATTAACAAAATTTCTTTCATTCTATACCGTGTATAAAGTTTTAAAACTGTCTTTCTTCATATGATTATGAAATCATGCTTCAAACAACCAAAAACTGATCCGAGACGGGACCAGCAAATCATCTGTAATAAGAGTAAAAGTGAAGCTGTTCACCAGTTTAGTGCAAACTGATTATATCCAGTAAGAAGTCAAAAATCCACCCAGAAATGCAGACTCTTAAAATTTTAAATACAAATACAAACATGCAAATATATAAAGTAATTGAAATAGTAATCAAGTCCATAGGTATCATTATTATAGAGATTGCAGAAGTGCCTACATTATCTATATTAGCCTATATTTTTCACAAGTTGCTAAAACAAGAGCATTATACTTGTTCTAAGTATTGTTATCTGTTTTAAGTAGCGACGAGGGTAAGGGTTCGGCTCTTGGGTCTAGCCTAGGAGGAGTTGAGCCATTGGAACAAAACTTGAAGGATCACTCTCAAGCATACAATAAAAACGGGGAAAAAATAAGATTTTTCATTTGCACATACATCCGAGTAACGTCCTGCGAACAGAAATAATTTTTAAAAATTTTCTATTTCTATTTGGAGTGACCAGAGGCGGCATATTCCTACATAAAATCCTATGGTTCGCACCTTGGGTCTATTGGAACGAAACTTCCAGGACTCATACCTCATCAGCCTCAGAAAAAAATAAACACACTGCTGAACAAGACTGCACTTATTTAATATAAAAACACATTTACACGTGACGTTTCGATCTTCTAGCCAAGATCCTCATCAGGCGACCGAGGTGTACGTTTGATGAGGATCTTGGCTAGAAGATCGAAACGTCACGTGTAAATGTGTTTTTATATTAAATAAGTGCAGTCTTGTTCAGCAGTGTGTTTATTTTTTATTCTTTTCATATTGCTATTTGGAGGGAGCATATTCCATCATAACATTGCTGAACTACTTCGAGGCTAGACCCAAACGCCGAGCTATAGGATTTTGTGAAGGAATATGTCCCTCTGCACCGTCCAAATTGGGATAAAAACAAATAAAAATTATATCTGTTCTCACGTCTGAACGTAACACGGATTAAAATTAAGTTTTATCCCATTTGCACAATTTTTGAGGGTCATGGACCCTGTCCCCGTATTATATGTGCAAATGGAAATTTTTATCGCTTTTATTGTATGCTGAAGAGCTATGAATCCTTCAAGTTTCCTTCCAATCGCACAACTGCTTCTACGCTAGATCCAAGAGCCGAACCATAGGATTTTATGAACGAATATGACACTCTGAACCCTTCAAATAGGAATAGAAAAAAAAAAAAAAAAAAAAAAATGCCTGTTCTCCGAACTTACCCAGAATAATATTTGTGATTTTTTTTTTTTCATATGGACAATTTTTGAGAGTCACGACCCCTGTGTCCCCTCTCTGTGCGCTAATGCAAAATTGTAATTTCTCGCCTTTACATCGTGGACCGAAGAGTTATGAATCCTGAAAGTTTTGTTTCAATCACTCAATTCGTTCTACTCTACACCCAACAGCTGAACCTTAGCATTTTATAGAGGAATATGCCCCCTCCAAATAGTAGGGAAAAAATTAAAATTATGTCTGTTTTCAGGACGTTACTAGGATTAAAATAGGTAAATTTTGTCCCATTTGGACACTTTTTAAGGGTCATGTCACCGTCCTCCCTTTGTATATGCATATGGAAAATTTTATTTTTTTTCACCTTTTTATGCTAGGCTTTGCTGAACTCTTTAAAGGCTAGACTCAAGAGCCGAACCCTTACCCTGACGAGCTCTATACCATTTTGTACTGTACAAACATACATGTTATATTGTCTACAGAACGATTAATAAATCTAATCTAATCACAATCAGGTGAGTCAAAAACAATTGGTATATACACGACAATAGTGAAAAAAAGAAAGAAAAAAAACACTATATATTCCATAAAAACTTACTCGTTGAATTATGTATTCGTACGTTATTACGGACGTTAAAGATAAAATCCCAAAATGGTTTTAATACTTGTTTTACATTAAAGGGTATTAGGCTGATATTTAGTATCTCCCTCACTCTAAGTAATAGGAGTAGTAGTAGTATAAGTAGTAGACCCTTGTAGGAATAGTAGTAATATAAGTAGTAGACCCTAGTAGTAGTAGTAGGAACGGGTTAGAAGCCCCGTAGGGGTTGATTGGGTTATGTTCTAAAATAGGCAAATTAAAGAGTTGGGAGAGATACTAAATGCCATCCGCGTTATTAAAATAACACGTTACTTACATAATTTCGCACAATGCCTTCACATATTAAACTACTTCCCACTTCACATTGTACACTGTAGTTAATTGCTACCCTATGGAGGAATCAGTGCATTACTGATTAAACGGATGACATTTAATATCACTCCCAAATCTATCGACGGCTCTGGAGCCGGTACTATGACACACTGAGCCGTTGAAAACGATCACTGGTAATCAAAGTTTGTTCCAATAACACTGAATGCAAACACCGGCTAACTTAACCTAACAGCCTAACCAGAGTCACAACCAAGAAATTTGGGGGAGAAACTAAATAACACCCATAATGTATTTTAGGTATATAGCCTACGCATCACACATGTACGATCACAACGTATTTCGAGACCTATTAAAATAACGTAAATTTGTTCTGTAAATTTTACAAATATGTGGATACGTATTCTCATTCGGCATAAAAACGCTATCTTCAAAAATACACGTAAGACGTCATTTACAAACACTGTACGATCAGCAATATGAAACCTCTTGTGGGCTTTTGTCCGCTGACACGAAAGTTATGGTTTCTGATTACTTGTAAGGTCTTCTTGAAATAACATTCGATATTTCTTTTTGCAAATTTTACAAATTTGTTTTCGTAATGTCGGATAGCCCCAAAATCAAGTCTTGGCTGATACAATTCTCTTGAAAAGCACCGGCTGAGTTCCCAAAAACTATACTTCATGCTGACAAAACTGGACCAAACAATTGACAGGAATTTCGGATATGAATTATTCGCATCCACGGAATGACAATGAAATGATTCACAATTAATACATTAAGGAAATGATCATTAGCATAGGAAATATTTTATTATGCTATAAAGATACTAAATTAGTTTTATTAATTAACGCACTTACAAGGTTCAATGTGAAAGGCCACATGGCAATACAAAACACGTGTCTTACATGCAATTATATTTAATAAGAAAACATGCTATAAGAAATACGAAGCCTGACCATATAATATTTAGTAAAACATCAAAATGTTAACGGAAAATGACCATAATTTACCTTACCGTGAAAAACGTAACCTTCTCGCGTCTTCCTGTCAAAACCAAAAGTAGCAGACGTGACGTATTAATCCGAAATATACCGAATCTGCAACGAACTACCAATGTTACTACTTCATGCGGGCCAGCGTTGCCAGAATCACAAAATCGTACGCAACAGTTTCATCCTTGGCGGACCATATTCCGCATCGGTTTGCGTTAACACAATACAAAATATACGGAACACCATTTATTTTTGGGTTTTGCGGTGCGTTGCGTTACCCTCCGCAATTTTTGAGAACGCTAGTATCGAATATTACCTGTGAGGGATTATTATTATTATTATTATTAAGTATTCAGCTTTTTGGCAGGTCCTGGGAACAATGAGGTGCTTTCTTTCTTTTCTTCTTTTTTTTAAATAGGTTTGGGCCTGGAAATGTTTCTTCCATGTTTCTCAATTTTCAGCTTCCTCTTTAACTCCCAATATTTTCTTCTATTTTTCAAATCGTCGTTCAGTTGTGTTCTTCTTCTTACTCCTCGTTTCCCTTCCACCTTTCCTTCTATGGCGGTATGAAGAGGACAACTTCTTCGCAAGATGTATCCAATTCAATTGGCCTTCCTATGAAGAATGCAAGCTAAAAGCGTCCTTACTTGCTCCTATTCGTTTTAAAACATCTTTGTTTGTTACTCGCTCTTCCACTTTATCTTTTCAATCTTCCTCCAACACCATATTTCGAAGCTCTCTAAATATTTCTTCTCTAACATCGTAATGTTCAAGTATATAAACCATAGACTCCTATAGAAAAATATATTCCATATATAGCATTTGACCAACTTCTTAACTAACTAACTCTATGGCCTATGGAACTCGGAGGTTCAATGCCGCGTTCACAAAAGCTCTCCACTGACTTCTATTCTTAGCCAACTAGATACAGTTTCTACTTTGTATTCCTATTTCTGCCAGGCCCGTATTTAGGTAAGTGCTATTCTGTGCTCGAGCACAGGGCAGCAGAATTTAGGGGGCGGCAAAATTTTGGATATTTTAAAAGATTCATAATAGTAATATTTAAAACTATAAAGGTAACTAAGAAAGTTCTGTCGCTTTTTTTGTGGGAGTATGTGTTCAATGGGTCCTCACACCGTGGGTTGAATGCGAATAGTGATAAGGCGAAGGTAAGTTGTTGGTGTGGTTATATTTAATACTACTTGGTTCTGGCAGTTCATCAGTTACACCGTGAACTTGCGTAAGGATAGGGTGAACATCGGACGTCCACAGAGCGTCATAAGGGCGTGTATGCTGTACGAGTTCAAATTGAGTCAAACGGGGTGGAAGATATGCCAGGCTTTTGGTGAGGGTGTCGTGACTACATGGGCAATGCAGTGGTGGTTTAACAAGTTTAAGAACGGTGACAAAACACTCGAAGACGCACCACGTGCCGGAAGACCAATACATGTACAAAATGAAGACCTTCAGGCAGCAATTAAGGCGAGCAGTGGCTAGACATGTGAGGAACTGGGACTACAGTTCAGTATGAGTATAGAAACCATTCGGCAGCACCTCCATCAACTTGGGAAGCACTACAAGTTGGGTCGATGGGTAACACATGATTTGACTCCGGGCTAGGAGAAAACGCGAGCAGACACCTGTGTTTCTTTGATGTCTCGTCTAAGGAAGGAGCCATTTCTGGACAGGGTGTTGCCATGTGATGAGAAATGGGTCCTGTACGAAGCTCCACGACGCTGTCATCATTGGTTAGCATCCCATGAACCGGTTCCAAATCAGCCGAAACCACCACTGAACCAGAAGAAGGCTCTCCTGTGTTTTTGGTGGACTGCTCAAGATATCGTGCATCGGGAACAGCTACCAACTAGTCAGAGCATCAATGCAACTGTGTACTGTCAGCAGTTAAGCCGTGTTCAAGAAAAACTCAAAACTCTGTAGACAGCACTTCTGAATCGCAAAGGGGTCCTCCTGTTGCAGGACAACGCTAAGCCCCACATGGCTAGGATGACGCGGGACACCATTCTACGCCTTGGATGGGAAACACCATTGCATCCGCCATATTCCACATACATTGCACCGTCCGATTATTCTCTATTCTATTCCTTGGACTTTCACCTTAGAAGATGCCAGTTCAAATCTCTAGTAGAGGTGCAAAATGCACTTAATACCTTCTCCGCTTCACGGCCCACCAAGTTCTACCGCGATGGAATCCATAACCTTCCAGATCATTGGCAGAAGGTCGTCAATGCTGATGGGGACTACTTTTGGTCTTTTAGGTACGTCTTAGATGATATAGGTACACAATGTTCGAATGTGTTCCATGAAAAAGCGACATAAGTTTCTTGGTTACCTTTATAGCGTCCCGCATTGTCCCATGAAAATGCGAGAAAATGTTTAATTCGCTCTAATTCCAGTAGTTACTAACTAGTTAGCTTATCTGATTATTATTTTTTAAGGCATCCTCTTCCACCCCCACCTCAAGGGGTGAGGATGACATTGAACATCATGAAAACTGATTGCGTTAAACTCAGCGACCTTGAAAACCATGAATTCAACATTAACATTCTCGTTTTCGATTACTTTTAAAATCTCGCCCCCTCCCTGGGGAGTGGAATATGACCTTGAAGTTGAATTGGATTAAAACTGTCACTATTCATCTGAGAGACCCCAAAAACTATGAATTCAATTTTAATATTTGTCGTTTTCGATTATTTTAAAAATGCTCCAATGTTAATTTTGTTGGAACTTTGCACCTCCATAACTCAGCCCAGTAGGAATATTGGAGTTTGTGCTCAAAAGTAGGAGAGGTATTAGAACAATGGATAGCCGACAAACACCATTGTAATCGTAGCAGATGTTTCTTTTGGAGCTGTCTCGTAATTTCATCATTGTGTCAATTAAGGAAGTAAGAAAGTGTCACTTAATTATGAGATATGGATGTTGCACAATACTTTAACTGTTGGAAGGCAGAGAGACACGTCAAATAAATTTTAGAAACATGAGAAACATGAAAGAAAAGGATGGAATTTGAAATTGACAAGCTTTTTTGTAACACTGTTACAAGTGGAACCTTGTGTCATTAAAAGAAAGAATATATTGTCAATTTAATGTGACATATGGGTGTCTGAGAAAGTTTAACTGTTGGAAGCCAGAAAATAGTGTAACAGCAGGACGTGAGAAAGTCATGTAAGCTAAGAATGGCGTAGGAGGGAGAGAGCCCTTTGATGGGTGAAGAGTAACGAAAGGAACATACACACCTGCTTGTATGTGTGTGTTCCAGGTTTTTTGCAGGTGGGAGCGAAGTGTACTCTCCTGGGGGAGTAAAAGACACTGCTTAATTGGGGGACTGTAACTTGCACCCTATGGAGAGATAACAGACATTATACTGAAGGAGAGAGAATGTAAGAAATACCTTGAAAATGTTACATTGCCACATACTGAGAGACATGGCACAAGATTGCATAAGGGAAGTGTAGTGTCCTTTTGAGCAAAGGACCAGTTTAAATTAACGTGGGAATAGTTAAGGAATTTGGCATGTAGAGTTAAAATTACTACAATAGAAAGCGAAACTTTTTTGTGCAGATGAGAAAATGTCATGTTGGTTGCGACACACCTGTATGTCTAACTCTTTTTAGAAAAGAAAGAAAGAATTGAAATAGTTGAAAAAAGATCTTTTGAGTTGTTAGGATGTAGAAAGTTATCTGAGAAAATGTATGTGACATTTATTGTTGACGGTTGAGACCACCTGTAATTTCGAGTTGAACGTAACTCTTTTTAGAAAAGAAAAAAAAAGATTTTTGTGACTTGTTAGAGAGAAAATTGTTTTCTACTCCGATAGAATGAAAAAAGAAAGAAAAGAAAAAAGCCCTTTTTCTGGAAAAGATTCTTGTTAACTTTAAAGAATAGCTATTGTACTTGTTTTTGTGAAAATCGGAAGGGTGTGTGTGAACGCTGGAACCACCCAGGTTAACGAATATATATATATATATATATATATATATATATATATATATATATATATATATATATATATATATATATATATAAGGAAGTTGAAATGAGACCAGATTATATAGTGTACTTTGGGCGTTGTGGAAACTTGGCTTCTGTATTTTTTCTGTGACTGTGTTGTTTGGAGAATAATTTTGGAATTACGTGAAGGGAAAAGGTAAGTTAAAATTTATTATTTATATAAATAAATAAATATTGAACTTGGATTTTAAATGTATTTACATGAATTAAAATGACTTGTGTTTGCTTTTATTTATTGCATAAATGTCAGATAGAACCGTTGTTACGGGAAATTTAAGATAGAAATACGCAAACCAGAAATGCTGTGTATTTTCTGAATGGTTTTTATAAGGGTTTACCTACAATTTAAAACCATAAGAAGTACATAGGGTTACTTACCTAGCAATAAAAGTATGAACTGGAACGTGTAAGAAAGCGAAAGCCAGACAGAGAGGGAAAAAAAGAAAAAAAAAGTTTGCTTGAGTGCAGGCTAGGGATCGCAGCGGAGGTGTTGCGGGAGGGAGGTGTTTTTGTAGTTTGAAGGAAACAGTAATAGAGACGTGAGGGGAGTTTAACGACAAAAGTGCATGCGAGAGAGAGAGAAAGAGAATGTGTGCAAGGATGGATCAATACGATCGGTGCGTGAGAGGAGAGGAGAGGTGCGGGGCAGTTTGGTTGAAAGAGCAAGAGAGGTAGAGGGAAGCATGCATACGTGCGCTGGTGAGCGGAAGAGAAGGGGAGGGGTGTAGTTAACCTGAATGCTGCTTGAGGCCTTTTTTTATTCTTAGCTGAATGGAATGGAATTTACAAGGAAAGAAGCTTGATTTTGAAGCCATGAGAAAACGAAAACGAATAATTTATCTGTTGATATCAGTGGCGTATATGCACGCGTTTATTAAGATTCTAAGTGACTATTTTTTTAAAAAAAATATATGTGTCAATTGAAATAATAGAAATGGATTTATCAGATATACCGATGTAAAGCTACATTATAATGTTATGATATGTACTAAAAAGTACATGTAAAGTATAGAAATGTTAAAATGTTGATACTTACCTAGGATAAATTGTTTTCTCTGATGTTTGAAGCACATACGAAGCACTAATATATGGCGGGAAAAAAAGACGGGAAACGGCAAAATGATTTGTCGGTAAGCGTATGAGGAAATGCCGGTTGTAGAAATAAGACGAGACCGATACGGATTGATGTTAACCGCACAAAAGCATGTATGGTACTGACATGTGCTGGTATATAGGTGGCGTTGATGCAAAAAGACTAAGATTTTTCCGTATGATAACTTTAAATGAACATAAATCGTAAACGATTGATTATATGATAAAATGGAATACAGAAATTGATTTGTCAGGTCAAAATCTATATAGAAAGACACCCTACATGATACATTTGAACAATTTTTATTTTTTTTATTTTATACAGGGTGTTTCAAAAGTTTAGTTTTTTTATTTTTTCGCTTTTTTGGACAAACTATTGGTCGTAGAAACAAAAGAAAAGTATTTTCTTAATTGTTAGGACCTAAGGAACATTACTATACAGATTAGAACAATGTAAATTGAAAATAATTTTAAATGGTCATAAATCGTAAACAGTTGATCGTAGGTGAAAATGGACAACAGAAATCGATTTATCATGTCAAAATCTATATAGAAAGACACCCCACATGATACATTTGAACAATTTTTATTTTTTTCGATTTTATACAGGGTGTTTCAAAAGTATAGTTTTTTTATTTTTTCGCTTTTGACGGCCAACTATTGGTCGTAGAAACAAAAGAAAGGTATTTTCTTAATCGTTAGGACCTAAGGAACACGACTATACAGATTAGAACACTGTAACTTTAAAATAATTTCAAATGGGCGTAGCTCCTAAACGAATCATCGTAGAACAAAATGGACTACAGAAATCGATTTGTCAGGTCAAAATCTATATAGAAAGACACCTTACATGATACATTTGAACAATTTTTATTTTTTTCGATTTTATACAGTGTGTTCCAAAAGTAGAGTTTTTTATTTTTTCGCTTTTGACGGCCAAGTATTGGTCGTAGAAAGAAAAGAAAAGTATTTTCTTAATCGTTAGGACCTAAGGAACACTACTATACAGATTAGAACAATGTAAATTGAAAATAATTTCAAATGGGCGTAGCTCCTAAACGAATCATCGTAGAACAAAATGGACTACAGAAATCGATTTGTCAGGTCAAAATCTATATAGAAAGACACCTTACATGATACATTTGAACAATTTTTATTTTTTTCGATTTTATATACAGAGTGTTTAAAAAGTATAGGTTTTTATTTTTTTGCTTTTTACGGCCAAGTATTGGTCGTAGAAAGAAAAGAAAGCTATTTTCTTAATCGTTAGGACATAACGAACATTACTATATAGATTAGAACATTGTAAATTAAAAATAAAAATTTAATGAATTTACATAAACAATATGGCGTCGATTTTTTTGAAACTTTGGAAATATGTTTATTAAAGGATATATTTTTATATGAATAGATAAAATGAATAATATTAGTAAAATAAATACCATTTTTACACGTTTTTTACCGCAACCGGTGCGCGCCGCGCGTTTTTTACCGCGACCGGTACGCGCCGCGCGGTATTTGCGCCCGGAAAAAGGTTTTCGCGACGCGGGCCGCGTAAAATATTGATGCCCGGAAACTGCGCGGGGTATTGCCGGTTATAAAAACAAACAACACTCGGTAACTTGCTATGGCACATGTACACACACGCACAGTCTTATACACACTAATGTGAATGTTATGGTACAGGTGGCGTTGTTTGAAGAAACAAATATGGCGGATGAATTTTAATGTGTTTTCTTTGCATTAATCTAGTATACATTATTTTTAAAACACTAATAATTAAAAATTTAATCAAGTTAACACGAACTTAACCGAAGTTTCCCGAACATTGCCGAACATAAACCTAAGAGTTTATTTAGAATTTTGTACATATTGGTTAATGTACCATACAAATGATTCCGAACTTAACCGAAGTTTCCCAAACACTCCCGAACATAATCCTATGAGTTTATTTACAATTTGTGTACATAATTACACAAACATTAACAAACTTAATCGAACATAAACATAAAAAAATGTATTATGATTTACCGTACACGTTTTGTATACGTATACTTTGCATGAAATATAATTTAATTACCGTCCCAAATAATAATTATAATATTAACATGAAATATAACACTACTACCTGTATAGAATGTAACACCGTTTATAATCTCGTACCCAAACGCATTTCGTTTTTTGTAGTCTCGTACCCAAACGCATTTCGTTTTGTAGTCTCGTACCCAAAAGCATTTGGTTTTGTAATCTCGTACACAGGTGCTTTAACATATTTTAAATTTAGTAACAGTAATATTACATAATATGATGTAATTTGTACCTTATGTTAGTGGGTTTAAAAATTCCTTTGTTAGTATTGCTAGAAATTTCTTTTGTTTGCTTTGCTACAGGTGTTTAAACTGGTTTAAACTGGTTTTGTTATTTTTTCTTAACAGAACATTCATAGAGTGTGATCGTATTTAAATTGCTAAGCAAACTCATTATTTATTTAACCTCTCATATATTTTATTGTATCGTTTCCTTTGGAATTTTAGTTGGATCGTTTGTTACTCAAACTCATTATTTATTTATTTGTTTCCTTCCAGCGTAAGCTCTGTTTATTTGTTGGTTCGTTTGCTGTGCAAACTCGTTGTTAAATTTGATTGTGAAAATATAAAAATTGCTAAGCAATCTCCTTATTTATTTAACCTCTCGTAATATTCACCGGATCGCTTGCTAAGCAAGCTCCGAGGAATTATGTTTCGAAAAATACTAAAATGTGTGAGCATACCAAAGATCATTACTGGTATTTGAAGCACAAAGGGTATCACTGTGGTATAACCCATGTACATATAGATATATTTTCACTACAACAGTATTCTAATCCTTTACTTACTTCTAAGATGCTCTTTCCTTTGTAAAAACCATTATGCCGACAACATAATTTCCAACTTGGGATCATTTATATGAAGCATAGGTATTCTTTCTTTATCTTATATAGATTACAGATACTGCGTATGATATCAATATTTGTTTGGAGGAATAAAACATAATATTATAAATTGTAACGCTTTATTGTATTTATATAGTCTACAATATTCTATATTGGTATATTGATATATATATTTAAATAAGATATTTACATTATATATACGTAGAAGTACCAACGGATAGGAAAACTTATGGACATATTTGATGATATTATAACATCATGATACCTTTAGACAGTCTACTATTTACATATATACAGAATACCAATCATTTCACGCACTTAATACTTTGATAACCATATGGCAATGTTCTATAGTCAGTAATACTGTTATGATTTAATCGTCGTCTTTTATTTTGAACTTTCTGATATGTTTTAGTTTCAGACTTGGATACGATGACAAACCCCGGCTTACGAACAATTCTTCCTGGATTGTGTAACTGTTTTTTGTCAGCTTTATCTTGAACTAGTTGATAAAAATGATCAAAGTTAATTTCTTGTCGTGTACGATGATTTAAAGTTATTCCTCTAATTTTAAATACATAATCTACTTTTCCTGTTTGAACTTCTTTCATTCTATAGGCATAATTTTTTGGTCCTAAGCCTATAAAGGCATCAATTTTCCAGCCATCAGGAACTTCATTAGTTAACTGACCTAAATAGGAACCCAAAGAAAGTGGAGGCTTTTCATTACGTTGCTGCACAAACATAATACTATCAGTGTCGCAGTACAATACACGCTCAGAATCTATAGCTGTTAGTAATTCGTAAAGTTTTAGACGCGCCCAAGAGGTGATAAAGGCTGCAAGGACAACATTGGAAAATTTCCATATCTTGTTTTTATTTTTGGTGTTCTTATATGTTGCTCTCCAATAGGCAATACAGTTTGTACCTCATATTGTGGTGCCCATAGATAACTTAAAAATTTTTCTGGAGTATCTACAATTACAGATTGAGATAAATCTGTTCTTTGTCCCCATTTACCGTATAATGAATTGAGAAATATTTTGGAAATATATCTTAAACCAGGATTTGATTCAATGTTATTTTCCGTTAACTGAATGCATTCATGTTCATAATAGTCTGCAATATATTTTTCTTGATCTTGTTTACTTTTGCACCAGCTAGGAAATCCTGAAGACTCCTGTTTCATTTTTAAGAAGGAATTGACATAATCTTTAAACAGATTATTTTCTGAATCGGATAATTTGAATTCCCAAATTTCGATAATTTGTAGAATTTTGTATCCGAGATCTAAAGCCATATGAAGTTCAGGAGTACAGTATGTACCAGTAAGCACACGCTCGGCATCATTATGCATACACTTGTTGTCACTTTGTTCCATAACCCAAACAAAAGGCAATCATTACATGTATATGGTAAAATTGGAAAATATAAGTCTTTGGGAGGCAAGATACTACATTTCACTAATCCATGAATACTTTGCACTTGTGGAAAGTCAGGCCCCTTGTATATTATAGGTTTACCTATAGGCAATGGCTTACGTGCCATTACCCACGGATAAAGACTGGTAACATCATAATATGACATACTCTTCACTGGTACATTCGTACAACGCATTAAAACATTCCCCCATGAAAACTATCTTTAGGTAACAGATGATCAATACTTTTTTCAGTATTTTTTATTACTTTGTATTATGCAATTTCAACTTTATAACTTTTGGCATTTGTAGTACATGTTTACTAAAAAATCTTTTTTGTTTTCACTAATGTAATACTTTTAGGGAAATATTAAAATAAACTGTTAACGAAAATATCAATAGCATAAACCAATAACGTTCATAATTTCTCGTGAACTTTTTGTAAACGTTGTTTCTTATTTTTTCATTAATAATTATTCTCTTGCGTAATAAAAAGTCATTGTAAAAAACTTGTCCTAACAATATTTGCGTGTACTAAAAAACAAACTCGTTGTTAAAAATTTCTTGTTATCATATTAAAGTATTAATATAAACATTAGTTCTTTTCTACTTTCCTTTGAAAAGTTTTTTTCTATGTCTGTATTTCAAACATGATTATTTTTATTCTTTTTTTTCTTTACAAATGTTATTTCATTTTTTATAATTTACCTAATGATATTAAAATAATTATGTAATTCAATTTTATGCACAAATATAAAATAAATTCCAATGCATTCAAATTAGAACTAAATCCGTTTGCACATAACAATGCAAACTATTTGTGCGTACAAAAATTACAAACTAGGTATTTTTTTAAAAAAATCAAATAAAAAATAACAAAAATACTTTTATAGAAATAATATTTTTATTTTTCACATAATTTAAAACTGATTACATATAAATAAAAAATTTGTTTCAAAGTATATAATATAAATAAATATGTAATGTTATATTCTATTTTAATTTTAAATTCATATACATGCAAACAATTTCATCATACTAAAATTTTCTATTTCAAATTATAATAAGTATTGTTTTCAAATTTATTGTATTTACATTGTATAACTTTTACTTCGTTTACCTATATCACTAACACATCAAACAAATTAAAAAAAATTATAAAAATTGTAAGCAAAATCTTTTTCTAAGAAAAGCTCTGTAATTAAATCAACATAATTTTTGTTTAATAAAATATTATATAACATACTAGCAGCGTTCACCCCGCTTCGCTGCGGTCACCCCGGAACGCAATAAACTTTGTTACTTAGATAATTTTTACTTTTTCGCTTTCAAATTGCAGTATATGTTAACATTATAGCGCCTGTCATTTATGTTAACCCGCCGAGCGACACGGTCATGCGGGTTGCATATACATACGTTTATTTTTATACCTATGATGAACTAACAAAGGATTTGTACGTATGGACACTTGAATGGTCAATTATCTCAAGACACTGGTAATTAAAAATTAAAGTGATATGATAAAAACCATCTAGGGTCCAAATCCTAATAACCCCCCAAAAATGAAAGAAATTGGTCCAGCCGTATTAGCGTGATGAGGGAACAAAGGATTTGTACGTTCTCTTTTATAATATAGATAAACAAAGGTCCAATCATCTATTTCAATATCATGATATGATGAAAAAATTTCATACAGTTCATCAAAAGTACGCCCTCGTACCATAACACGCCACGCATTAAAGCACATCATTTCATATTCACAAGTAATACAATCATGGTGTTCTATAATATGAGAGTTTTCGAAACATCCTTCACACACAAGTTTATATTCTGGATTCCATCTTGAAATACAATCCAACACGCACTGTTCATTCACAAAAAAAGAAGTGCAATTATACAGACACGGTCTGATTCCTGTAGACATTTTTGTCACTTTTTAAAAACACTTCCACTAACTCAGAAATATAAGTATCACAAAATGTAAGTGATTCATATGATAAATTAAATCTATTTAAAAGCGTTTTGTTTTGTTTGTAATTATCGTCTAAACAATGTTTCTTCAAATACAGTTTAAACACTATGTCACGAGTTGTCTTCTTAATTACAAATTCCCACACAGCACGATTCAATCGATTATTACATGCTAATAAACATAAATGAAGGCGCTCATCTGGTATTCTTAATGAACATGCAGAACAAAGTAGTGGTTCATTCAGTTTATAATTTTCAAAAAGTTCTTTTATGCACAACTTACTTACTTTAAAGCGATTGCACTTACAGTTTACAATATCTAATTCACGAATTTCAATATCTGTATTAGGATACACTTTTTCAAATTGTATTTCATCGTCATTTCGATAAAATCTTCTAAACGAATTACAATGTTCTTCATTAGGATATAATAATTTCACTTCACAAATAACTTTCTTCCTATTAACAAGTTTAAGTTCTTTCTCTCGTTGCGAAATATACTCGGAATGGAATACTTTTCTACTACACATCTTCACAAATACTATACTATTTAAGTATTGTTCCTGTGTATACATAAATAAATTTGCGCATGCGTATAAACTTTTAACAAATGCGCATGCGCATTACAAACTTGGTATTTACTTTCCATTGGTTAGCACAGCTTTCAACTGCATTATGTGTTTTCCTTTTTATAAATAAATTTGCGCATGCGTATAAACTTTTAACGATTGCGCATGCGTGTTATAAGTTGGTATTTTACTTTCCATTGGTAAACATAGTTTCCATTGGCTAACAGAGCTTCCAACTGCAACATATGTTTTTTACTTTTCATTATGCAGGTATGTATGTATGTTTACATGTATTTTTAAAGTATACTAACATCAAACAAAATAAAATTGTGTTGTATATCCAAAACAATAAATATTAATATATGTTTTGCACATTTTATTATTTCAAATCAATTTTATTAGTTCACACAACATGGTCGTATAATTTATTACGCAATGTTAAATAAATACTTTTCGTAAAACAATTCTGATAATAATATGTAAGTTTAAAAATAAAAAATTAGTTAGTAAAACAAATTCTCCAAACATTTTCTACATAATACAAAAAAAAAGTTTATCCAAAACAAACAATAAAATACAAATGTAAAGTTTTGTTTGCAATTTTTAACACGGCAATACAAAGTGTTCAAGTAATTTAGTATTTTCAAAAATCAATTCTTTTTAACATAAATTATTTAAGTATTAAACTTTTATATACGTATATATTTTATTATTATTTCTATTTATCTTTAAATATTTTCTTAAAATGTAAAATAATATTATGAAAAATTAAAAAAATGCAAACGTGTGAAACAATACTAATTGTAAAATAATATAAGTAAATGCAAAAGAAAATAAATATCAAACAAATGTTACTTGCAATCATTTTCAAATTTTTCTAATTATTTATTTCATTAACCATTTTAAAAAGAAAAACAGCAAAAATTATTATAATGCATAAGTTTATTTCTTTATATTTTCATCACAATACAATACAATAAAATTACATTAACAAAAAAAAACTTGATGTTATTTTCATTCAATACATAAAATAATAATTATTATTTCTTCTTTGTATACAATACAATTAATGTTATAAAAAATTTTAGATATTACAAAAATATTTTTAATACATGTAATTTTTCGACACCTTTACAATAAAAGGTTGTATCTTGTTTTCTAACAAAAAACGTAACTTCAAATTCGGTGTTCACGCATTTTACGTGTAAAGTTTATACTTGAAATTTCACTATCATGTTCTTCATATAAATCAATCAAAGTTATATCATTGGATAAATATTCTACAGGAAAAGTTCCAATATCATAATGAAATAAACATTGTTCACAAGAAATATTATTATTATTAAAACGTAAGTATGCAGTTGTATGTTGTTCACTATACAATACACAAAAAATTATTTTCAAAATACGTAATATGTATACATATATAGTTAAAAGTTTAAAATTTAATTCTTTCTTTCACTTTTATATGTCTTTACACAAACACAAACACAAGGTTCACTTTTCATATGTAGATCAGTTCACACATGTTTTCTGTCTTTCAGTCTAAAAATTTCAATTACATCACTTAAAAATGTCTTATCCCTTTCTTCAACCAAATCATAGTATAATTCATAAAACAATTCTTGAGTACATATGCCTATTATATGCGATTTGGCATATGTATAAAACAGTTCTTCAACTTCTATATCTATTAAAGTTGATATGGCACGTTCCATCAATTCTTCATCACTCATAAATAAACACTCATCGCCCATTTGATTGTTAACACTATCATAACATCCGCTACAAATTAACATTTTATCTGTTTCCCACTCTTTAATCGATTTCACAATGCACTTCATGTCCACTTTATAATTATTACAGCGGCAATTCAACCTCCAAAACCTTGATGTCCTCGATAATAAGGATGGTGATCCTCCCACAAATTCTTCATCTTCTTCAATATCAATATCATCATCATCCGAAGATGATGATAAATAAATAGTTTTTACACTGTCTGGAGAGTCTGCTCTGCTGTTTACCGATAAATTGCTATTCTCGGTCTTCGGGTTATTCTCCACACATGGCGCAGAAAACAACGTCTCTTCATCCGCGTACACAAAATCTTCTTTCTGTATAGCAGCCATAGCTAAAATACATACAACATTTTCCAAAACTCTCGTATTTAAACAGTTCAAACAAACAAGATGGCGTCCTCCAGTACCATCAAGTTCATACAACTCACCTATTCCTTTTCAAAACAATATTTAAACATGTCAATAACACAATACAAAAACATAAAAACTTTTCTTTACATTAACAAAAAATCCCAAAATTCTTTTCATATATATATATATATACATTCAAGGTAAATCGTCCTCTCTTTTACTTCATTTTCAAATTTATTACCATCCACGCCCAACCGTTCGCGCCCGCACCTTTTCGCGCCGCGTCCGCGTTTCCGCCGCCGGGTTAAAAATCTTTTTATAACAATCCGGTATTGTTCAACACCTAAATTATTATTCTTTAACGCATACAGCTGCAATGTTTCTCTTTACATACACCTGCAAGGTTTCTTTTATTATTCTTTATACCCTTGTTCTTCAATTTTCCCAAGGTTTCTCTTTTATTATTTTAAAAGATACACCTGCAAGGTTTCTCTTTACATACACCTGCAAAGTATTCTATAGTTCTATTATTTCTTTATAACAAACTAGCATTGTTCGTTAATTTTCCAAGGTTTCTCTTTTATTATTCTTTACGTACAGCTGTAAGGTTTCTCTTTTATTATTCTTTATAACAAACTAGCATTGTTCGTTAATTTTCCCAATGTTTCTCTTTTATTATTCTTTACGTACAGCTGTAAGGTTTCTCTTTTATTATTCTTTATAACAAGCTAGCATTGCTCAATTAATTTTCCCAATGTTTCTCTTTTATTATTTTAAAAGATACACCTGCACGGTTTCTCTTTACATACACCTGCAACGTTTCTCTTTTATTATTCTTTATAACAAAACACCCTTGTTCATTAATTTTTCCCAAGGTTTCTCTTTTATTATTCTTTACATACACCTGCAAGGTTTCTCTTTTATTATTCTTTATAACAAGCTAGCATTGTTCAACAAGTTTCCAAGGTTTTTTAAAATCATTTATCTTTACAACTTTGACATCTTTTATTATTCTCTTTTATGTCAATACTATACATAGAATAGTAGAACAGCCATTACCTGTCATCATATATCATTTAAACAATACTGTATTTCTATACAACTATACTCTCTACCCATTGTCTCCCGGCGCCCCGCTGGTGCTTCTCTCTTACCAATACAATAGGTTCCTATTGTCTCTTCCCTCCCCCAGTTTTGAGCACATAATCCAATATTCCTACTCAGCCCAGGTGTAACTTAGATACCTGGAAAAAGTCATTTGGATAATTTCTCTGAGAGCTTTAAAACATTAAAATTTCATGTTTCTATCTATTATGGTTGTCGAGTTGAAAAGTGGTACAGACAGACACCTTATTGTATTAACATACATGCTATTAAACCATTAGTAACGATGAATAATGTAACAATTATTTTTTTATTATTGGTGTCTCACAGTAACGTCCACCAATAGTCACCTACCTTCGGGCAGAACACATCATAATCATCAGTGAGAGAATTATGCCACTTAAAATTACGTCGTTACTTTTGTAACTTGTAATACCTAAATTGCTACGAAACAAGAGATAGTGGGCGGTATTCAGAGAGAATTCGTTAATCGAGGGTTAGTCACAGAATAGTTAGTGGCATACCAGATCTTTACTAAGGAAGGTGCACTTTTTGGTATTCAGAGTATATTTTGAGTACAACTAAAAAGTTGATTTGGGTATGATTAACTTATATAACACAAATGCATCGGGTGAGAAAAATAAATATGGCAACTACGGAAAAGTAGGCCTACATGAGCGCATGGCTTGTCTGTAAAAATGAAAACACATGAAATACGAAATGTGTCGCACACTAAACTGCGGGTAAAAGATTAGCCTCTGCTCTAGTTAATTAGTCACATGTGATTAACTTCGTCAAATACTACGTCCTAATGAGAGACTCTGAATACAACTTTGATAACAATCCGTTAGTCAACCCTGTAGTATGGCGTTAAGCAGACATCGAAACGACTCTGCATAAGGCCCAGTATGTCTGCATAATCACGTCTTGTTTTCTTATTTGAGACAAAAGAGTGTGCGGGGAGAGGCAAATTATTTAGAGCACAAGGGCGCACAATCCATAAATACGGGCCTGATTTCTGCGGTCTTCCCATCTGCACCTAGGTCTTCCTAATAGTCGTTTATCGATTGGTCTTCCAGTGAAGACTTCGAAAACGTTCCTACTTTCTTCCATTCTGGCTACATGACCTGCCCACCTAAGCCTCCTAGATTTGATGACCCTAACAACCTTTGAAAAACCATATAAATTATTTAGTTCCTCCATAAATTTATCCTCGAGGATAAATTTTGCTCCATCCCACTTTTTTTTTTTATAAAATAATTTTAGATATGGGATGTTCAGAGCACAAGGGATCCAAGTACATTTTCAGAAAGGTTTACTTTTGCTCAGCAGACGTAGTATCTTCGTAACCAAAATACGAAATAATGAAACAAAAACCACGTGAAAGGATGTGGGCTAGAGTTTTATAGGACAACCGCTAGACAAGGGCGTTAATAGAATGAGGGAGAAGGGCTAATTTCCACCCTCCTTGCTCATAAATTTAAAATATTAACGTTATATGTGTACGCTGCAGCTTGGGAATAATTAACAAATTAACCTCCGAATATCATAGTCAATGACGCATAATTTCGTTATATAAATGTAGGGTGTGACCAAAAGAATACACCTACGGAAAACGTCATATTTTCACAACCACGAATCCGAGATGAAAGAAAGAAAAAATACATGACAAGATGCAATCTAGAATTTTATATAATTACCGCTAAAGAGGAGCATTCGCCTAGAGATCGTCCACCCCTTATCCTGTATTTCAGGTTTTGGCGAAAGTAATGCAGATTTAGAAACCTTTTGCAAAGTCAAACATAAAAAAATTGAAGTCCTTACACCAAATAAAAGCGGATTATGATCAGTTATAATCCATTTCCATTAGTCGTAAGGAGCTATAGGACTATATTGCTCTCTTGTATATTTTTTGGCCCAAGGATTCCAAAGGTGGATCTACTTTCGAGTTTCGGGCCTGCTTGAAATTCTGGAAATTGGGCTTAAGCAACTTTTTAGTTTTAGTCATCTGTATGTTCTCCGTATTTATTAGGTGTAAGGACCTCAAGCTTGTTCTATTGGACTTTGCTTATCAAAAGATTTCTAAAACTGCCTTACTGTTCCCAAAATCTGAAATCCAGAGTGGGGATTGAGGCGGTTGCCCTCCTGTCCCACTGACGCCCCTGTCTAGTTGCTGTAATATGAAACTATCCTACGCCCTTTCGCATGGTTTTAGTTACATTTGGTTTGGACTCTTGACTGCGAAGACATTACGTTTTGAAACAGAATTAATTTGCTGAGCAAAACTGAACCTTATTGAAAATAGATTTGGATCAATTGTGCTCTGAACGCCCAAATATTACATTTCTTCAATAAATTATTGACTCAAAAAACAACCAATTTCCTAGGCTTGCAGAAAATATTCTAAAGTTAGCACAACATGAAGTGTGCTTCAAACATTACTTTTCGAAAATTTATTATTTTAAAATAATTTTATTAGCATCAGTGTTTTGAAATAGTAACCAAATTTTGCAACAAAAAGCTCACCCGCCTCCACGAAACGCGAGCTTATCCCCTAAAGGCTAACCAGAAAATTTTCAGAAGCAGTAACTCCGAAATTACTTGCTTTAGGGATGAAATAAGCGCACAGCCCTATTTCTGGTAAAATTCTAGCCTTAAAACATGTAACATGACTCCCTTTACATTTGAAATTTCGAATAGTAATCAAAGATGTCCGCCATGATGCTTGATAGCACCATCTAATGTGTCAGACCACTTGCAAGTTTCATGATTATCCCTCAACCCGTTCTCAATACACAGGGATGGTGAAGACTTTTGTTTTGCCATGTATATTGGCAAATTGTGTGAAATCTCTATAGTAAGTAGATTTTAAAATCTATGTAAAAAGCTTATTACAACCATGAAAGTACTTACGAGAGTCACTGGCAATAGGGTGTAATAAAAGGGGGCCGTGATATGAAATAAATTGAGAATTAGTAATCTATACTGAAATATTCTGTACTCAGCACAGTGTAGTCTTAACGAGATTAAAATAAATGAAAAGATCGGTTGCAAGAGCAAAAAAGTCTTAATAAATACGTTATTACACGATTTTGAAATATGTTTAAAATAATGTTTTAAACTGTTTAAAATATGTTCTTATTCGTATGTGTTTTAAAACATGTTTAAAACATTTTGAACACCTTTTTTATGTTTTAAATACATGTTTTGTTCTTTTTGAAAAAGAACTATTTTTTCCAACCCTGATTCCTACAATACTGAATCCATTTATTAACTTTATTTTAGTTCAAATTGATCTGATCCCATGTAAAAGATAGTGAATTTTGTTTAACATATACCAAGTACTATATTGTAATATTATGGAGTGGATGTTGTAGTAATTGATAGGGATAGTTGAAGCTAGCACCAAAAATGTATACATACAGAATTCTCACCTACATCGTTAACCCTACAATTTACTTTCGCCCCAGCCTCACGGGAGTTCTTAAGTTGACATAACCACAGCAACAGGACATGACGTCACTTAATGTCGTCACTACCCTGGAACACTTCATGCGCAGTGTATCCATAAGCAAGGCAGCTCTGTTGACAGTATTACTGCTGAGATATGCCAAGGTGGATTATAATTTAAGACATACCTGGAATTTGTTCGTATACTGGTGGACAATAAAAAAACATTATGTCGTTACAGCGGTTGTGTGAGCTGCGTTTTACATTCAACAAACGAACAAGATTATACACAAACAATGCACTGAATAATGCGTAAATAATTGCGGCTTGTCCCATCAAAGGCGGGAAGAACGCCGGGATTTTTTAAAAAAATCTCATTTCGTGCTGCGCACTGATACGTGTATCAAGATTGAAATTTCAGGTTTCCTCAGTTATGTTCTATTTTATAAGTGTTCTGACATTCATGATATATCAATTTATTTTAGCACCAAATGAACTCTTGTAGGTTTAGTAAGTGTTTTGGAGTGGCAGAAACGCGATTAAGAATACGTGGACATTTTTAAAATTACAATTTACAAGTAAAAGGTGTTAATTCAGAACAAAAGACAAATGTTTAGCGAATTTATTTATGAAGGCGCAGAATATGTAAGTCATCTGTGAACATAGATACAGCAATAAAATGGTGCTTTAATTCTATGAAACTCTCCATAAGGGCGTTATTCCAGGGCTGCAAACTAATGTACAAGGGACTTGAAATATGACTATTTCGCTGCCTGCACCTACCCTAACCTAACCCAAACTACTGCTACTCTACTGCTACTAGTATACTATTATTACTACTACTACTCAACTACTACCATTACTGCCTTACTATACTACTCCTCCTCCTACTACTAGCCTATTATTATACTATCATTGCTACTACAAGGGCCGAAACCAGCTACAAAGGTTTGGGAGGACCGTGAATATGGTACGGGGGGCCAAGTCTTTAAAATTATCTTATAAATATCTAAAGTGTGTTTTTTGTATTAATAATAAAATTTTGTATTGAAGTCTGGAGGGGCCACAAAAAGTTTAGAGGTACCTGGCCCCCCTCTGGTTGCGGGCCTGGCTACTACTAAACTACTACTCTACTACTACTGCCTTACTACTACTATACTATCATTACTACTATTACTACTACTAAGTGTGCACCCATAAATTAAAAAAAATGAAATTTTTGAACAATTATCTCTTGTAGCGCCCCTGAATTTTACCTGTTCCTGGTGGATCACTGGCATGCGCCAACACATGTACAGTCTAGAAGGCGTGATGACACTATTTTCATCGAGAAATGTGGGTTTCAAACTAATATGAATTTGTCCACGTATTATTGATCTGAACTGAGGAAACTGCTCTATCCCAATTTAAGGATGCACATTAACACTGATGTAATAAAGTAATTATGCAGCATATACCTAAGCTACACGAGGTTTAAGTTTATGCACCCACCGTTTCAACTTTTGAAGTATTTCGTTTTATTAGCTTATCGACGTCGACCATACCCTAAACGCCGCATGGACAAAGTCGTACATAGTACGAACTATTCGCAAAATCAAAGTAAGCGAATCACTTATCGACAATTTTCGCATTTGTTACTGCCTTAAAATGGGGAGGTCCTTAAGTGAAATGAATTCCCGCCTATATCTGTGTGCGTTGTGGATTACACGCACAACATTTAATGGATTTATCAAGAAATACTGAACCCACAGGTTCAGCACCCACATAACTGCATTACTTATGAACAAGGGCGCCCATCAAGGGGGGCAAGGTGGGACGCTCGCCCCCAAGAGGAAATTGTACTTGGGAATACTGAAAACCCAATAGAATTTTTTACATTACTTACATCAAAATTTGAAACTATATTTGAAACGTGGCTTATACTTGCCCCCCTTGGAAACCACAACTGGGCGCCCTTGTTTATGAACTGCACACTAAGAAAAATCCGTTCTCCGGACAGCGGTATATAGTACAAATATACGAAATCATCTTGCTTACTACAGAAATCAGTATGGAGCATATGCTACATACGCACTGCCCTTAGATGTTACGGTACATCATGCCATTGCAGGATGTCTGACATCTAACAGTTTTCCGTATATCACCTATGTTACATTCTTCAGCTATATTCTATTCTACTATGGACATTCTGCGTCGATTTGTATGAGATCCTGACCGCCTATATTGTTTCATACGGAAAGTACGTATAGATGGAACACTTATACGGAAAGTAAGTATTATAAAACATGCGTTTTTAGTTATACGTTTGCTGTACGTTAAGTCCAAAAACTACATGAATTACGCATGGAACCTACCGTTTTGAGTACGCTACCTACAACTTTTTTTTTCTCAGTATGTGCTTTGAAAACTAGGCATATGTCGGATTACTGGGAGAAAGCATTTTTTGTTGAAAATCATTGCTGTTTTCTTAAATGTTTTTGAGGTTAATCTACCTAAAGCCAAACATACCACTAACTAAAGAGTTTCAGACAGTATTGCTGAGCATGAGTAGTCGCTAATGCTCTCGCCTTTGGTCCTGGGCTCGATTTCCTGCAGGGTCAGTCGGTCGAAAAGGTGTAACAGTTTTTTCAGGCTAGCTATCCTATGAGGTTTTTCCTGAGATTTCCTCATTCACACCAGGTAAATGCCGGGATGGTATCTAATTTACAGGCCTCAGGCCGCTTCTTTCCTTATCCGTTCCTTATATCCCTCCGCCGTACCGTGATTGTGTGCTCGCCGAGGATGTCATCCTTCCAACCTGACGTGCTTAAGGCCATAGATGCCGGTAATGGCCATGACTTGTATCAATAAATAAATATTGACGAGCGAGCGCCAGCAAGCGAGGTCGGGTTAGAACGCCGCAATGCACGTTATATTTGTCCATTCTAATTAATAGCAAATAGTAATTGCAAAATTTTCCATTCAGCACACGGCATTTCCAGTCTACTCAGTTCACAAATTACTCACATAACAATATCAATTATCTTACCGCAACATGAACTCATTCCACCTATAAACATTGTGTTTTTACGTAGTTTTGGTCTCCCGTAATTCTACAGAACCCGAGGAATATATTACATACTTCTTTCGTAAATTTTGCAAATTCAAACTCATAAAATAGGACAGCACAATCGTTTTTTACATACAGTAAACGTTATATAATTTTTAAAAATTAGTAGTACAGTCCTCTTTCACACGCAGTCATTCATTTTAATCATAAATTATTATTTTTATGTTTATGTATTCTACACCTGCATCCATTTATCCAGCGCCGTAACTTAGATTGTTTTCTAGGGAGGGGGGTAAGCATTAATAAGCGTATTTGGTGCTCCTAGAAAAAAGTTGTTTCTCTAAATCTTGGGCTCCCTCTTTCCATCTTTCTCTTACTCTTTATGGGCCCGGTTCGTTAGTTACATCTTTGATCCCGTTCCATACATGGCAAATGAATTAAGGGGGCAATATTGACAAATATTAAAGCCATACGAATAAACATTACTTCTAGGGCCCTTAATAGAAACTTTTTTATTGAAATGGGCCCACGACTCATTTTTGTTTTATTTACCTTTTATGTGTTGTTTTGTTTATGTAATATAGTGAACATATTCGATGCTTCATTTATAATTTCATGTTCGTATCGTATACGGAGTAAGAAAATTTTGTCTTAAAATGGGTCCCCTCGAACGGCGGGGAGCTTCCTTGGGGAAGCATTTGCCCTCTCCCTCTTCAAGTTACGGCCCTGTCACTTATCACATACTAGGCTGGTAGCCAGCCCTAAAATCTAGGGGAAGCCCGGTAGAAGTTTGGGAGGGAGTCCTGATCCAAACGTATTATAGTTAATCATCATATTATAGCTCAGCGTACAAATTTTCGACTAGAAATTTAGAGCTGGCGACCAGTGTTCAGTATTAATGGTTTCTGCCTGAACTCACAGGGCAGCGCATTTTCTGTTTCGTAAGAGAATAATTGTCACTGAGTGAGAGAAAACACGGAATGTGAAGTCTTTCTTTGTCAAACCAAAGGCCGTTTGGGGGGGGGGGGGGACATCTCAATTTGTACGTGAGAGATACTGGCGACCATTATTTTTGGATTGGCGAGTGCGTCTGACTTTGAAATTTTGCACCCTGTTATAGTTCATTAGCAAGCGTACTGTGAAAATTTTAGGAAACCAGTACCGTAAAAATTTAGAGGGGCCCGCCCCCCTAGACCCCATGGATAAGGGCCTGTCACATATTAATACGATGTAGACCTATCATTAATTTTTATGTCAATTATATATTGTGGATCTCCAAATTTTTTGTGGCAACAAATCTTTCGCGGAGAACATCATCAAATATCGCGTGTGGAAATGCTATGTTTTCATACAAATATACAAATATCTCTTTATGTATATTACTTCATTAACAGATAATCGTTTTTAAACATATTTTCTTTACCGGTCTGTTACTCTAGTATAAAATTAATAAGTTGACACCAAATCAGTTGCAAACACTGCTCAACTTACTATCACATTTAGTGACGTCATATTGTGTGGTGCTCTGGTTTTGTCAACTTAAGATCTCCCCAGCCTCACAAATGAACAGAATGATACTGTGAATAGGCATGACTAAGGAACAGAGGGAGAAAAGCCAAGCTGTTATTTTGTACCTCTATACAAATCCTATTGATGTGTATCAATCGTTGAGGAACCGTGCGGCTTCTAAATCTACTATGAGAAATTGAGTTGCAGATTTCCAAAAGTGTCAAACGTTCATTGAGGATGAACTTCGCTCCGGTGCACCTTCAACGGTGTCTTCCCGTTCTGCCAGCAGCACTTTGTAGAAAATATTTTTCAAGATCTTATCTTTAGGCAGAACGGGAATTCCCGTTCTGCCTAATTTATTGAGACGAGGAATTCTGTGCAGTGAGGGATCTTTTCTAGAGAATTTTTCTTTAGTAATTCTAATAGATTCTGTAAGAAGAATAAGGCGTGCTATACACCACGAGATCAATCCTAGGAAATATCTTAGGATTTATCTTCGGAAAAATGTTATGACATATCTTGTAGGAAATCCTACCCTTTTGTGCCATACACGTGAAGAGTTTTCCTGTCTGACCGAATGACGTTTATCAACATTGTGAAATAGTTCTGCTTAATAAAAAAATAAAATTGAAGAATTACTATGCTAACCATACTGCACATCCCACTGATATTAATAACAGGCGTTATATTGTTAAATTGGATACCTCTAAAAAAGAACATAAATGTCAGAAGGGTGCTGGTATACTTTTGGTGTACCACTTGTTAGCAGATTTACAAATAAAATTTAATACTTTGCATGAAAAGATATATTTATAAGGATCAAATTTCTGCAAACAACAGAATTAAATACAAAGTAATACACCTGTATTTTATGTTTACAATTGTAGGGTTACTAGTGTAAAATTATTATAATTGTTTTAACGACGGATAAAATAGGTGAGAGACAATATTTAGCAGAAAGGATCCAGCTAATTTTTCTAAGAAATGTTACAATTTCGGTTGTTGCTATTTACATTAGTTTAGTTTAAGCTGGTTCAGGTTAGTTACGGTTATGTTATATCAGATTGTATTAGTATATGGCTCCAGCTAATTTTCAAAAAGTGATAGAATTTCGCTTACTTCTATTAATATTAGGTTAGTTTAAGTTAGTTAATTTCATTAGGTTAGATTTGGTTAGGTCTAAGTACTTGCATCTTCCATTTCTCCTGTAAATTTTGTATGTTTTGCCTACTTTTGGACCCCTTCTGCGAAACATTTACCTAAGCGAATGCATATGAAAGATGACCGGTGATACTATTTCCCACCGCCGATTTATTTCTGTATAGTTTACAGAAGCTATAGTTTAGGTTTAGAAGTGGAGCGCTACCACCACGATACCATGACAATTCCTATTCAAACTCGTATCATTGCCGAAACCCACTCGTTTTCACTACATTAACTGACGCGCCTGCTTCCTTCGGTCATTCGGAACTTTTCAGATTCCACCTAGCACAATTTGGTTAGCGTTTTCTGCACTATAGTTTTTATGCTATATATCCGGACCCCGTATTTGTGCGCAAATCGTAAAAGAATTGTAGGTTATCATTAATTGCTTTTGATGGTTTTCTTGAGGGATTTTATTTATGCTATGTGAATGATTTTCATGTCGGTTAACGTAAATCATTTAGGAAACAGTGATAAATTATAACAATTATTTCGAGTGGTACACTTAAAGTTAACCTGTACGATCAGACGATACCTCATCAGTTGTGTTGTCACTTGTTTTGTTTTCACTTTCTCTCACCTGATGTCGCTTAAATCGAAATCTTACGAATTTTCTTTCCGAAATAGAGCGTGCTCTAAACAAGAGAAATCTCATAGGATCGTTCAGAACACAGGAAAAGACATGCGATCTGATGTCATACACGTTGAGATTTTGACTCTAGGACAAATCGTAAGAGATTTCCTAGGATCTATCCTATAATGTATAGCGGGCCTAACTATTTCTTCAAGTTTCATCATATCTTTTAGATGTTATTCTACTTGTTCTCGGAAAAATGACTAGGTACAGTTCTGTTATTAGCAGCGTTATTCACGTCTACTTTAGTAAAGATATGATCTTTTAATACTTACAGAGAAATGGAAAATTAATTGATTCAGTTACAAGAAAGTCGTTTGACATTGTAACTGAAACGAACATAAAATAAACTTATTTTGGTCTGATATCAAGTCATTTCACAAACAAATTTTATTCAGTTTTTCAGTAGTTCATCTCCACCATCCTAAGGCTCGCAGTACGTAAAAAGTGCTACAGTTCACATCCTCAAGATATGTTCAACCATATATTAAACAAACAATGCAAGAAGATGCATAATTCGGTTTGTTTTCTTTTTCTAAAAAGAGCCTTTGTCTTCTACATCACAGTTCTATTTCCGGCATCACCTCTATACATAATCAGGTGCTTTCTCCTCTATACATGATTCTGTATTACACGCAGTATGTCGTTCTTATATTGTCAAAAAAAAAAAAAAAAAAAAAAAAAAAGGCCGCGATGGCTCAGGGGTAGAGCATTCACCTCTGGTGCATGGGGTTCATGGTTCGATCCCAGCTCGAACCAGGTGAGTTTTGTGGTGGACAAACACCGTGTGCGTGGGTTTTCTCGGTGTTCTATCGTTTCCTCCCACTTCCCGCTATTTCATTCATTTCTCATCACCGTCTCCTATAGCCTAGCCGGCATTACCGTGAGCATTACGTAAAACTTAAAGATTTCATTTCATTTCATTTACACTGTCAATGTAAATACTAACAATACTAAATACCACATATCGTTAATATAGCCAATACAATTTAAATAAAGATCTCATCATCACTGTTCTAAATTGTAAACAGTATGCAACCACTCTATGTAAGCCACCAACCCTATTACACGTGAGTCCAGCCTTCTTCTGAATGATTTGATTTTCTGTTCAACTCGCCTATATTTAAGCTTCGGTTCCTTCGGCTTCTTTCCTACCTCCAATATTAACATAAAAACTTCATGATCTGAACGCTGATTTGCTACTGGTGGACCCAGTAGGCAATCACCTTCAAAAGTTGCAAATTGAAAGAAAATCTTACAAATTCGTTTCCCTTCTGACCTTTTGATTTGATTACAAGTCTACAAAAACATACACGTATTTCAATATGTGATATTGATATTTTGTATTGCTGCTATATACAGAATACAAATCAACTGATAAGGTGATGCCGAAAAAGGAGTTGTGATGTAGGGGACTAATACTTTCTTAAGGGCCGCCTTATGGATCCTCTTACATTCTTTGCTTAAATATAACCAAACAAATCTAGAGAATATAAACTATAGTAGGCTATATTTAAATACTGCGAGCCTTAGCATGCTGGAAATAAGTTAGTGGAAATCCGAATAAATTTTTGCTGTGAAATGACTTGATAAGTTATTGTTGTGTTCGTTTCAGTTACAATGTCAAATCGTTTTCTTGCAAAGAGTCAATTTTCCATTTCCTTGCAGGTATTTTTTTTTTTAAATCACACTTATATCTTTTGTAAAGTAGATACAAATAACACTGCTAGTCACAGGAGTGTATCTTAGTCATTTTTTTTCGAGAAGAATAAGTAGAATAACATCTAAATTTATGATGAAATTAGAAGATATAGCTATTCTTCTTACAGAATCTCTTAGAATTCCTAAACAGATTATTACGAAAGCAGGAAAACATCTAAGAGGACAAAACCAAGGAAAATTCTGACAGAACGGACATCATTCAAGAGACAGAATCATAGACACAACCTAATGAAAGGATTATTATTTTTTCCTCAACTATCATGCATGTAAAATGTTGTGTAATTCTTAACTTTAGTGAAATAACATTTTTTTTAAATACTGAAAACCCAATAAAACACGTAACAGTGTTTTAGTAAGTAGCTATATATTTCACATTTTGATCTTTACTTTAAAAAAGTTGATCAATATTTCAGAATTAAAATAAGTAAATATTTATACAACACTCAAAAAACTGCTATATGCTACCTAGCGTAAGGATGAAAGTCCTCAAAAAATCAAATAACATCACAGTTACTTTTTGTAATGAAAATGAATGGTCAGACAGTGATATGTTGAACGTATTTCAAATGTAATATATGTATAATAAATAAAAGTACCCAGAATTTATCATATATGTGTGTGAAAGTAATTAAAGCCAATCTACCCTTTTTATTATATTGGTTTTAATAGGTTTTCATTATTTTTTTTAAAAAAAAAAGTTATTTCGGGAAATTGAAAAATTACAGATAACATTTTTTAGAATATATGACAATTGAAGGGAAAAATAATCATACAGGGTGCGCACTGGTACATCCAATATACACTCCTATGATTCTGTTCCTTGTATTTTTTTTTCATCTCGTCAGAATTTTCCTTGGCTTTTGACCGCTTGGATTTTGTC